>NW_017805277.1:4029385-4103570 GCF_001891065.2 Hippocampus comes
ACCAAGATTTAATTTCTGAAAGGCAGTGTGAGAGGGAGGAGGGTGGGAGGGATGCGTCGGGTTTGCTGGAGAGGTAGAGCTGGGTGTCATCCGCGAAGCAATGAAAATGTATACCAAATTTACGGAAAATATTGCCAAGGGGGAGAAGGTAAATGATGAAGAGGAGGGGTCCCAAGACAGAGCCTTGGGGCACACCGGAAGAGACAGGGAGGGACTGTGAAGTGAAGGAATTGAGTTGGATGAACTGAGAACGGCCGGAGAGATAGGAATGAAACCAGTGTAAGGGAGTGTGAGTGATGCCTATGGTGGAGAGTCTATTTAAGAGGATGGGGTGGGAAATAGTATCAAAAGCTGCACTCAGATCAAGGAGAATGAGTATTGAGAATAGACCGGCGTCTGCTGCCATAAGGAGGTCATTTGTGATTTTTAAGAGGGCTGATTCAGTGCTGTGACGGGGACGGAAACCAGACTGGAATTGTTCGTAGAGATTGTTATGGGTAAGGTGGGAGTGAAGTTGAGAGGCAACAATTTTTCAAGAACTTTGGAGATGAAAGGAAGATGAGAAATTGGTCGTAGGTTATTGAAGTCATTGGGATCTGAACCAGGTTTTTTCAAAAGAGGAGTGACAGCTGCAGTTTTGAAGGGGACAGGGACAATTCCAGTGGACAGTGAGGAATGGATGATGGCCCAAAAATGTGACTTACACTCCAGTGCGACTTATATATGTTTTTTCCTTCTTAATTCTGCATTTTTTGGCTGGTGCGATTTATAATCGGGAGCGACGTGTAATCCGAAAAATACGGTAATGCCATTGGAGTATGCTCCGCACTCTGTCAACAGACGACACACACACACACACACACACACACACACACACGCACACACACGCACACGCACACTCTCTCTCTCTCTCTCTCTCTCTCTCTCTCTCTCTCTCTCTCTTTCTCTCTCTCTTTCTCTCTCTCTCTCTCTCTCTCTCTCTCTCTCTCGCTCTCTTGGTCTCAGTCATGCGCTGGCGTCAGAGTGAATTTCCTTGTCTCAGTTTTAAGCAAATTAAAAACAAAACCAAAAAAGAAATGTCCTGACTGGTCCAATTTAGAAGGAAGAAAATTCGCAAGACAATTTACAGATTAGCGAGGTAAAACTCCATATACATGGAATTTATGGTCACAAATTAAAATCCATGACAGAGTGAATCTGTAATAACCAAACAGCAAAGTCGCAAGGGAATATAACAGACAGTATTTAGTACAACAGATTTGGGTCAATTAGTGGAGCCCAGAGTTCAAAGTTAACATTGTGGAGCTACCTGCTATGCTGCACACAAATGGAATAAATTCCCAACAGAAGTGAAGTAGCTACAAGCGTAAGTGCTTTTAAATCCATATTAAAAACGTCTTCTCCACGCGCCTCACCCCCCAAACCCAATACTTTTGATCAATGTCTTCTAAACATGTTTAAAACCTTTTTTTCTTTCTTTTAGTTATTTTAGAAATGCTTATTTCTTGACAGTACTTACAAATGTTTTGAATTTTCTTATAACGCGTTTAAATGTTTGTGTTTGCGCATGAGTGTGTTTGTCAATGAACAATCTTTTAGTAATTTTTTTGCAAGCTACTTTTGATTTCGCTTCTTTGCTTCTGAATGTAGTCAACTGTTGGGTTTGTTAAATGCCTGTAGGTGTCGTGTCTTTATCTGTGTGAAGCACATTGAGTTGCCTTGTGTACAAAACGTGCTGTATAAATCAAGCTGCCTCGCCTTGCCTATAATGAATGCAAATGCACAAAAAAAACAGACCTTGTCAATCGATAATTATTTCGTTGGAAAGCAAAGCACCTTGAAAGTGTCGCCTGCCCGCGAGTGAATGTGATGTAAAGAACACAGAGTAGGCAGGCAAATAGCAGTCATAATTTGCCTGCTTCTCCTTGTTTATGTTGCCACTGAGGGTCAGGACAGGGTGAGAGGGCTTTTATTTCATGTGGGAGACGAGGCGGCATAAACCAATGAACATGGTGGTCTGTGTTCCCCTCCCCTCATTCTATTAATTTATTTCTCTTTGACAGTGATTCATGGACACAGTTGTACCGTGTCTCCTTCCACCTCTAAGACGCCACACCCTCACCTAATGGAGTGTGCGGCAGGAACCATGGTTAGCAGAATCTGTCTATTGTGTGACTTGTAGGTGGCTATTTTCTGTGAGTGTGTGCTGTAAGGAGGCAGCAGATGACAGGCCCTTATTGCTGAAATAATGTACAGTTATTATGGACGTTTAAAACACAAGGGCTAGCAAACTATGGGGCTGGATGGTGAAATGGGAAAAGAAATGAAAAGGGACAGATGAAGGGGAAAATGTGGTCAGGAAGAATAATGTTAGCGATAGCAGCTAATGGCTACAGTATATGCAAAACAGACTATCTGGAAGACGGTCAACATTCAGTTACTGCCACAATTGATGTTTTTCCATTTAGTTGTTTAATTTCATTCATTATTATTTACTTTGTTATATTTTTTTATTATTAAACTGTGTATTTGAGACAGACATTTACTGTAAGTTCCACTGTACGACTGCATTAGAGTAGGTTGTAATCGACTCTAGTGCCTCGCATGCACATTTTACATCACTGCCGTAGTAACGAACCTGCAAAATGACCCCTTGTAAAAATATAGCTGTCAATTACATATCACAAAATTTTGAAAGAAGCGAAGGAGAAGTCATGCCGCCAGTAGATCGGTTGGTTGGTATGACAAATTCAACAGCATTGAAGTTGTCAGGGGAGGTCCAGCATCCAGGAATGGATTGCATTTGACCCCTGAGGTCAACTGTAACTAGCTCACTGCACAGTCAGAAAACCAACATCTTTTGGTTAAAGCAGTCTGACGAAGAAACAAAAAAAAAAGGAGCCGTTAAAAAGAAAAACAGCTTTCATTATTGCTTTGATTCCATCATTTAGTTTTGAGGGAGGACGATAAAAGTTAACAGCCCAGCCTATTTCTCGCGGCCTTTCTGCTTTAATAATGATAATGTCAAAAAGAGGCAGTAAGTCGTCAGACACAATGTGCATCGAATCATTGCACTTGTGATTATTCCTGTCGCCAGCAAAGCGGCCATCAAATCCTCCCTAAAAGAGTCCCTAATTTCATTTTCATGCTCTGATGTCAGATAACTTGATTGATTTTGAGGTAGAACGCAGTCCATCTGATCTGCAGGATCTTAAAATAATCCTCCAACACTGTGGCTTTACAAGTTGGGCACAAAATAAAACAGAGTGACGAAAGTTAACATATTCTCGCCACCATCCTGAGATTAATATTCATCTGTCAGTGATGCACCATTTTTCTTTGCCACAGCAGAACATAATGTCAGCCAGCGCTGACAAACTCCTCATTGATCACTTTTGCAGTATGCCTAAGCAAGAGAGGTCACCCATCCAAAATAACAAATACTAAATATGTAATATACTTTATAACCATATACAAAATTCATTACACACAACATCATAGCAGGGAATTATGAACTTGATTATTATTTTATTGTATTTTATTTTAAAAAAAGACTTTGATAGATGTTTTTTTTTTTTAATATTTCTCCTGTTTTCAGTGTTATTAGTAATACATGCTTCTTTTGTCTTGTACTGTTTTCATTGTGGAAACTCCCGGAAAAGTGAATTTCCCTTGAGGATAAACAAGAGTATCTACATTTCTTAATATCGAAATACACACTACAGGTCTTAATCCCGGAATCTAATATATCTGATTTTTGGAGCGTCTATTTACAGCATATCTATTTTAAAGTGACCCAGACCTGACGTGTAACAACTTACGGACAATGACAGAACAACCCACATGTTGAGACCCGTACAACATGTAAACATATACACAATGGTGCAAAAGCAAAAGCGTGACCTCAACATTACTCGAGTGGTTACTTCCCTGTGGTTTTGATTGACCGCAGGCACGCTTGCTTGTGTGTGTGTGTGTGTGTGTGTGTGTGTGTGTGTGTGTGTGTGTGTGTGTGTGTGTGTGTGTGTGTGTGTGTGTGTACACAAATTGCAAGTTTGGAAGGCTTCTAGGTCACAACGATACGGCTGCCTGCTTCCACTGCGATCATAATGTTACACCTGAATTATATCCAAAGATGTACGAGGTCCAATTTCGGGATATCAATTTGCAGGCATTTCTCTCTGTTAGACTGCCTGATATCCATGCTTGTCCATTAGTTCAACTACAAAGTGTAAACGCTGATAATGACTGCATGATAGATTTTGGGTTTGAGTCATTTGTGTGATAAAGTATTTTGGTTATCTTAGGGAAACAGCCTTCAGATTGCCTGTCAAGTAAAATTTACAATTGAGGGGGGATAAATATTTGAAATGCTCAATTCTCTGTAATTACGTTCTCAGTTATAGATGTAGCATCTTCCCTTGTACCTTTCACCCAAGGATCAAGGTCAAACATGTTTGTTTAGCTCCTAATATGCTGCGGGGCTACTTTTAACCTTGAGGTCATCACAGACCTGTGATCATGACCAATTTTCTTTAATAAAGCTATGTGTATTAAACGTGCCTCTGTTCCAAGCTGGCAGGAAGTAGAAGCCGGCCTCGTCCCAAACATGTTTTGACCTCCAGAGGCAGAGGTCAAGCCTTGATGCAATCATCCTCTCCTTCCACAGCCAAATTAGGTTGCAATGTAGGTTAGAGGCCAAGATGATTACACCAATTTTCCACCTCATGGACTTCATCATATAGTGAATCAGGCAGCACTGCAATGGCAAGCAAATTCCAAGCTGTTCTGTGCTTTTATTATTGGCCTTTGAATGTTTCATGATGACAGGCAATGGCGAGTCAGACATTTGGATGTGTCACACAATGTTCGTCAAAACCCGCCAGGAAGAGGAAAATCCAAGTGCAAAGCAAACAAACCCAAGGGCATGTTGCCTGTGCTTCACTGACCATTTGAGTCCTCCATAAACCCACAATTAAAACAATGAGCCACATTCCAAGTCACTCCACAGTTGAATGAGATCACATTCACACCGCAAAGGGTGTTGATTTTTCACCCTGGTTGGAGGTGATTTAAAACTCTGTGGGGGCTCACTTTTTAAGTTCTCAATGGAATTAAGATTGTAAAGTTTCAAATGATGAGGCCAAATTAGGTGTCTACCTGAGAGTAACAGGTGAAGGCTGTTTCATTTTCTCTTCATTAGACGAGTAATTTGTGTTTTTGTGATCAACTACCAGTAATACTTATTTGTTATAAAACCATCGACTTCAGAGGACACACAAATGGCCGTCTCAAACTGTGCACATTTTTTTTTCAGACTAACAGCTAAATATCGTTCTGTGTCTCGGACCTTGTGAGATGTCACATGGTAAATCTGTCACCGACTAGACCCTGCCCAATCGTTGCGTGCTTCCGTCAAGATTCAGGCCATGGGCGCAAGTCCGTCGGGGAGGCGGGACGAGCAGCTGTGATCATATCGACGGAGGCATTATGTGCGTTGTTTATATGTTCAAAAAAGGCACCAAAAAAAAAAAAAAAGAGACTAGTGTTTACCCAGCATCTCGGCATACATCGGCTGTGACCCTCATGAAGAAGGACTTGAAGTTCCATTAATATAATTTCATACCACAATGAGATGACAGCCAAGCAATGGTCCCACATTACAGTTGCAGGGAGTTTTTGCCAACATGTGGTAGACATTTCAATGTACCTCAGGTACAGGACAGCAAAAACTCAGACCCCAATGTGCTTCCTTGTACTTGGATTACTCTTTCCAAATGCAATGTTTGTACTTTTCAGATGAACTTGTGTCAGTTAATCCTTTGACAGCCGTCTGTTCTAAAAAGATACAAATACACAAAAGAAGCCCCTTGACAAGTCACTGTGGGTTTGTCCTTTTAAAAAGTAGTATGCATTAGGCAATCCTAACCGTAAAACTTACATATCACTGGTCTGAGAAACCAGATTTACCATCATCCCACAGTCTATGAACAAGAAGACGCCTCAGTATTTTATATCTTGGATAACAGAAACTGATTCAGTGAAAATATAGGCCTAGAAAAGCAAATTTTCTTCTTCTTTCATTTAATGAATCCCCCCTCCCAAAAACAAAATCAACAAAATAAATGGAATTTAGCTGATGTAGCTGGAAACAGCAATAAATCTAGGCCCATGCAAATAATGGTCAAAACCAAACTTTTTTTTTCCCACTGCATGTGTGAACGGTTAACAGCCTGATCATCTGACTCCAGATTCTCTTTATGGGCAGACCACCAACCAAACACCCCGAATGAGCTATAGTATGGCCTCCAGGGACCAGTATGGAGATGATAAAGGCTAGTGTGAATAGAGATGGGTGTCACAGCCTAGAGGGACGTATGGACACTAGTGAAATTAGTTTCGGGTTTATTGAGTCTGATGATGTCAAGTTCTTGAAAACCACATACTGGTCACTATACAGTAAATTGGTGGTCTCAGTGTGCTACTATTTAAAAAAAAATCTTCCAAGCAAGGTTGTGTATGTATAATTTATTAATTATTTCTTGTTTTTTTTGCTACTTTGGTTTCCTGTGATTTTCAGGATTTTGTTCGGGTACTTCTGTTAGTTTTTTCCAGTGTACCCCTGTTTGTATTTTTGTTAAATACATCTCGGACAGTCAACCGTGCTCCTCCCTGCTTCTTGGGGTCCTCCAACTACCACCACGCAAAACCGTAAACCATATCACCGCATCTCAATCCGAGGAAGACGCACTAAACTTAATTTGAAATGCATTCTGTCAGGCACAGTTTAGAGCTAATGTGTGCCACTTAGGATATGTCCTTCCTCACACAAACAAGACGAATACACTCAAAGCAAAGACAATGAAAACGAGGAGGAGGATTATATCGATCCATCCCTGGCAAAACCCAAAACAATCTTTTTCAGCTACTGGAATGATGGGCGTAAATCTTATGACCCTTTTTATATGAATATGTCAAAAAGAGGACCAAAAAAAAAAAAAAAGAGTAAACATTATGTGTGTACTATATTTGAGCATTGATTAAATACAATTCAGTAACTACAGGTTTTCATACGATTTCTGAATTGTGTGCCGCATATGAACCAATGCAATCTTGCACCTTATCAGTCTTATAAAACATACATTAACCATTTTGTTTAGGGTATACTGTGGAATTCTGCAATGTCCAGAGCCACACACATGATGATTTTTAAAAAGATTTTGAGTCAGACTGTGTTCCAAAGTTTCAACTGTATGCTTGCTAACAAACGGCTAATAAAAGGCAACCATTAATTAAAAAAAAAACAAAACATCAATACCGGTCATTCATCTTTGACAGTATTCATGAGCACACCGTGACCATCATTGCTCCTGTAGCCCAAGCAAAACTGCTGTCCACTATAATCTCTCTGACATGACATTATCTCTTTTGTCATTTTGATATGGCTCACCCAAAAACGTATCATGAGATCATCCCATCACTCGAGATGAGATGACACCCTCTGGAATGTGTGTGTTTATAATTGGTAATTTAGAGGGAGAGAGGGGCCGAACAAAGCAAGCCAGCAGGAGCCGGAGACTTTTTGTTTACAACGCAGCACACACTGACCTTGGCCGACCCCATGACAGACAAAGAACAACAAGCAGAAGATAAACCAAAAAAAAAAAAAAAAAGGTCAGACCACAGAGTATACACTGACTGTCTCATAATTCCCCCTATGCCTGCTTTCTCTTATGCACAGTGGGGAAATACCCACATTGGCTAATGCCCATCCCCAGGTGCACAGACTTATGGGAGAACACATCAAACAAACTCGGTAAGCGTCTTCGAGAGTCTTTCCTCTTGCATGAGCTTCAAAAAAAGACTTTGCACGCTCTGTCTAAAAATTCATGGTTTGCTTCAGAATCTTTAGGATTAGACCGGAATTTGCACAAAAAGGAAATTGGCGGATACGGGAATTCAGTATATATACTGCCAAAACTCATGGAAAACTTACTGGGATGTCTAAAGATGGAAGTACTGTAACAGTTGGAAGACAAGCATGAGGAGGTGCACGTTAGGAATTTACTCCTGTTGGCTGTAGCGCAATGCCAAGTTCGCCATTACGCCAGCCCCTCACCCCCCATATCCCCTCTGCAGGGATCTCGCCACACCTCATCGTTCAATAGTTGTGCTCTCAAGCGTAAAACTTAACAAAAGATAGCCGGTTTATTTTTGCTTCAACTTTGTGGTCTGGACTGGTGGTTATTTCAAATAGGCCCTATAATAGAGGGAGTGATATGAACAAGTGTGTGCTTCCTCTGGGTGCTTTTTAGCCAGCAGCAGCTCAATGTGGAATGTGCCTGGTTCAGATGAGTCTAAAGCACATGGGTCACAAGTGATTGGACTCTATTTCATTTGGTTCAGGGAACAGTGAGTATTTATCGAGCAGAAATTACATTCCCACTGCTCTTTTCAATCTCAGTATCTACATGTGCTCAAGTGGTTGTAAACATCAAGTACCGTATTTTCCGCACTAAAAGGCACACCTAAAAGCCTTCCATTTTCTTCAAAACTCACAGAGCGCCTTAAAAATCCGATGCGCCTTGTGTATGGTTATTACGGTAATATGTCGACCCCCAAAATGGCTCCTTGCTAGAGACATGCTTACAATGCAGAGTTCAAACTTAATGCGATCAGGTTACACAGTTGAACACGGAAATAGAGCAGCGGCAAGAGAGTTCAATGTTAACGACTCAATGTTATAACTTGCTGTTGGTTAAGTGAACTGTGTCGCTGCTTTATTAAATACATTTTACTGACATTTCATCGTTCTGTAGCAACGCCACTCAACAGCTAAGCTATTTTACCTGTTGTCGTTTGTTCAAAGCTTCTTTCATCTGTGACGTGAGTTGAGTCGGCGCTGATTGGTTGAACCTCGTGCGTACGTGCTCGCACTCATGCGTGCACAGCTGAGAACAGCGGACTATGGACTGCTGAGGCGCACTTCACTCGAGTGGCGTTGCTACAGTTCTGTTGGCATTTCCTTGAGCGTAGCTCCATCTAGTGGATGCAGTGTAGATTGCGTCTTATAGTGCGGTGCGTCCAATATATGAAAACAATTACAAAATAGGCCATTCATTGAAGGTGTGCCTCATAATCCAGTGTGCCTTTTAGTTTGGAAAATACGGTAGTAAAAAAAAGATCTGCCGGGGTACACTTGTGTATTATGTCAGTAAACCAGGGAGAAAGAATCCTAATATATCCAGTTAAGTACATATTATTGAAGTCAACAGGTAATAAAGATGCCATTTCGGTGTTTCGCTAGAAACGAGTTTAGTCTTTCATTCCCCACAGCAAGCATTTTCATTCAGATCGCAAATGGGATAGATGGGTCGAAAAATTAGACTCGAACCCACACGACTATCTTATTCAATTCAAACAATATTGACATGGCAGCCAAGATCTGCCGGAGTACACTTGTGTATTATGCCAGTAAACCAGAGAGAAAGAATCCTAATATATCCAGTTAAGTGCATATTATTGAAGTCAACAGGTAATAAAGATGCCATTTCGGTGTTTCGCTAGAAACGAGTTTAGTCTTTCATTCCCCACAGCAAGCATTTTCATTCAGATCGCAAATGGGATAGATGGGTCGAAAAATTAGACTCGAACCCACACGACTATCTTATTCAATTCAAACAATATTGACATGGCAGATGAAGCGACAGTGTTCAGAAAGTAGCCAAACACGCTGTACATTGTCACTGGCCAATTTTTTCTGTCATCCCTCCTACCCGGGCTACATTAGTACGAATTGGGATTGAAATCTTTTCTCTTTTAAGCTGCGACAAGTGGCATTCCAACATTGTCTGTCATAGAAAACTGACTCGTTACAATACAAAATGGCAATTCCGATTCTTACCAGAAGTTGTACCCATAATTCAACCAAAGGCACATTTGGGCATCAGATTCAAGTTGATAAGGCAGGTGAGTCCATTTAAAAGGCAAATGCTTGTGGTTTGTCTTCCAAATTAGCACAAGAGTGGATGCTGTGAGCAATGGGGAGCATCAAGCCCCTTCCTGGCCTGATTGAAAAAGGGAGTCTCCTGCCCATTTGGCCAGCCAGCTGGCTATCTGCCCAGCGCCTGCCAGGCAGCACATTGCCATTGTTCAATAGTTGTTTCAGCGGGAGCCGGGAATTAAAACGGACAGGACAACAGATTTTTCTTGTTTATTCACATGAGGACAAAGCATACTGCTGCCACATCAAGGGCCATTAATGAACCGCAGTGGGTGATGTAGTGAGAGGTCCATAGTATTCGAATAAATCAACACAAACTATTGTAACTACGGATAGGTTACAATAATTTTGACAACCAAACCAGGTGTGAATCACAAACATACGCTGGTGAATGTTAAGACTTTGGGACAGGTACTTTTGCTTTCGTATCACAACTAAGACGCCCATGCATAGTTTTTGTTACTCTCCCTGTTTATTCGTGACAACCAAACCAGGTGTGAATGTTAAGACTTTGCAACAGGTACTTTTGCTTTCGTATCACAACTAAGACCCCCATGCATAGTTTTTGTTACTCTCCCTGTTTATTCAGTTCTCGCAGGATGCACTTCCTGTATGTTCACAACAGAAGGAGACTATGTTCATCTTAGGCTGCTCCAGCAGAGCCCCCGTAAACAGAAAGCACAGCTCTGTGGCCCCACTCCAAAAGGGACCATCTGTCCCCTGAAGTGGGGGCTAGCCACAACAGCCTTCACTCCAATGGAAAGACAGAGAGAGACATGCAAGTTTTGATGTGGCCTGGTGGGTCTCCGGAATAAAACCACTATCTATTTCGATCTGCAGACATCTCCCCTTCTGCTGATCCCCAGTCGCCTGCTGCCCACCCAGCTACTTCCATAATGACAGCCTGTCAGCAGTGCACTCGCCGGGAAGGAGTGAGAAAAAAAAAAAACCCAAGGAGGACAGAAATGCATGGTGTGAGAATGGCAATATCATTTTGCAAATAGGGCAAGCTGTCAATAGAACTGTGAAAAGTTTAATTATTCCTTTAAACGTTATAACATATGTCTGTGTTCTATATTTTGTATTGTTAATAAGAGTGGTGCAGATAACTTTGATTTATGTCCCTACTCTTCAGCTACAAAAGTGGCTGCACTTGCAAGCCAAGTGGTGCACAACTGATGAAGCAAATTACCCAGAACTAAACTGCACTGCCCTGGTTGACCCGCACTGCACAAACCAAAGGGCAACGTTGACCACTGAAGGGGCATGAAAAGGCAGCATTGCGTGAGCCATCAGCTGAACATTAGGTGCCTGAATTATACATATGCATTTATCCTTAGCACTTGGACCAGGGTACCTATTACATAAAATAACTGATTAATCAATTAAGAATGTTGTCAATTGTGTGCAAGAAAGGATTTGTTTCTCTTTATTCAATGCCAATAGATGGAGGTCTGAAGAAAAACATGAGGTCAGGTTTGCCATGTTGAGCTAATACAGCAGAGGAACTTTGCAAGTGCAATATTTTTGTGCTCCACGCAAGCAATGGCGTGAACGTGGTAGTTCAGAACTGATTAGTTATTTTCCCCAAAGCCATGCAATGTAAATTTAGTCAAAGGCTAATGCCTGGTACCTAAAAAAAATCTCACTGCCATTTAATCACATGTAGATTGAAATTTATTGTATTACTATTAAAATTGAAAAAGGCAATCATTTATACATGGCCCAGTGATTTTAGATTATTGCCTTACAAACAAGAAAACGGTTAGCACTAGAACTAAAAAGTGCTCAAGAACGAAAATTTTCTCAAGAATGAGAAGGGTCTATTCTGCAGATTCAGTCTGCAATGTGCAATAGAACAAAAATGCATTCAAGGAAATGGGATATCAAAACATTCACGGACTTAATATCTGCTGAATCACAATGATGCCAAGTAATTTTCTTTTCAAAGTATGTTTTTCTCACTTTGCCTGGTGTTGTTGACGTAAACCTGGCAGCTTTAAGAGATAGAATTCAGCCCTCAGGTCACAAGTTGAAAGCTCCAACACTGACAAAAGAGTAAGTTTAGTCAAGCGGAAAATGTGAAGGGAAGAGAGGTGGACACAAGTAAGCACAGATGTGGATGAATCACATTTATTAACTGCGCAAGAGGTTCCTGTGTTGCCTCTGTCAAAACACATACACTTGTTTGACATGAAGTGACTAACCTACTTATTATCTATTTTTATTTCTTTACTTTGCTTGCTTGTGCCTTGAAATCATTTGTTTGTAAATACTTTTAAATGCTACACTTCTAATTAAATGATGCACACCGAGGTACCTTGCGTATAAAATGTGCTACATAAATTTATATACCAGTAAATAAAGCTGCCTCGCCTTGCCTATATACATACATGAGCACTGAACGGAGGCCAGTGTAGATGGATATTTAGACCTCTACATTTCAGACCAGTGGATACCAATAGTTGACATGTTCACTTACTTACAAGCGTCCTTTTTACTCAAGCCATAAATCTCTAGAGGTGAGGATGTAAATCTCTGCACGTCACCAAGATAATGAGCACATAGCACACTGTATAGATTTCATCTCTGCATTAAATCCATCAGCCACTTGTTGAGTACAAGCCACCCAACAACACACTGGGGAAAGGAATCTGCAAACCAAAAGTCAGGTTAAAAAAAAAAAAAAAAAGAAGAAAAGATTGGAGCAGTCGTCTGCTTATTACAAAATAGTGTGTCCCAAAATTTTGGGAGGCTAAAAGTAATTAAGTGCAAGTCTGGCAACCATCAGGGAGTCAATTTGGCGAACTGCATACAGCTGCAACTTAATGCACACAAGTCTCGACCTCCCTCTGTGACAAAGCCACCAACAGCTGAATGACACATTAGCATTAGCATATGTGAGAGAAAGTAGCTGGCTGCCCTGTGTGGGGGCAGAAATACTGCTGGCCTTGTCTGGAAATGGGTGTGTGTGTGTATATGTGTGTGTGTGCGTGTGTGTGTGTGTGTGTGTGTGTGTGTGCGTGTGTGTGTGTGTGTGTGTGTGTGTGTGTGTGTGTGTAGGTGTAGGGTGGTGACATTCAGAGCTCCTCTGCCTGACAGGAAGGACGGAGAGAGAAAGTACTGTTTTCTTGAGGAAAGATGCCAGTGACCTTCAAAATTCTTTCTGACAGCTGACATTTCAAGTTATAGAAGATGGAGGAAGCCACATATGCCATTTTATGTGAACAATAACCTTGTAAATGGTGGAACATTTCGATACACTACGATATGGATGAAAACCCGCAACCCGAATTGCCTTTCACTTACAGCAGCTAATCCATCTCTCATTTGCCAAACTAAAACATAATTGGGGTTTAGTGTGGTGGGAAAAAAAAAAACAGTAAAATTCCAACTACTTCCTCATGATTGTTTTGCTCCGTCTCTGACTGGTTGGAGGCGGGAGCATGATAATAGCAGGAAATGACAGACTTTAATCTGGTTGAATGAATGAATGGCAGCAAGTACGCATCTTTGTGCCACATTCTGCTTTGATCCAGCCTCCGAAGGCATGTTCCCAGCTCTGATTTGAGTGGAAGGAGTTTGATGTATGGGGCGGGAAGCCCTAAGAGGTAACACTTAAATTTTCTTGTCACTGCATCCTACCAGACACACAAACTCTTGATCAGCCTGCACACTTGCAACAGAGGCTGTGTAGGAACATACAAACTCAAGCATACTGATGGGTCATTTACATAGCAAAGGCTCTGCGATTTAAATAAACAGAAGTTGAGGGGTTTGTTTAATACTTCCCTGACCCAAATTCAAAGGCGGCTTTTCAAGAGGAGCAAATTTTACTATGGTCTGCAAAAAGGTTGAATCAAGGCAACTGGAGTTGTTCTTGTTCCTGTCGACAAACAAGCTAAAGCTCAGTGGCCGTGATTCAACTTTTACGGATTACCATGACCTGGGTAACAGAGAATTTACACAGACATACTTTTACTGTGGCGTTGAGGGCTATATTAATTAACGCACAGAACTTGTTCCACTGGGGTTCATTTTTCATTCACCTTCTAATTTCTCATCTACAAAAACAGTTGTGATAAAAACACTGATGATTGATGATTATAGCTGTAGTTTTGGAAATGCTTGCAAGTGAGAAAAAGTCCAAAAAGCTACTTTAAATGCACACATCTTTACTATCGGCAAGGTAATCATTATGATGAATATTCACTAGCAATGACAATCTTTAAATATGTTGCCATCCCTCATCTTTTACAGGTTTTGGAGAATTGATGAATCGTTTTGTCGACAGTGGGGCCAAAGAAACAGAATATGGCTGTGTGGAAGTCATTGAGGGTTGCTACGTAATTGCACTACTTAAACAAGTAGAACTGCATAATGTGGTGAGGAACAAAGACTTTATCCTGATTGCTTCCACCAGGGTCCATTTAATGATTTACAGAGAACCAAAGACACCTGTATCCGCCTCCATCGAGTATGAGTGACGATAGGCAGGAATGTGATGTATTTGCCGTCTAGTATTTTTAGTCCTGCTGATAACAGCATGCTGCG
Organism: Hippocampus comes; assembly: GCF_001891065.2. Taxonomy (NCBI): domain Eukaryota; kingdom Metazoa; phylum Chordata; class Actinopteri; order Syngnathiformes; family Syngnathidae; genus Hippocampus; species Hippocampus comes. Next base: position 4,043,943 of record NW_017805277.1, read on the forward strand.
GAAGGACACGGTTCTCCTTAGTTATGCAGAGTGGAAGAGGAGCTGTTAAGGGAAATGGCATTTTCTTCCAGCAGAGAAGCTGAACAGCTGGCAAGCAACAGGCAGGACACTGCCGCTCCTGTCCATCCCCTCATCCACTTCTCAGTGTGCTCTGTAAATGTTGTTTGGATTCATCATGGTGAGGAGTGGGGGGCGAAGCTGCCACCACTTTACTCCACTCTGGCATTCTGCACAAGAGAGCATGAAAGGCAAGGGGGCTGTGGGCACGAGGTGAAGCGGTGGAGGGTAAACAGTCCCTCGATCATGTTGCTAGGCAACTTTTTTTTTTTTTTTGCCATGAGTGACAGCAGACATCCTTTATGAACAAAGACAGAAATAAAAGGAAGGAAAGGAGAGAATGAAGCAGGAGCCCAGTGAACATCCGAACAGAGTTGTACAATTGGACATATGCACTCACTGAACATAACCATAGGTGCACTTGTATAATCTAATGAGATCTAATACAGTATAGGAGCATTGTCTAAACATAACATTAACACATACAGTACAATTACACTTATTCTAGTTTACAGTTGTGTAAAAGTGAACTTACGATTGTGAGAGGTGTTACCAAATACATTGCCCCCCCCCCCCTTTGTACTGTAAAATACCGTATAGAAACTAAGAAGTATCTTCATTTGTAATGAAGTGCCACACCATTGTGGAGAATCACACACCAGGTTGTGCAAGGGCAGAACATATCAACCATCACAGATGTGGAATAACAAAGTAGAGACCAGAAAACAATTTAAAATAAATTACAAATGATGGGGAACAGAAGGGAAAGTAATTAGAAATCGCTAAATGAAAACACACATTCAAAAACACTTTATCTTCACTTTCTTTCACATAACCATGTGTGAGGTTGAAAAGGTGTGGACACTGGTTTGTCCCAGTCAGCATGACATGACTACAGAAAAAACATCTGTTCTTGGTTTGGGCAGTTATTCCAATGCCACATTCAGGATCCATCCATGCCAATATGCTTGTGTATATCGCTTCACAGTTCAACACACATTTGATATCAGTCGAAAACCCATGAGTGGTACTGGCTCTTAAAGCAGTCACCATGGGCGTCATTAGGCCTATTTTAGGGAGGCTTCAGCCTCCCTAAAAATGTCTTTAGCCCCCCTAAATAATTTCCTTGCATTATTTAAAAAAAAGTATTATTTATTTTTCCTGTACTTTTGCTAATATATTGCATCAAATTCAATGTAATGTGGCCATTTTAAATTATATTTCGATAACCTGCCATTATTGTAATGTTAAATCTCCCAGGTTTCCTGAACGCAACAGGTGTTGCGTTAGCATTTGACGTGTCTGTCACCATCGCCGCATCAAATGCTAACCCAACAACTGACAGTTTTTTAGAAAGGTAAATTAAGTATTCAATGCATCCATGCTGGTAAAACTAGTGACTATAGTCCGCTAAAATATCTCCAGTAACAGCAGAAACTGCACTGTAACAAGTGTTCACTTTTGGATAAATTAAGGTGGTGCTTAATAAAAATTAAGCAACATTTTATTATTAAATACATAAATAATCATTACACCAACTCTTTGAGGCAACACCTATTGAGATTTTGGCCTATATAAAATAAATAAATAAATATAAAATAAATAAATTTATTTGATAGGAATCAGGCTAAAGACGCACAGAGAGTGAGCATTTTGGTAGAGAGGAATATAGGCCTACTGTCATATAGGTTATGTTATCGGGCATCCTTCTAATTCCCTTGAACAACCAAGATTGAACTTTTGAACTCTTTATAATTTCTATTATCTAGTCCAGTTAAAGTCCAGGGGAGGAAGCCCCATCATAGTAAAGAGGATACTAATGTGATGTGTGTAGTTCTTCATAGCCTCTTCATTTTGCTCTCAAAGTGCACGGAATTGATGGATTTTTAACAGAATGTAGAAAAATTTTCTCCCGGGGGGGCATGCCCCCGGACCCCCCTAAAGGGGCTGTGTTCCCCTTGGGGCTAAGCCCCCCTTGTTCTTGAAACCTAGTGACGCCCCTGGCAGTCACCAAAACAAACTTTGGTATGAATTAGCAGACAGCAATCCTTACTGACATTTGAATAGCATAGATGATATGCTTCATCGGTAAAGATGATTACATACCCATCCATCCATTTTCCATTCCACTTTATCCTCACAAGGGTCGCAAGGGGTGCTGGAGCCTATCCCAGATGTCTTCGGGCAGTAGGCGGGGGTACAGCCTGAACAGGTTACGAGCCAATCGCAGGGCACACATAGACAAACAACCATTCGCGCTTACAATCACACCTAGGAATAATTTAGAGCATCCAATTAACCTACAATGCATGGTTTTGGAATGTGGGAGGAAACCCGGAGAAACACGCAAACGCCAAAGAAGAGAGCCGGTTGCTAGATAGATTCGGTTTGTCACTCTGTAGACATGTATGGAGGTAGTAAAAGGAGCCGAAAATAGAGGCGAAAGGAAGATACTGTAGAACTGATAAAAGGAGAATGGAGAACCGGTCAGTACCAGCACAAAATCTGTGAAACTGCCACAAATGTGTCTGGACTGAGACCGACATGAGGGGACAAACTTACTTCCGTAAACACACCGTACTACATAACATCGTGTTTTGTGTCCATGCATGACACTTCACGGGTGCATTGCATTCATATTAGATGATGTTTTGTAACGTGAACGACTATATTAAAAGATCAGACTTGTCGAAAGAATCTGAATTCGACGTCATATCGTGCAAAGAGAACATAGTCTTGGACTTGAGTCAACTAGAGTCACTGTTTTAACAACTTGTGATTTTACATCTAAAACACTTGAGGCTTGACCTGGACTTGGGATTTAAAGACTCTGGTCTTGAATTAAGACATGATGACATGAAAGAATTTATTGCTCATTATATATGTTCAGATGAAAGATAAAATAAAATTAATTAGTTACGGGAGGTATGCGAGTGCATGCTTGTAATGGGACTGTAATTATTGGAACATTCACCTGTCAGTCTGGAAATGGCACTGTCGTGATTACAAATTCCTTCCTTGCTTTGGCGAAGTACTCCCTCTCATACACTGAAAAATAAATGGTATGTTGAATTTACTGCATTTTATTTCATCAGGTGGTTGCACACAATAAAATCATCTGGATCCAGATCCTTTTTAAAGTAGACTATACATCTAAAAGTGCACTTGGAGACGTACAAACCATAGTGCATTATTAGGGGCATTGAGCACATGTACTGGCCAGAGCTCACCAATAATGACTGAAGGGCTAAATGGAGATAGGGAAGAGTGGATGGAAGGAAATGGCCAGAGTTATTTCCATTCCCCTGGCCTGTTTATGGAAACATTATGGGAGTGAGCCTCGATTCTCATGGAGGAGGGTAACGATTTGGCAAGTGAGTAAGAAGCAGAAGTAAGTAAAGGAGAGTGTGGGTGAAAAAGGAAGGAGTGGCTAAAGAAATACTCCTTTGAGCAGTTTTCTCTTGAAAAGACCATGCTCTGTGTGTGTCCCGCATTGTTGAGCTCTCCTTCTGGCAAAGGCCACAAAAGCCTCCATTTATCTCCACCGAGAGCATCCAGCCTTATTGAAAAAAGGGCCGTGAAAGGCGAGCAACCATTACATATGCCAAGGTGACATGGCTTTTCCCTTGTTAACACTTAAATATAGCATCCAGAGTCCACACAAAACAGTCCTCATCGCCGTGAGGGATTACTCTGCTGACATACCGGCAAAAAGAAGTAGTACATCTGTTCCCGAGATATTTGCATTTCTTTGGTGGAGATCACAATGCACCACTTGACTCGATGGCAAGCGAACATTCTCAGTCAGGCGTGAGAAACCCACCCCATCAATGAGGCCTTTTCCCACCCTTCGGTTTCTTTAGCCGGTGTTAACAGCACATCGCAAGGAGCAGCTTGCACAGAACGCAATCTGTCAGTCTTGAGACAGACTGGCCCAGTTTGCCATGATTGGCTCTCATCAATTCCTATTTACTCTCTGTTCTCTAGAGGCAGAATGGGGACCAAGTGCCATTTTAGGACATCGCAATGTGCGCTATTCAGCAATCTGCAGCTCTAATTGCAGAGTGTGAGGAATTCTCTACATCTCGAGCAATGGGGCCCAACAGCTGCAGCTGGCATGGCATGCGGTGGGTGTGTTAAAGTGAGGTTTGGCTTCTGAAAGGGTGTCAAAGACTAATCCCCCACTGGGAGCCACCCACACCTACGCATAAGTACACACAAAGGCTCTCAAGCGATCGCACCAACAAGTTCCTAATTACAATGTCCATCGGACCAACAACAACTACTGTATATTACAGATTCTTTGAAGGGGAAATTCAGCTTTCACTCATTTTCCATGTCCTGCACCTCTAGAAAATGTTCAATATGCTTTCACACCTCTCAACTTTGTGTCATGAATCATGATGAAGGGCCAAACCAAGTTAACGCACCCCCTAAAATGTTAGCTGCCTAACTCCATTATTTATCAAAGTCAGATTTTTGCAGGAAATGACTCCTCCATACTGTAGTCCAATGAAGATGATGGGGGGAAAAAAAAAACGCTGTTTCACTGACAAAAGATGAGTGAGGCAGTTATGTTATTCATGTCACGATAACAGGCCCCCATGAATATGCATTGTACCTCCAGATGACACACAAATCATGAGACACCAGTCAAGAGAAATACTATACAATAAAATTTACTTTCCTTGGACTAACTCATAACTAACTGATTCGTTTTTTTATGGAGTGGCACATTCCATGTGAATGTTCTGAACTCCTACTTCACTGACAGTGCCCTATTGTGTAGGATTATTTCCCCAATGGTGGTATCAAAGTGGGGGTCAATGGAGATGCAACTCAAATTCCTATAACTCATGTCATGTTCTTCTATAGATCACAGACTAATTGAGATCAATTTAAACAGCACCTCTGCTGGCTGTAGCAAAGTACTGCGTTCTGTTTCTCACCAATTATCAACAATGCTCACCAAATTCGAGTACCTTATTTTGCTCTCGACACTTGCCTTTGGAAGTTTGGAAACACATTATTGACCCAAGTAAAAGTGCAAAGAAATGAGTTCAACAACTGCATGTACAATTGTGTGGATTGTATCTTGAGAAGCAGATATGATTGGAGAAATAGACAGCTAGACAAGACCACAAACCCATACATCGACCATAAAAAGTGCGTCGGAGAGGAAGTCATGTGAATGTGCTTGTTCTTTTTTTTTCCCCTGTCAACACAATGCACGTCCCCATCCTCCTCTTCCTGAAAGTTTAAATGAGTAAAGTGTCTCGAGAGATAAGTGCAGATGGATTCATTCCATCCACAAAAAGCCAAGTGCAATGATGTGAGCTGACGTGAGGGCCCCCCCCAAGTGATTGAGTGACCTTTAACCTTGAGAACTGACCAAAACCACCGATCTGATGAGGAGAATATGTGAGGTGGGGAGGGAAGCAATACAAATTGAGGATATATAAAAAAACAGGGGGTAGGGATTGACCCCCCCGAAACAGTTGTGAAAGGCATGGCTCTATTCTATCCAAACATCTCTTTTCACAAGACACCTCCCTACAGTAGGGTTCGTCAGTCTTGTTTCCCCAAGGAGACCTCACTTGTGGAAAATTCATGCGGTTAAGAATTGTGTTTGATAGGCAGTCTGGGATCATTGAGTGGACGTGACCTCGCACGAGAAAAAGATGAAACGAGGGGCCCTAATTATTTCTTTTATTTGTTTAACAAAAGCATTCCTAGGAAGCACTCCTTTCTTTCTTTGGAGAAAAATGTAGCACGTACAAAAGACATTGGACGCAGCTCAGCTGCCTCTCCTGGTTATCAGCAAAATTAACATTGAAATACATTTGTGCGTTTGGTGAATATGTCAAGGGTTATAATATTTGTCAAGAACTTAGTTGACATGGGCAATATATGCCATGACATTCAACCCAACCAGCACAACATTTGGATCATTTGAACAATGAAGTGATATCCAATACAAAAGATGTATCACATATTCTGCCATTACAAAGGTAATGTTTTGATTGACTGTCAGAAAAGTATGCATCGAACAATACGTTTATGATTGTGGTTGTAGTTTTGCAGTGTTATGGAATTGTACTACATTATAATGAAATCTGAGTCTATTATCTCAATCAGTCACACAGGAGCTAAAAAGAAACACTTAAAACACTACTTCAAACACCAGTAGTGACATCATTAAACATTTTGTTCAATAAATCTCTCTCTTTCACTTTTTAAATATCTGATAGAATCCAATGATATTCAATAAAGGACTTATTGAATATCATTGGATTGAGCAGGGCATTATAATGTGAATTGTGCATACAGTTTTTTTTCAATTCCACACCGTAATTTTATAGTTATATACTATACATAAGAATGTGAAAAGTACCACAAATGAAAACTAAAGAAATTCCTGATGCAAATGTCAACAGGATCTTATTTTCTGAGTCTTTTAAATAGTTACAAAACAATTGTTCATGAGCAGTTTCTGTTTTGTTTAGTTTTTTTTAACAAGGCCCCAGACATGTTTTTGATTTTGAATCAACAACAAAACACACAGAAAACATATACACGACATTGCAGCCATTCACGCAGTCAAGAAAGGCGTTTTCCAGGGCTCGGTTTGAACCTTGCCCACGGAGAAGCTCACAGTGCCTTTCAATGTCAATTAAACATAATGACAGGAAATAATTAACAAAGACTCAAGCTTCTCTTTACACCCTGCCCTCATCCAAAGTCAAAAGTTTCCAGCACTTTGCACAAATGAACATCCATCGTGTGTGAGCATGCTGAAAATCAGATTGTTTACATGCACCTGATGAACGTCACATATTTAGAAAGATTTTCAGTGAGTAATTTAGGAGTTTACGCTTTAGTGTGTTTGAAGAGTCTGCGACAGTGTCAGCACAATCGAAAAAAAAATCCATCATCTTACTTTGACCTCTGATGTTTGCATGCTCTGCTCAAATGCAGATCCCAAGACTTTGTCAGCTTGATGTGGTTATACAGCTGCTCCTGTGGTCCTTTTCAAAGCACCTGGCTGAGCATGCGGCATTGTGAACTGCATGTGGCCTTTCAGTCCTGTTTACATTGCAGCCAGGTTCCACAGGCAACCAGTTAAAAAAAAAAGCCTGGGCAAGGAACACACAGAAGCTATAGTATTGTAATGAGTGGTTAGAATGAATAAAATACTCTACCCTCAGTAGCTCTTTGATCAACTAGCTCCCGTCGTATTGTTGGTGACAGTTCCCCGGAATGCATTGATGCTTCTTTCAAGCCAAGTTCAACATGTAAAAAGTAGCATCTGATATCAGATGTATTGCCCCCCTGGCTCTGCATCCAACCAGGTTCCCACCCGCTGGGGCAAATATCCAAATATCCACACCAGGTTTGAATACACTTTAGTAGAGGGGAGGCAGAGAACAGTTGTTGTTGACCATACTGACAGAAACTGGAGGTGGGTGTGTGTGTGTGTGTGTGTGTGTGTGTGTGTGTGTGTGTGTGTGTGTGTGTGTGTGTGTGTGTGTGTGTGGAGGGTGGTAAAATCATCCCACTGTCACTCCAGATCATGCTCGTCCATCCACAGTCATAAAGTTCCTGCTCGTCAAAATTGTGTGGCAAAGTGGGATAAAAAAGAAATGAGTGACATGAAATATACTGCTCAAGCATTGAATTAGCACCGCTTGGCTGAGTCGATGCCTCTCAAACATATGCTGCTGGAGCCTCACATGCAAAGAGAGGTACAGGACTACTGCCAGTGTCACCTCAACTCCTCCACTTTTAGCCTTTCCTTCCACGTTTTTTTTAAAATAAGTCTCGGGTGCATACATGCGACTCGGGCTCCTTTGCTAACAACAAAATATATTCATAGGCCAATGCTATTAATCCTAAGTCAAGTACAGCCATTTTTCTGTTTCACTACTAAGCTACTAATGTGCTGGTATCACGGTGTGTGCAGTGGCGTGCCGTCAGGGCCTTCTAGGCCTTATCTGCAGGCCTGAACATTATCAAAATCGCTGAGTTGCATTTAAAACATTGTAGAAATTTGTCAAAATATTGGATGAATTGATTTCCAACAGTCTTTTGTCTTTTTTCAATGTCGTGTGTCTTGGCAGCGCAGCTCCAAGTCATTTATGGATTGCTGTATTGTTATCTTTGTCATCCAATCAGATTTCAGCTTCTATGTGTTGCTCTATCGCCCCATACAATTGAAACAACACTCATTTTTATTTATTTATTTATTCCATAAAAATTCAGATTCAGTAAAGGAGGGCCTGCATGAATCCTTCCGAGTAGGTCAGCACTTTTCCGTCCTTTGATTGGTTCAGAGCGACTCATGTGGGATTCATTGCAAAAAGCCGGGAGCGGATGACGGTACATGATTGAAAATTCTTTTTCAAGGTGGACTTTCCCAAAAAAGAAGAAAAAGAAAACCTGGGCATTGTGAGGATAAATCAGAGAATGCTTGAAGCTAGCCGGCTTGGCAATGGCAAAAGGATTTATTTCTCACTTTCACAGTGACCATTTAATCACATAGCTCTCCACACTGCGACCAGTAAAAGATGGCTGACTTTGCCTACAAATAATATACAACATTGGTGATTTAAAGTTTTGTTTTCTTGGCATGTTGTTAGATAACGATTGTACACTGTTATACTGTAGTGAATAGATTTTGAGTTAAATGTATTGATGTCCCAGTGAAAGCCAACATCTCAAAGCCAAAGCCCACGACTGGGTAATGTCAAACTTCAACCACAATGGTGAGGTACAGCACAAATAATGACTAAAAATAACTTACAAAAATACAGCTTCAGACAATGAAAGAACGTTGTTATGAATTCAGATTCTACCATGCTGTTAAAGTACAGTATAGAATAACAGAATCCATGACTATTACAACAGTGTGACAATGAACATGTAAATAACCATAGTGTTGTTTTAGTTCCCCCAAGAAAAACATGTCTTTGTAAAACAAAATCCATCACCATCTGATTTATGGCTCGGTGAAAACAAACAGGAACAACATCCTCTTACCAATGTGTTTCGTCAGTGCTTTTACAAACAACAGGCTACAGACCATAAGCAGACCGCTAATATGTCACATGTCGGGCAGCTGGCAACATAAAAGGACCAGACGAAAAAAACAGACACTTTCTCACAATTGATAAAGGGCTGTTCAGGGAGAAAATTCCTTCCTGTGACAAAAAAAGTCAGATACCCACAAGACTTCCACATTCCCAACAGTGTTGTACACAAAGCAGAACAGCACAACACAAAAACTTTGAAAAAATAACAGCAGTACTGTTCAACTCCAGCCCACTTCATAAAGGTGCACACTTATAACGGGCCACCTACATCGGGGGATTGAATTTCCACATAAAATATATTTTGCTTCTATTTACTGTGATTTGAAGTTCACATAATGGATGCGCTCAATGGTGGTGTTGAGTGAAGGTATCCATGCCTGCAATATCCAAATACACGGACACGCACTACGGCTGACCGCTTCATGGCACATCGGTCATGGCTTTGCTCCATTGGACTTGCTAATTGCAATCAGCCTCCATCAAAAAACAAGCATTTTTTACGCTTTATAAGTCGTAGTTGTCCTATGGCCATTTGCCCCTTTCCGTTTGAAGCTAAAGGCTACCGAATGACGCTGAGGATTCAAAAGTGGAAAGATGATAAAATACTGAAACACATAAGTGTTTTAATAAACCTTGAAATAAACCAATTCATTAATTTATTAAAAACTGTCATTTGAATAAATATCACTGGATTCACCCTTTTATTTTGAAAATCAAAATACAGTTGGCAGTCCTATACCATGTTTTCTTTGCATGTATACTATAGTATATGAAAACATTCATTAATTCATTCATTTTCCGATCCGCTTTATCCTCACAAGGGTCGTGGGGGGTGCTGGAGCCTATCCCAACCGTCTTTGGGCAGTAGGCGGGGGACACTCTGAACCAGTTGCCAGGCAATTGCAGGGCACAACCCTCCATGCTCATACTCACACCTAGGGACAATTTTGAATGTTTAATCAGCCTGCCATGCATGGTTTTTGAATGTGGGAGGAAACCGGAGTACCTGGAGAAAACCCACGCAGGCCCGGGGAGAACATGCAAACTCCACACAAGGAGGCCGGAGCAGGGATTGAACCCAAGACATCTGCACTGTGAGGTCGACGCGCTAACCACTGGCCCACCGGACCGCACACATAAATATATATTTTTTTAAATACACATTTTTGCCTCCTTCTTTGCAGGCACGGTAGGCTGTCTTTAATTGTTTTTTACTTCCAATGTGTTTTACGGTAGAAAAATAAATGACGTAGCACCATACCATTTGGCTCTGACCATTGCTCTGCATGTCTCACTACCTCCTCTCCCAATGATAACATTAACCGTCTGAAAATAACAGCAGTTTCCAAGTATTCCATTGACCGTTTCATCCATACTTGTGAGCTGTTGACTATCTGAAGAAATAAAGGTTTCCATGACCAAAACTAGGTTGATTGGTATATTGAATGTTCATAGACAGGAACATGTTCATATGATTATTGCATTTCATGCCGTTGTCTTGTGTACAATGAGCTGACAGATCAGGCAGAGAGCCATTGGACGTCTTGTCAGCTCCATCACAAAGCCCTTTTTCGCAACAGTGGGGAAGAGGTATGCACATCAAATCACCTCTTGTCCCTCAGTGTAGGCTGGCCTCATTTTCTGAGCCGGTTGAAACACAGACTCAAGTTAACCCAAAGATTCATGACTGGTCCTTGGACTCTGCAGCCTCCAGGTTAATGACTAGTCAGGGCTTATTCACTCCATTGTTGTTGCGGAATAGACGTAAAGACAAAACATGTTGGGAGGGTCAGCAACTTCCAGCGGCCTTTCCCTCCTCCAACATTCCTGATACGGACATTAATGAGTCCCTAAGGGACGCAGACGTGTAGGTAATTAATCTTGGCAGGACACACTTTCTTCCACGTTCGCAAATCCGTAATGCATAAGTGTGGCGTCTTTTGGAGTGACACTGTGAAAATACTGACATGGAATACAAAGAATGCTCAAAAATTCGGACTCGTGGCAATTTAGCCACTGACCCAGGAGATGGAATTTGGTGCTTTTGTTGGTTTTGCAGTACTGCAGAATTAGAAGCCGTTACGGGTTTGTCCAGCAGTAAAAAGGCCCTCAGATGACCTTATTTTCACCGTTGTTTATGATAAGTAATGCGCTTGCCAGCACTATATCATGGTGCCATCTGTTGCATGATTGAGTTTGGATTCAAAAATGATGCGGGATTTTAAAAAGATTGCGCTATTAAAAAAAAAAAAAAAGATTTGAGCTGATTGCTTTGGCAAGATGGCAAAAAGTAAGAACACAAAGTTGTAAATCTATATGTTGGTCCTTACTGTACATCCTCAAATCGTGGCCTATGCTCAAATAGACTGTGTGTTAATCGCTGGGTGTGTTGCCGACTTGAACAAATAAACGCCTCCCATTAAAGGCCTCATTTTTCTTCTCAGCAAATAAAAAAAAAAAACACTTCAGGCCACCAGTTACCTTAATTTACAGCAGCCAAGTTGTAAATTTGTCAAGAGCGCTCATGCTTGTCTGCTTCTGTTGCACCGTATCAGCAGGTGCATCTGTATGACGTGACCTGTGGAAGTTCCACCCACAAGTGCACTTCAATATTAATGGGTGGTGTGAATAAAACGACAAACAAATAGAAACTGTGAATGTGAGACGGTTATACATGCCATTCCCATTTTAACACGCAAGAAACAATTCTCTGCTGACCAACCAATAGGTCATAGGATGTTTAGTTTGCCTCTAACTCAAGCATAAAAGCCCTCCTCTCACATTGACACCTTGTTTTTAAATAGCCATTTAGTACACTTTCCTGGTATTGTCACTGTGTGAAGAAATACAGTTTTCGTTGTCAGCAGGATCAACTCCAACACGAATGTAGAGCTCTGGCTGTAAACATGAGAAGCCGTATTTTTTTCTCTCTCCTCTGCAGTCATGCCTTGCATGAGCAGGCAGGGATGGCAGGAGGCTCAAACCTTTAACCTCCCCTTTGACGTCGCTTCCCAACGTCTCCTTCGTCTCGCTGAATCCCTACAGTGCATCGCCAGAGGTTGACAGGTTCCTCACCATGGATGGCATGATCACCACTTGACATTTGTCATTGTACCATCTGCTACATCAAGCAATACTTCCCCTCTCGCCATTGCACGGCTTGTGCCCGGAACAGAAATAAGCCTCTGGTTGACTGGCAAAATTTCAACCAGAAGCTTTGATTCAAAGACAGCCGCTAGTTAAAGAGGCTTAAGACACATCCCACGTAGCCAGGAACAAGATGTTTACATGACTTCAATATTCGGGTTGAGGGAAAAATTCTGGTTTCTGAAACATTCAGAATAAGCTTTTACATATGTGAGCAGACATAGTTACTCCCGTATACATGTTAATTGCGATCAATTATAAACAGTGACATACGGATTATGTCATAATGCAAATCGATGGCATTTCTTTTTCTGACATTATACCGTCAATAAAACACGTTATATTCATGATTCCTCCTCCCTCCAAAAGCATTTATCTGTACTCGGTCTGACTTTCGCCATGCTAATTCATCCATTCACCCCTGCTTGTGTATTTTTGGTGAGTTGCGCACCAGACGCACAGACTTATATACTCACATTTATGTGCGCTTGTATTCACATTGGGTAAATGTTGCTGTTGAGACAGAAAATAACGTAAAAATGCAGCGGAGAAATCAATGTGTTCAAGTTAGGCTCGCTTTGTGAGTGGTAACGTAAGATGACATCGCTGGCGTGTACAAGTACAGTGCTTGCTTGAACTCAAAAGATTCTTTACAGATGGGGCTTTCAGAGAACACAAACTAGTGTTCCTTTCAATGGAGGTATTCCGATTGCGTTTATATGAACAAAAATTCAGGTTAGAGAAGGGGTAAGTCAGGGTTCTTATTCTGGATTTTAAAACTATGTATGTGTATGAGTCTGAACATATGCTGTTTTTTGCACGTTTACATGGCCTTTCAAATATTGCCAATATTTGTTTTTTGAAAGAGTTATTGCCTGCATGTCAACGTGGTCAATGAATGATCCAATTCACCTTCACAATAAAAGAAGTAATTCTTTAGCAGGCTTTTGATGACTGTCTTTACCTGAGATTGATCCCTTCTGTTTCTGTAGTACTCTTACAGATTTTGCACTCTGGAATTGAGTTGTGTTCCTTGCGTGATAGGACACCTCAACGGTATAGTAGTTATCCTCTGGTTCCAAAGGCACAAGTCCCCCCCAGATGAGCTCCTGCCACCCCTAAGTTAACTCTTCTTAAATATACTCTTTGAGGCTTAACCATATCAACAGAGCCAGATTAACCAACGCTTACTGTACACAAATAAACCAGCATGCGGCATATAACGACACATACAGTATGTCCCGAAGCAACGCATACTGTAATGATATTTCTACCTGTCACATACAGTGCTCAAATGGAGACTTAATGCTCAAGCTGCTAAACTACACATATAGAACCATTATACTGATTGACAGCCACACGGGTACATGACAATATTTGATAGTGATATTAGCGTGGCTTTTTGTGATGCCATAGTATTGTCAGTCAGCATTCATCTCAAAGCACAACTATCTCCAAGTGCTGCTTCATATAATAAATTAATGAAGAAAATGATCATCAGTACATCTGCCTCACAGTCAAGAGAATTGCCCTTAGGTGTGTGAATGTGAGGGTGCTCTGAGATAGATTGGTGGCCAGTCCAGAGTCCCCTCCACCTCCCACCGAAAGTCAGCTGGTATATGCTCCAGGTCACCCGCGACCCTCATGAGGACATGCCGCATTTGAACATCGGTGGATGGATAAATGATTATCAGTATTAAAAGTCTGATTTCTAAAGAGCCACAGGACCTTTTTCTAGTTTTTTAGAGTGTAAAACATCCACATTGTTTCACATGCTGACTCCAGGTGGAACACAAAGCCAGTACATAGCACAACACAACCCAATGACAGCATCTGTTTTCCTTGACAGTGATAACTGGGCTTTAAATCTTCCATAAATCCAGACTGCAATATAAACAAAAGCTGACAAAAAGATGAGGAGAACGTCTGGCTCTCACTACAGGAGCAGGGAGCATGTGATCAGCGGCTGCTGGTTGGTTGGTTTTTAAATCAACAAGATTTGGTTGGGGAGGCCCTATTGTGACTCTCTGCCAGCCAGCCGGTCTGTTGGCCACGAACAGGCTAAGGTTCCTGATCCTCATCACGTGTGCAGGGTGCAGGAGAATTTTGAGGGGGGTGGGGCGTTATGGTACACCAATATACCTCAATAGAGCTTTATTTGAAAAACATGATGAGTCAGCACAGCAGTAGGGGAAAACAAACTAACAAAGGGAGTACAGGACAAAGTGTAGGTGCCAGGTGCTACAGGAAGTGTGGTTTCACAAGAAGACATACCTGTCAGGTACTTTCCAACAACAAAACCCTCCCTAAACAGTTCTGCGTTATGGTAACATCGTAATAGGGAAATAGTGTGTCTCAAACACACAAGCAGTGTAACACTAGAGGGGCGGTTCCAACGCCTAAGGCCGCACCCAGTCCTCAACAGCCCGACAATGATAACTTGAAATGTCCCGGAGGCATGTCACAGAAAGCTGTCTCTCTTCCGAACCTGACAGGTGTCTTTTTGTTTACCTGAGCACACATTGTGCACATAACTTTTTTTAAGGCAGATCTATCTGCTTCAATTATCAATTTCTGTTTATTCATGCAGAAGGTGTTTTTAGAAATAGATATGAACACAATTCCACTTCAAGGGCCTGTTCTTCCCGCTATTGGAACATATCTTAAATCAAACTAAAAAGACTTCACCCCATGCTGACTGTACAACGGCATCTCAAAGCTAGCGCATGTGTGCCTGTGGCAGTCATTTAAGGCAGGTTTTTATCCTCCAGAAGTGTATAAAATGTAGGCATTCCAAGACAAACTTTCAAGTAAAATTGCACATTAGT
This sequence comes from Hippocampus comes, assembly GCF_001891065.2. Taxonomy (NCBI): domain Eukaryota; kingdom Metazoa; phylum Chordata; class Actinopteri; order Syngnathiformes; family Syngnathidae; genus Hippocampus; species Hippocampus comes. Next base: position 4,059,067 of record NW_017805277.1, read on the forward strand.
GTATGCAAGAACCCCAACTCATTAGGAAGGCCATGTAATATATTGGAGATGTCTGAGTTCAACAACCAAAATAATACTTATCAGACATCAAACTATGACATGCATCGTGCTTTAATGAAAGCAGTAAGTAGGAAACAAGGAAAAAATATGCTTGTTTGCCTGAAGAGCTGAGATGGAGACTGCTAAACCAGAGGGAGATAAATCAGAAAACATTAAATTATGCAACGATAATTTGCATTTCAACTTCAGTTCACCGTTTGAAGATCTTTATTAGGAATTTAGATCTTGTAGAGCTTTCATTTCTTTGAGGAAGACATCATTGAGTATGGTTGATTGAACACAAACATGACCGGACTTGTTGAGTTTCTCGGGGGACAGAGGGCACAGAGCCATTCAGCAATGAGGCGTGCATTGTGCACGGGCAATTGACAGATTATATTCATAGGCGAATCAACTTGATGATGGTTCCTTGACAGACAATCCTGGCTATACTCCAAATTAAAGAAAAGGAAACACAGCCCAGCCCAAGTTAACTTTTACTGAATAACTAAAAAAACATGATTTAACTGTCAAATTGTCTTTAAATAGTGGGAGTAGCTGGAATAACAAACGGACAATGAAATCTTTGTCGCCCTCTAACGTTTAAAGCAAGAACTGACTCCACGAAACAAACCCCATTCACAAATATTTCAAGGTAAATCTATTTGTTTCTTTTTCTTTCTCTTCCAAAGAGTAAAACCATTCTTTCCCGCCACCACCAACAACTATGCTAAATATGATTTGAATGTAACATTATTTGTCACAATAACTATATTCTGTAAATGAAATACAGGGGAAACATTTTATTAATAGGCAGAAATTTGTGCAAGAGATGCAAACCATTCATTTGACTTGTTTTGAAATTAAAACGCCGAAAAGTCCATTTGGCTTCAATTCCCGCACTAAAAGGTTGAGTTTCTCTACCGTTTCGATCTCGCAAGCACTCCACACTTTTCAGCTGCATCACCACTTTCTTCTGTATATGAACCATACATGCTCAGAACGTGATCCATTTAAAGGGGGAAACCTCCCTGTCTTACCTTACATCGAGAACGTCACCAGATCACCAACAAAGTATCCTTATCGGCCAAGCGCCAAACGAGTTCGTACCTTTCTTTCTCTTACAGCCTGAGCCTCCAGACTGACGCGAGCTCAGACATCCAGCAGCACTTCGCTTGGCGATGACAGCACGCCGGGAGAAAGTCCCCGCCCACCGGCACTCCTGCTGCCCTATGTGTCGGTTGGTGAGGTGGTTTATTTCCACGGTTTATGTTTTGTGCGTGCGGGCTGGCGCCTATCGTGTGCGTGTGCCGAAGCGAAACCAATGTGGACTCGTTTACATATTAATCTCAAGACTGTTGTATTCACGCGTAAACTGACCTAATTATTACCAACCATCTTTAAGTTTATTTTCGTCGGCCCGAAACTCTGTGGATCCCACAGTGACACCGTCTGACTAAATAACACCATGAGCGCTTTCAAAATTGGAATAAATATTCATCCAGATAGTGTATATGTGCTGTTAATCATAATGTAACTTTAAAACATTTACATTTTGTTTTTATTTGTAGCATTCCTTCAAATTCCTTTGAAAACAATTAATTCCTCGTCGTAGTCGTAACTACTCATCAAATATGGTCCATTAAACTTCTTTTCTTCTTGAGTCCCCACAAATTAATAATCTTGCGACAGTTGTAGTCATGGCGACGACAGAAGCTGGAAGGTGACCTCCTTTGGTCAATTGTAGCGGTTGCTATTTTACTCATGATCTACTAGAATTCATTCTCAATGCAAATCACGCATACATTTATAAAATCCTTCATTGTTTTGGCAAAACACAAAACATACAATACCACTAGCTTTAAAACATATCCCATTTTGATCATTTAAAAGAGTGTGTCATGGCTACAGTATAAACGAAAATAGAGATTTATTAAAAGTAGTACAGCCCCGTCACCTGTTTGCAGTATTTCATTTTAGTTTCATGTCATATACGTTTTGCACACTTGTTATTGTGTAGTTTTATTAATACTGTTCTGTTTTTTGCTCAGTAAGTTACGAGGTAGTCGGAAGTCGCCACAATAATAAACATTGTTAAAGTAATATCTAACGCCCTTGATTTTTATTCTTTGAGGTGGCAGAATTTTTATACAACTCACACTGTGGGTAACACCCCTCAGGGAGTATTGACTCTTTTTGTCAACCTTTAGCAGCAATTTATTGAAATGTTAGGAAGTACCGGATATCCGGGGTGATGAGGTAACCCAGCGCTTTCTTTCCGGCAGAGAGCGTACAAAACTCCGATCACTTGAACGCAACATTAGCTCGCGGCTAGCGAGTATGCTCACTGGAATTGTCGCTGATTTTATTGCACTGTGTGTTGTACCCACGTCGCTGTTATGATGTCAAAACAACCAGGTGGAAACCCGAAACAACAGACTCTCTTTTCATTTGAGCTTTTGGTGGAATATATTTGTATTGACTGTGAAAAGAAAATCTCTGACGAGCTTGCTGTTGGAATACGACTGTTGGACTTCCCAACGCTGCTGATTTATCCCCCTGAACTGAGAAGAGATGATACACTTCAGCACCAACAGCACGACAATAACAAGCGATTGGTATATTCGTTTAACAGAGGCAAGTCGTGTTTCTTCGAAATGAATCTAGACTCCCTGCATACGCAACTCACCAACACACCTGTCTATGTTATGATTCTCGACTTGAAAGACGAGATACCGAAATTATTAGGGACGTCCCTCATCTCGTTGGCTTCTATCATGGACAGAATCAGACGTGACTCCATGGAACACGATGTTACTAGTTGCTCATCATATGGAGAGCGGGGCTTTGTGCGTGTAAACAACCTTGCAGAGGAGCCGGTTGGAGTTATTTCTCTGAGTTATAAACTGCTAACTGTGGGAGTCAGCCTACCGCTGCGTGTGACGAAAACTATCCCGATTTCCAGAGAACAGTGTCCTCAAGAAGGCATCATAAAGAAGAGAGCAAATAAAATAAACAATTCTGACTGTATGAGATTACAGTTGCCCACGCAGGACAGTTCTGATGATGGTGGGGATGATATGGATAAACATGCTGCATCCACTCAGACTGAACGTGTCCCAATAAGTCACATTCCTCACACAGTCCAAGAACAGAAGAGTTTTGAGGAGGACCTAACTGTGTTTTGTCCCCCATGTCTTTACTATTGCAATTCTGGCAAGGAAAAACATAGCACCCAAGAAAATGAGTACAGATTAGTTGAACCTGACTCAACAGTTCTAACGCAAAAAGACACATTCTCTGAAAATGAAAATTCCTCAGAGATGGACCTGGTATTGCAAAATACACCCAAAACATCAGAAAATGTGGCTCCAAAAGTACTTGAGGAAGCTCTGAGACCGCTGCCCCTCCTTAATGCTCTTTTTGTTGAACTGTCGCAGTTAAATGTCCATAACCTGCACCAGCAGTCTGTGTTGAATCATCCAGACTTGGATTGGATTTATAAAAGAGATTCTCTTGGGGCTTCAGATGGACAAGGGATCACACCAAAAACAAGGCCAGTGCAAGAAAGCAAGGTGGACCACAGTCTTCATTCAAAGCATTTACATTGCCTGGGAATAGTTTCTCCCCAAAATATGAATGCTGAACCTAAAGGACCAATGCAAAAGAAGCAAAGTGAGAACTTATTTGAGAGTAAAGAACACAGGAAAAAGCTAGTGTACAAAACTACAAAAACGTACAATTTAAGGCGGCAGAAAAACTGCACAGTGGTGAAGCATCGGGACTGTATGGCATCACACACAGCCAATGAAACACAGTCAAGTACAAGTAAAGGGAAGAAATCAGCTAAGCGTAAAGATTTTATTCCCAAAGAAAATATGAAAAAGACACAAAACATGCAAGTTGTCACTGCAGTGGAGGGTACAACAAAGGTAAAACATGATGATAGATCGAAGTTGGAAAATCCGAAGCAAGACAGAAAAACTGCATCCATCTCCCCCCCTCGTGTCAATGATGATGATGATGATGATGATGCCACAATCAAAAAGCTTCCCGAAATGATCCTGACATGGACTAAATCAAAGAGCCAAGATGTTAAACTGGACTCTTGTAAAAGTAGTAGACCTAGTAGCCGCAGGTCTTTACTGTCAGACACCGACAAAGAAGAGGACTACGCAGATGACTTTAACAGTTTTGAGGCCAGTGATGCAGACACAACCACTAGTCCCAAACCTGCCCAATCCAAGCCTCCTTTTCCCCATGGATTCCACACTTCAGATTTGGACTCTGAACCCTTTAAGGAGAGACCCCTCCTCCCCTCACCAATTAGAGGTCACAGCCCCGTACAGCGGGTATTGAGGGGCACACACCTCATCCAGCCTCGAACACGAGACTCTGCACTCAGCTGCTCTTCTGATGAGGATGGAGCGGCCTCTGTGCAAATGCGATGTTCCAAGAAACAGGCAAATGATGACAGTTCTGAAGCTACGTCAGCAAGGGGCCAAAAAAGTGAGAACAGCAGCCTCGTTTGGCGAGGTTCTTCAGATTCTATACGCTCTGACCCACTGGAGGCTGAGGAACTGGAAGACGACCTTGGATCTCTGGACTTCAGAAAAGAGTATCAACATATATCTGAGCTTGTGGGCTTCAAACTTCCTGGCTACACACTGTAAACACAATGTCTCTACTACATATATGGACACAGGGCTAATGGTCTTCTAGGATTGCACATAGTATTGATTACACATAATGTGTACATTTGTATTTGAAATAAAGACAATATATAAAAAGGCTCAATTTCTTCAAATATTTTCCAGGTGGGCTCACTTTGACCTCTAAACACATGTCCAACTGTTCAATGGTACTGTGCTTTTTGTACAACCAGCTGTTCTTGGAGGCCTGCTGCACCTACAGCAACACGGCTGAAAACAACTGAACTGTCTCAGTGTGCGGGGTTGACCACTAATGAGTGGCCGGCAGTCTGTCACTTCCTTTGCTGTGATTAAAAAAAAAAAAAAAAAAAGACTCATGGTCGAATGGCATCACCATCCTGTTTGAAATTTGAAGCCTTGCAATGGCAAGGTAATGTTGAGTAAATGTTACGGGTCGTCTTGGTGTCATTATGTCAAAATGTGAACAGCATAATGAAGAAGACTTTAAAAACTTTGTACCATTTTTCGTTCAACCAGTTGGCATATTCATGGATCAAGTGTTTTGTTGTTCACCTTTTTATTGGAGAAGTGTGTTATGCAAGTAAAAAAACACTGCAGGGTTGGACGTGTAGCCTACATTCAGAAGTTCAGAGGTTGAATAAAGTTCTGCAAAAGTTAGGGTCAATTTTAGGGCAATCCTAAATTTTACCTTAAGCCGAATTTGATCCTAAATTTTACCTTAAACCGGATATTCCTAACATTTTGTGAGTGGTGTTAAATGGTGATTACATCCCATAAAATAATGCACAGTAATAAAAGTTATATGGCAAGTAATATGGCACGTATATTAAGTGCTTTAGATTTGGGTTTTTTTTAATCCATTTGCATTGCTAGAACATCTCTAAGTATATAATTTCTTCCCATTATGTATTTCGTGAGCGAAACTATATACCAGTAATGTATTTTCCTTTTTAGGCACAATCCCATTGTCTTCATGTTTCACCTCAAACGAAGTTTGAAATAGACAATTGAAGGAAAACTGCTCGAATGTCAAAAACATCTGATATATTGAGAAAATAAATTGACTTCCCAAAAAGAATTACTTATTTTTAACACGTACAATGTTTTTGAGTGCGTTTTAAAACGTCTTCGTGAGCCTTCTGCGCATGCGCACGGTTTGTTTACGGAAGTGAAGCGGCGTGCCAGAAGCCGTTGATCAAATGCTCAGACACGTTTTCTTGACTGGCCCGCCAGGTAACTATTAAGGCATTGCACTCACTCCACTCTCTGGAAACTTATTGACTGAGATTTGTGTTCGCCACTATTTCACGAAAACATAATTTAAATGAGGCCAATACAGTCGTTTTTTTTTTTAATCAAATCAGATTCTACGAGTGACTCGTCCAGTAATTAATTTCGTTAACCCCCCTTCCCGTCCCCTCAATAAAATACACCAAATAAAAGGAAATTGATAAACAGAGAAAGTTAGGTAGTCAGTCTTTCCCTGACAATGTGCTAATTGCCACAGCATACCGAAGTGTTAAGTGAAAAGATGCATTAACAATGTTGTCAGCGGTGCCCTCGTTTTACGACGGTATCGATATGAATTTAGAGGTTACGACCTATTGTAACAAATATACGTCACTACATGGTACAAAAAGACACTCAAAGCTACAGCGATTTGTTTGATTGTTTTAAAGTCATGGACAAGTGTTTCCAATATCAATATTTATTTTAATTAAACTTAATTACTGCATAAGTCTTTCAAAGTGTTTCTCAACCTTTATTGAGCCAATGCACCCTTTTCCATCCACACATCCAGCCATCCAGCCATATCTAAAGGCAAAATCTCATGGCACACCATTAGACAAGAATATCATAAAAATGTAATGACATGATGACGTTCTTGTTTCAGTTTACTCACAAAATGCCTTGGTGGGAAATCTGGGCCTTTCCGGTTATGTCACTGCCATAGGAACAAGACTCCACCATACTGAATAGTGAGGACCCACATATCAATATATCAGTAAGTTGACCAGTATTTTTGCTGCAGGTGTGGGTAAAACCACTCTGGTCCAGAAGGTGTGTGATGAGCTTGTGTCCTCGGGCCACTCGGTGGAAGGCTTTTACACGGAAGAGGTCAGAGAAGGAGGCCGCAGAGTGGGGTTTGATGTGGTCACAGCGAGTGGAGAAAGAGGCCGCTTGTCCAGAATCAGGTAGCAGGAATGTCAGACAAGCTGCTCTTTTTTGATGTTGTGTTTGATTAACCTCAGGACGCATTTCACCCAACAGTGACATCGCTGGTGAGTCTCATGGCAGACGGCAGTACACAGTAGGACAGTATGTTGTGGATTTACCTTCATTTGAACGGCTGGCACTCCCCCTCTTAAAGAAGGTACACCACACACTGGCGTGCCTGTTATAATTACCCTCGTCAACAGATCATAGAACACTGCCTTTTATTCCTGCTTAACAAAATCATCAAACCTTTTGATTTTCGCAAACCAGAGTGCATAATTGGAAGCCTGCAAACACATAAATTCCAGAGTGACATTTTTAGTAGCAGTGGTGCCGTCTCGCTGTCACTGACCATGAATATCCTGCTTGTAAAGTGAGCCCGTTGTGCCGCCTACACATTAGCTTTAAAGGAAGGTGTCATGGTGCTGCCTTTTCCTCTTATCTCTTGTCAATGTTTCTGTATAATCACAGTAAACCATTTTCTGTGTGCTCACAGCCTAACTCACATACAGTAGTACCTCTACTTATGAAATTATTTGGTTCTGGTTTCTTAACTAGAACATGTTGTAAGTCGAGACGGGTTTTCCATGTAATTCGTTCAACTCAGATCGCAGGTTTAGACTGCTGTTTAACCTTCTTGTTCGTGTTTAGACTATTGTTGAACCATTTTTCTGGAATCCTCCCCAAATATCTGCTACTACTCAACAACTCCTCCAGTCCGTAAAACAATGCTTCCATGATACACATCTGTCTCACTATTCTAATGTTCTGCTTTCAAAAGTGGGCTCAAGCCTTCCTGCATATGCGTGTTCTCCCAGTTATTGCGTGGGTTCTTTCGAGGGAATCCAGCTTCCTCTCACCTTCCAGAAACATGCATGTTATGATAATTTCGGACTCGAAATTTTCCATAGCCTTGAATGTGAGTGTGAACGGTTGTTTGAATGTATGTGCCCTGTGATTAACTGGCGACCAGCCTATGGTGTACCCCGCCTCTTGACCAAAGTCAACTGGGATAGGCTCCAGTCCACCATTTTATTGAGGATGAGCACTATAGAAAATGGACAGATGGGCAACACTGGCATGGAAAAATAGAGTGCTGAAATTTCAGCCAGTGCTCCTCCCATTATTTTATTGCAAGCCTATACAGTGATGCAAATTAAATTGTGAGTTTACACTGACCAGCAAAGTTGGCACGTTAGTGTTCCTGCATTCCAATCTGGCATCCCGCAGTTTTGTGTACTACCTGCAGATTTGTGGCGATGTCAGACAGCAACAACTGCTTTCAACACAACAGGGCGGAGACGTGAGCATCGGGTGCTAAACTTTATAATCCTGTTACAACTTCGCACAATTCCCTGTCACACAGGCCAAAAGTGCAAAATCGCTGTTGACTCAACCCCTACGTTCCAAGTGTATGCCGTAGGAACTAGTTCCAAACTGTTACTCTCCAACAGGGGTGCCCATTATGTCGATCCGGATCGACCGGTAGATCGAGGACTGGTCCCAAGTAGATCCGATGGCTGTAGATGAGGAAAAAAAACATTTGTGTGTCTTTGTACATTTTAGTAATATATTTTTTGTGTTAATGTACACTGCAACCTAATCATCCTATCAGTCTCATTTTCCCCAAAAAATATTTAAAAAATAAAAAATGAAAAAGCAGGTAAATCTTGAACCTACGGTGGCGCGTGACCTACGTCACCGGAAGTTATTAGCGCTCTGCAGTCTGCAATTGTAGCTTGTGATCAGAGCTGTTGCGCTATATCTTTTATCGTCATGATTCTCATTCAGAGTTTGCTTCGTGTACAATTCACTAAGGGCACGGGCAAAGAATAGGAATCTAGAGGGCCCAGGGAAGCACTTTAAAACGGTACGTGTGAGCTCCGATAGTGAACAGGCTGCAAAAGTGCATCGCATGCCTCCGTGTCAGGCTGTTTCTCATCATGGCGTGCATGTGTGTGTGTGCGTGCGCGTGCGCGGTAAGGGGCGATCCCGGGAGGTTGGTTGATCAAAAGTCGATCTTCGGTCCAAAAGGTTTGGGCAACCCTGCTCTACAATAAGTGAATAATTAGTTGTTCATTTTCCCTCCAGTCAGTGCTGTCCTGTGTCCAGGTTGCCTTGGAAGACGGGACCGGCAAGAAGGTGTTTGTCCTTGATGAGATTGGCAAAATGGAACTCTTCAGCCAGCCGTTCATCAAGGCGGTGAGACAGACACTAGACTGCTCTTCCTGCACCGTCTTGGGCACCATCCCCATTCCCAAGGGGAAACCGCTTGGCCTGGTGGAAGAGGTGCGGATTAGGAGCGATGTCAAAGTCTTCACTGTGAGTACAAACACAAATAGTGTACACTCGCTAGGAAAAGGGGGTGGGGGAGAGCAGGATATGTAGGTCAGTTTTAAGAGCTTTTAGAAGCGGTAGGACCATGTTTACACAAGGTCTTATGCGACAGTCTGTGGTGTGTTGCACCGAGCCATGCATTGCATTGTTGAGGACCTACAAGGATTAACAGCAAATCATGCGTGACTGATTAAACAACAAAGGCTTCGCTGAAATGTCCAGATAATTTATCATGGAGGGACACTCCGTTATGGATATTGTCATGTTAAGTACCAGTACTTATACTTATCCTGCACAAGGTTACAGTAAGGCGTTGTGTACTTTATGACTCACTGTTTCTCTCACACAAAGGTCACGTACAGTATTTCCACCTTTTAGCATGATAATCCTGCATTGTATACTTTGGGTTTAACATCAAGTACCGCCTGTTTATAACTTCTCAAAGTAACATTGTATTTGTTTGTTCTTCTGCCCAGGTGACGAGGGAAAACAGAAACACCATTCTGCAAGATATTCTATCAGCTCTTCGGGAGTGTTTAAAATAGCAGAGCTAGCATGAGGATAACAACTCTTGAAAGATAAACATGCAATTACATGCAATTGAGACCTCATTTTGTTGTTAAAGTATGCTTAGATGGAGTCGAACAGGTTTGTGACCTGATCACCCAGCTGTTCAATGAGTACACAATTTAGTTTTGTATTGTGCTCCCTCAAAATGGTTTCTCTGCTGAATAATTGATAGATCACATAGCATCTTGCCTTGTGTTATCAAATTGCTGGTCTTCACAATGCAGACACACGCAACAATTTTGAATTTTCCCAATTATAGACAGCAGGTTTTTGTTTTTAGGCCGCTTTGAGGATGTGCTCATTAAAATTCACCCAACATACTGTACAATATTTAACATGTATGCTTTATCAGTTGCAAAGCAGAAAAATAAATGTTTTTGTTCTTAGCTGCTTTGTGGTTTTCCTTGCAATTTCCATAATTGGTCCCTATACATTAGTGTGATTGCTGTCCGATGCATGTATGCTGGATTAAAAAAATGGGGGAATGCAGAACACAGTTCACAATTTTATGACACTGTGTTCGGATTGTGTTTGTTTATAACGACACCTGAGAGGGCAACATCAGACAAAGATTCATGTCATTTTTGTCCTTGGGTTGAAAGTGCGATGAAACAAAAATGTATCATCTTTTCCATCGTGATTTATTTTCACTCATAATTGCAAATACAGAATTTTGAAACTTAAATCATGATCATTCATTGGTACTGAAGGGTGCATAGGTGTGTGTGTGTGTGTGTGTGTGTGTGTGTGTGTGTGTGTGTGTGTGTGTGTGTGTGTGTGTGTGTGGGCGCGCGCGCGCTCGTGCGTGTATGGTGGAACGATGTTGGGTTGACACGTCCACCTCACAGTGCAGAAGCCCTGGGTTTGATTCCAGGCTCTGGCCTTCCTGTGTGGTGTTTACATGTTCTCCTCATACCTGTGTGGGTTTTCTCCGGGTACTCCAGTTTCTTCCCACATTCCAAAAATATGCATGGTCAATTGAACACTCTAAATTGCCCGAGGTATGAGTGTGAATGCTTGTTTATTATGTGTGCCCTGTGATTGGCTGGCAACCAGTTTAGGGTGTACCCCACTTACTGCCTGAAGACAGCTGGGATAGGCTCCAGCACGCCTGTGACCCCCATGAGGATAAACGGATTAGAAAATGGAAGTATATATGTGCATATATACAGTATATATAGGACCTATCCTCTTGGCTGTTAGAGTTCATACTTTCAAATCGACAGTAGCAGATACAGAGGCACATATCAAGAGCATAGATCAAGTTAATTTCTGAATCCGAAAAACCTCACTCTAGTGTGAGTTTTTAATCTGTCATGGGATTGAAGTTTTTGAAATAGAAAGCTAGCAAGAATATTGGCCTCTTCTCCAAAGAGTGCCCGGTCATTTCAAAGTGAAACTAGACTTTTGGCTTATTTTTAATATCGCTTGCATAAGTGATGTAAGCTGTCAGGCCAGCTGCAGTGAGAGCAGCCCGCTGTGATGTGCGTCAGACATGCTGCTGCGCCATCATCTGCTCTTTGACCACCTCTCACGTCTCTCCGATAGTTGGCACTCCAAAACAACGTTGCAATGGTGCCGCTTCTCATCTTCCATTGCGGTATGATAGTATGTGTCATTTTGGCACATACATACTGGGCAATTGGAGTCCACGGTGCGGTGGGAGGCACCGCTCCTGATTGGCATGTGATTGTAAGTACCCTGCTGCATGGTAGCAGGGGGATTTATGTGAGAGTGATACAGACCTTTGCCAGGTTTATCCTACAAATGCTGTCTGGATATTTTTAATGTGTTATGATATGATTAGATGCCATGCTGTACATTGGATGATGATGATTGATTTTTTTTTTGTGGGGGGGGGGGGTGACACGTTGGATTTGCATTTATTCTCCAAGTGCCCTATTCTTATTTAATACTTGTATTTGAAAATCTTCAGACTATTTACAATACAGTTTGAACATTTTTCAATTTAAAATAAAACATATCTCATATATACATTTTTGTACATCAAAGGAACATGAAAAGACAATGACACTAACAAAGGGAAACAGGAGCGGGAAGAAGGATGGGTCGCCAAACGGCGCTCAGATTTCTTAGACGAGAGCAAGGGGTAGGAAGAGGGGTGGAAAAAGCAACTCCCAACCTATGCTCCAATGGGAGGGGGCACAGTGCGTGATCTGGACTCTGCATTGGCACATAACGCACAGTCACAATGAACCAGCAAGAAGTCAGCAAATAGTTGGGCAGATGTCCGGTGTTTAACGCGCTATAGTTAAGACTGGATTACCCAGTCTTGAAGCCACTTTCCCCTTACCTGATCTGTGCAAAGTGGGTGAACACCAGGCTTAACTCATGTTACCAAGGGAATCATGTATCTATACAATACAATACAATTGTCATGGTTCTGTTTGTGGCCAACAGGTGGCACTGTAGGGCTCCGCCTGCAGCTGCACACCTGTTGGTCATTGTGTCATTAGTGGTCTGTTTTAAAAGGACTCCCGGCACGACCACAGCATGGTGTCTGTTGCTGTGTCTGTTACTTTTTTGCTTTAGCCATTGTTTTTGTTTGATACTTTGGACTCTTTTTTTGTGTTCAGGACTTTGTTTTGGATTTAGTTTTCTCAGCATTTTGTTAAATACATTTTGGTCAATCCACCCTGCTCCTCCCTGCCTCCCTGCTTTTTGGGGTCCTCCAACTACACTACTATCATGCAAACCGTGACAACAATGCATCTATTAGTGGTCCATCCCAAACCGCCTCAGTTCGGAGGTTACAGTTCGGTGCAAGCAACCATGTGAAGAACAACATAGCTGGAGTGCGAGTGGTTTATCGGACAAGGACACTGGGCGTTGTTGGACAGTTGTGCAGTATGTCCATGGAAACTTGTGGAATATGCTAATGCATATTAGATGGCATCATCCAATTGTGTCAATCACCAGAGCCAGGCTAAAGAAAACAAAGAGCTTATCTCCACTGTTTTATGAAGCCTCTCAATTTGAAACCAGATGGGGCCAAAGGTATTGGCATATAGTGGGTGCAGATAGCGTTGACTTTCAAATACAACTCCATCTTTTGAGCTTGAGTTCAAAGCAGAGTGTGGAATAGCGCAGCCCCTCCCGCATAATTCATAAAATATAAATATAACAAGCAGCTATTAATCTAAACACAAGAATGATTTTTATCCTTCACTCACAGAGGGCAAACGACATCTGTCATGATGCTGAAGTATGCGAGGAAGATTGTTGTATTATGTGCCGTATTTATCCCGCACCTTACCCCTGAGCCTTTAATCCAGCGACAAGTGGCGCCTGTGGCGGTGACACAGCGCGCATTATAATGTGAGCAAGGGAAAAGGGGGTTAAGCCCTTGCAGCGATGGCTGAAGCAATGGAAGTTGTCAGAGGATGACGCAAAGGTCAGAGTTCACGGGCAGGCTACAAAGATCGAGGGCAAGACGATCAATCGATGGCCTTTTGTCCCTGAGGTTTGCAGAGAATGTGGTTGTCATTTAAAACTTGACGTGCAGACAGAAGGTGCCAAATCGTCTTCATTGTGATTAGATCGCCATGTTTTTTTTCAGTGAGTTGAAGAATTTCATGCAGACATACCCATAGGCATCAAAATGCAACAAGCTGCCATCATAGATGCTGTCGAAAGAAGTTGCAAAAGGGAGAAACGAGTCCATACTTTCTTCCGTTTTCAGTTTTCAGCAAAAAAGCCTGGTTTCCCTTTTTTTTTTTGTCTGTACACGTTGTGGACATGATGCAAGTCTGTGAATTCAAAAGTACATTGATTTGACGCATGGACATGTTGTATCACATGTACATTGTGTGAGTCATGCTGCAGTCAGCACAGTGAGAGACTTGATAATGGTTCACAGATTACTGACTTGCAATGATGGATGCTCCAGCTAGATGAATTTGGCAAATTTGGACCGCAAATACGGATCTTTTGCGGTCTGTCTCCATTCCGCTATGTGATTGTAGCGGCTGTGTGCATGTGCGAATGCATGTGTAAGTGCCAAATGTTGGCAAATGACAGGTGAATCAGTTGTTGGGCCAAAACATCTGTATTAGCTGTTGAGAAAATGTTTTGGAGCAGCTGTTATGCACCATAAGGCCAGATGTGAGATATCAGAGGAGATTTTTATTCAAATCTCCAAATATATTCCTCGACACAGTTGTCTTAAAATAATTCTTTCTTATCTTGAAGAGGTTAAAGGATTGAGGAATTTCGGAACAATTCATAAATACCTCTGCAAAGTAATAATGATGAATAATTCTTATATTCATAATAATAATAAAAACAACAACAGACTGAACTGCACCAAATCATTATCATTTGGTTGTTTTATAATGAAATTTCATTGCGACACACCAACAACAAGCAGTATCAAACTGTGTAACTGTATGAAAAAAAAATTGTTAATTAGTGCAAAACACACAGGAGGGAAACAATTATGTGGGCACTACTGTAATGACTTTCGTGTTTTAAGTGTTATCACTTGTATGCAAATGTTCTTTCAAAATGGACGTCCTGCAGAGCTGTTTTGTACGCACACTGATAAAATACAAGCAACACATCCATTTGTCCATTTTTTTTCCCCCGAGTAAACTTTATTAGGAGAGCTGGAGCCAATTCCATCTGATTTTGGGTGAGAGGTGGAGAACACCCTGGAGTGGTTGCCAGCTAATCACAGAGCACATTTCAACACACTCACACTCAATAGAACATTTCAAGCAGGGGTCACCATTCTTTGTGAAACTGAGTTACCTCTTGGGTGCTGATTTATGTCAAGGGCTGCCAGTTTTATAAAGACTTCTGAAATATCAAATTTACCCAATGTGCCTTTAATTATGTCATGAATAATTCATGCTTATTACGTATATGAGGACGCTGATCATGTGAATGATTTCTCACAAAAATGATCAGCAATATGCAACAGTTGATTTCTACTGTACCAATCTCAAATGTGTTCATTTTGAAATGACCACTTCTACATCCTTCCTAGGAAATCACAATGACCCAAGTGAGCAATTTTTGGAACAGGCCCATATAGGCCACTCATGTGGTCCTTGGGGGCTGGCTTTGTGTTACCATGTTGGTAACCCTGATTTAAAGCATTCAATGAACCCAACATCATGTTTTGTTTTGTTTTTTTTTTTGTGGGAGGAAGCCGGAGTACCTGCAGAAAACCCACAGAAGCACAGAAATAACATGCAAACTCCACTATTTACCGTGCTGTCCCATACAAACAACACAAATTTAACATACACTCTAACTACATCGTGCAATTCAAATAATACACACACACACAAATACAATCTCACACATTCAAATAAAACTGCGGGAGCAACTCTGGATATAAATATAGTCAGTAGTAGATAATACTCATTAAAAAATAAAAATTAAAAAAACCATGTGCACTGCACATGAGGGCCACTCTGGTGAAAAGTCACAGGTCCATTTTGCCACAGAGCTTCTTAAAGACGGATTTGTTGCGAGACCGAGGCAGGCCGGTGTAACTCATCGGAGGGCAATTGTCCTCCTGCCATCCAGCCACCGATACCGAAGTGCCACCGATCTTTCTGTCCGATGACTTGTCTCCTAGCACTAGCGTCACACTATAGTTAGATCCTCTCTCCGGGCCTCTGCAGGTCTGCTGTGTTGGCTTAATCTTCTGATAGGTTGCTAGGAGACCAAACAGAACGCAGTAGTCAAGAAAGGCGCAGACGATGCGTTATCAAGGTCATTGAGGTTAATAGGCGAAAACTAACCAGAAGTGAAGGAGTGGGAGCGACACTTGCTGCTCAGCCAGTCCTGATTGCTGCGTGGGGGGGACCAATGGGGGGAAGAGGTGCTGTCTCCGCTTCCTCCCTGAAGTCTGTGAGTCATCATCTGCTTACAGTCATCATTATCAACATCATCTTGCTCTTCTGTGGAAGAACAAGTAGCAAATAATAGTAAAGTCAGAGAAGAAGCAAATGAGCAGTAGTCCCTCCCCCAGCATCTGACATCCGATTATTGCACTTAAAACAAGTAACTACGAATATACAATAATTATAAGTGCCCTTGGTTGTCTGTTGTTGCTATTTGTTTATTTTTATTTAACATATTTATATATTTATGTCTTATGGAATTTTAACGTAAATTTTAGCATTACATGTTTGCACTGTGGTTGAGAGAGGAAAGTAATTTCATCTGTGCTGTATGTTCCACATCGAACATATTTGACGATAAAAGCTGACTTGACTTGACAAATCACATTGAACTGAGGTAGGCATTCTCAAAGTGTGGTAGTGGTGCGCATGCTCCCTCTTGTGGTATGTCAAAGAATCACTTAATGAATTGCTCAAATTGCATCACGTCACATTGATTTACTGCAAACGTTTTTACATTCCACTACACTACAGTTGTGAAGCACAGTTTGGTTTTATTTAATTTTTAAGTACAACCAACGTGATTTTCAAACATTTAGTTGCAAAGTATTTTTGTTTTACATCTATGTACGATCCATTTGAATTTAATTTTGTTTTTCTTGAACATGTATGACATTTTAAGCGTAAACAACATACTGTTAATATGAGTTCACTTGTGAGGGCAATAAAACTTCAAAACATACAACAGAAACAAAGCACCAATGAAACCAACGCAAGAGAACGTTACACAATGGTCTACTCAGACATGAATTACGCACTTACACAAAAGTGTTTGAAACAGACTAGGAAGAAGTCTAAATGTATCTGTTCCTACCCCTTAAATCTCCATTACATGATTAAAATGTTAAATATTTTGTCAATTTTCTCTGCTATTTCTAGAACATACGATATTTACATATACAGCGCACAATATGTCAAATGCCATATACTATCCATTCAGTAACCATACTGATAAATGCGTAGTTGTGCATCTTATACCATTAGACTATATAGTACATTGTTAGATATAATACTAAAACACCTAATACACGAATGATTAATTAAAAAAATTTATTAATTTTTAATAATAAACAATGTACAGAATATATACTTATACATTTAATTATCAATAAATACTTTTGCATCTGCGCTTTTCCATAACAATCCCAGCAATAACAATTATAAAAATAAAAATGATTCTAATACAGTATTATGACATGGCCGGTGTTTAAACTCGTCATCAAGCCCTTTAAGTGGTTCAATTGGAGAACCACTGAACCAGCAGTGAGACAATATTTGGGCTCCCCCTACTGTAGAACTTAATATCTGCAGTGAGTAGACCTATTATATCCATCTAAACCACAACAAAAGATGGATTATCCCTTTAAATGTCTTTTTAAAGTACCAGCTGTGTTAAATGATAAGGAATATGCTCGTGTTCAGTGTTACTTAGACAAAAAAAAAGACAAAATGAGGCACATTTTTGGAGTGCTTGGTACCACCCACACAAATGTTTCAAAATGCTGAGTGTGACTGACACTGTCAGAGAAATATTTAATGCTGTGGTTGGAGTCTTTCTTGGGGTAGAAGAACATCACTACATCAGACTAAAAGGGAGGTGTTTATGATTCGCTAACTTGAGCCTCATAATATTAAAAAGAATGAAGGACGATGTAGGAACAAAACTACGGTACATGATGACTAAAATACAATGAGAGTGATGCCAGTTCCTTTGTTTTTGACGCTCCCCCCACGCCCCCAAAAAACAGAAAAATATAAATGTAAGACGAGAGCTCAACATACCAACTTTCTTTTCCAGGTACATCTGAATGGGACTCAGAAAATGTAGAATATAGCACCTTTTGTTTGAATCTACACGTTTTTCAGAGCAAGTTGTGACTGACTGATTCAGATTTGCATTTCACCAGTGAAGTCTACATTTTTACATTAACCGTAAGAACAGAGATCAATGGAAACATGTTGTCTGTCAATTTAAAGTTGAGACTGAAAGGAGTAGGCCCCCAGCCCCCAAAGCTAACAACTTCTGAAAGGGGGTGCACTGAAACCCTGGAAAGGCATCACAATAAATAAATAAATACATAAGGAATGCAAATTTGGTGATGTCAGGTGGCTACAGACTTTATACAGCCATTGCTATCAAGTCATTCATTGATGTATTTTAATCCTATCCGTCCCAATAATTTTGCTCCACTAAAAGTGTAGTGTTTCATTACACATAATGCCATCTTTGAAGTTGTTGAGCAGATCCAGATTGAAATACCTGAAACTGAAAAGTGAAATTCTGATCTCTGTTCTCATATGTATCTTTAGCATTCAGTCGATAGCAAAAATAGACGAATCCCTGTTCCTATACTTTTGGAGTTGAGTGTTTAGAATGTAGAGGGACAGAGGGGCTTACTGCAGGAGTGTCCGTGTGTGGATGAAATGGTCGAATGTTCCCCCAAACATCTTCGGTGACTCTGTGGCATGAGCGTGAACTCTCTGGAGAGGACAACCATGTCTTTGGCTCGGTTCGGGGGTTTCCATCTGGGAAACGTGGAGGTGAGATCATGCTGGGAGGAGCAGTAGCATTTGGCCAGACCGTAGCAGCCTGAGCACAGAGGGGGGCTTCTGTTGGGAGGGACAGATGTTTTCTTTCCATTATAGACTATTAGTTTAAGGAGCAGTGGTGTTAGGTTGGACAGGATCATTTCTTACAAGGAAATGGGGATGTCTCGATCTACTGGGTTGCTTGATAGCGAAGACGCAGACTGACTTCCACCTTTTAAGACAAAGACTGAAATGACATTGCCACCTCACTCACAGTCACGTTAACATCTATTTATTTATTTACCTGTGTTGACTTGTATTTTGTTCATCCATTTATTCATCAAAAAGCGTGAGGAGGCATTGAAGAGATATTCGGAGCCATCACGCAGCCTGAAGGCCAAAAAACAAAGGTTTCAGATACTCAACTATCCACTACGTTCGCACAGCTTACCTCCTTGATTAACTCTGCGATCGTCAACCATTGTGACTAACACATTATATTTTCCGTTCTTACCTCAAACGGAAGCAGTTTGGTTTCTTGGTGTACTCTGGTGCAGGTGAACATTCAGCTCCAGTGAGGTTCAGCGGCAAGCCACATGTGGAGGTCTGCAAGGCAGCAAAGGCTGACCAACACTGACCGCTTATTACCATCTGCTTTACTTATTCATGGCTACTGTACTTACTCTCAGCGTTTCCTTTTTATCCTGATAGAAGCATAAGGTGTGTCGATATAAAACAGTATGGTACGAGTTCCAGCCTCTGGAAGCAGCCTGTGAAAATAAGATATGAGCGCACTGCTGACGGGGGACTTGACACTTGCTGACCATGCTCACTTGAACAACAAATGGAAGCTTTCTTACTTTCTTTCCTCCAAGTTGAAATTTTTGCTTCCTTTCGAGAGTTCCCTCCATCGTTTGCATCTCAGGATTTTCATTCTAAAAAGCGGTTATGAAATGATTCAGGTTCATCCCTGCTGTCAATCAAAACAGCCCTTTTGCTGATGCAAATGATGCTTTCAATCTCACTAGGGTACCGCAGCGTCCTCTTGTGGCCGTTGACTCGTCCTGCATATCCATGGTGTCCAGGTTTTGAGCATCATTTCCTTGGTGACAGAAGCCATTTGATTGGCCCTGTTGAGAAGAAGATTTGATTTTCTTTTGTTTGTGTTATGAAAGATTTGACTGTTTAAACACAAGAACAGCCATGACATCCCCCTATGGACAATGTAAAGTCTTCACTTTTTCTTTCTTGAAACAATATGCGTTGTTTAACTGAAATGGCAATTATTCTGTGATGATTAGCATTAAATTGCATTGTATTTTGCATTCTTTGGTCCTTTGTGATCGACTGGATGAGTCTTAGGGTAATCAGGCTTTGTTGCGGTCAGTGCAAATGAATTGAACAATGTGATGAGCCACAATATAATCATGATTTAGCATGGGAGTGGAGGGGCAAGTACCTTTTCACCATTTAAAATTTGTATTTTATGCTTACTTGGGTTATTTTTGTCTGATATCTATATACAATGATCTTAGACATTAAAGTGGGGAAACAATGAAAAAAATAAGTTGAGAAGGCATCAAATCCTTTCTCACTGCACTGTACTTAAATAAGAGATTGAAAAAGTAGAAAGTACTCCTACTTAAAGTTGTTGGTGATTACGTAGCGGACAAAGAACGTTGTGGCCGTCAGTATTTTGGAAAAGCTTTCATGCTAATTACAACCAACACTGAATGAGTAGTGCTGCATCGGCCCAAAGACCGACTATTAAATTTGGGAGCTGATTTACTAGGTAGTGCCAAAGAAAACAAGTTTGTTTTTGTTCTTTTTTTTCACATTGGTTTTGGCTTTCACGCTGGGAAAATGTGGGCGAGCAAGGCAAAATAAAACAAAAAGTCACATTCTCAGAAGTGAGATGAATTGGCTCTACAATTTAGGGCAGTCTCCTGTGCTGGCAGTTAATCAATTAATGACCTCACCTTTGAACTAGTTGTGCGTTCGCCCATCTCCTCACCACCTTTTGACTCTTCCTCCTCTTCCCCATCTTTGTATTGGTAGATATATTTCTGATTGTCAACAACATCTGGCAGTTTCAACTGATCTGCGGCTGTTTCGTTCACAGCCACAAAGGTCTTGCCAATTTGGTCCCTGTTTGGAAAGGCTGCCCAGGACCTTCTGTCTTTGACGATCTGTAGCGGCTCCTTGTCGCCACACAGGAGGCTCTGGGTATTTGATGGCAGCCTGAAGTCGGCCACGAGGAGGTTGGGTTCCGAGGCTGTCGCCAGGTTTCGATAGTGCATAGCTGGAACTTGGCTGGGGGATGAGCTGGGAATGGCCTTACTCGGTTGATCCAATGAGATGGACTCCTCTTGGTTAGGCTGATACATGATGTCTGAACAGATACTCTGCCTGAAGTTGGTAGTTTGGTTCCAGATGCCCTCCAGCTCTTCTTCTTCCTCCTCAAATTGCTGACGGTCCAGGTGGACAGGTTCTTGTTGTGGGTCTTCGCTGTGTTTTGATGAGCCCACATTTTCTGTTGTCTTCATGGAGTCAATACGTCCCACTTGAAGGGACATGAGCTTTCCCACCATCCCAGTAATCTGGGGATTGTCTGCACATGACCCATCAGGATATAGTTTGATGCTGCTGGAGCTGGAGATGCCTGAGTCCACCGAGTCTTGTCGAACTTTCACTGTTGACTTGAGATTGACAAACATGTGACAAGCTTGGTGCAGACACTGTCCTGTGTTCTCATCATGTACATGTATTGCACTTTTATGGTACTTGTGTCCATTGAGGTCTCGAATAAGTGTACGAACATTTGGGCACTGGTGTTTATGAGCAGCGGAGTTAATGGCCACAGTGGCTTGATTCACATAAATCGGTTGGGAAAGCTTGCAGCTGTGATCATTTCCAGTTTTGAGTACTGATGACATTTCGTCCCACTCCTGCTCTGCATCATCCTGCACGTTGAACTGACTTTTGGACAAACCATTACAAGGTGCCATCTGATCCTCATCTTTTGCCAGGGGAGGGGTTGTGTTGAGAATGGCGTCATTATCAGCCAAATCTTTGGCAGCAACTGTAGACGTCTGTATCTGAGAGCTGATTTCGGCTCTGCTAAAGCTGTTGGCCAGCGAGGGTCGAGTTTGTTTGAATGAACTCAGTGCTGTGTGCCGTTGGAAGTTGGGGTCTGGATCAGTCCCAGTTGCCTTATTGGATTCCGGAGGAGCAATTGTTATGATTTCCTGAATGCTGGGGATGAGAGTCATGTCCTTTGGTAAGTCAAAGCTCAACACGGAGCCCAAAGAAAGAAATTTGCACTGGCCCGTCCCTTGGTTGGAGGTGGCCCGTCCCTCTGAAACAGCATATGGAGTAATAGTGTCCTCTCCAGTGCATTCTAACTCAATGTCTCTCAGTAGGGGATTCTTTATGTCAGACATAGCGTCAATTTCATCTCCGCACTGTGGCGAACCTTTCTTCCTTCGACCATCTTTGAGTGGCCAGGTATGAGTATCATAAGTGACTGTCTCACAGGCGTAAAGAGGCTCATCTGTTTCCTCGTCCACCCCCATGACTTTTTGGATGGTATGCCTGCGAGTGTCTCTCTTTCTCTTTCTTTTCTTGCCCATTCTCTTGAGGCTGCAGAATATGGAGCTGTTGACATTCAAAGGGTGGAAGGATACGCTAGTCGGAGGTGCTTGCACTGTCGAGGGTGGTGAAGAGGAGGATGAGGAGGAAGTAAGGGAGGCTGAAGATGTCAACCGGTTCTTTTGGGGCGGGAAAGTGATACTCTCATACACTGGGGCCACAGCTGAGTTGTTATCCTTGACATGTAAGTAAGTACTCACCTAGGGAGAGATGGGGAGAGGGAGAGAGCCATTCAACATGAGTTTTTTTCCCTCTCAGAATCTCAAAATGCTTTTTTTATTCCCCGAGATGTATGTGGTGTCATTTTGCAGACAGCAAAGAACATGATCTGTTTCATGTGCTAAGGATGAATGACGGCATAGGAATATAAAAACAGATTACCATGCAAATAACTAGGTGAAAAGGAAGGAAAAAAGTGAAAGGGTAATAGAAGAAGATGACAGTAATTAAGCATTTGTTGGACACAGTCCAAATAGTCCCATATTGTTTCTCTGACTAATCCCCTTTTCGACTTTGAAAGTCTGTCGTCCCTTCTTGGTAATTTGGTACCAGTTCCCTTCCAAAAGCCTTTGGTTGTACTGTTTTACCAAAAATGTAATGGGGTTTTCTGGTACATATCCCATTTGTAACCATTATCCTTCTTTTCCAAATTCCTGAAATAGTATCTTTTGGAAGACTAAGGTGCAATCACACCAAGAAAACCATTGGTAATTACTGATGTACTGTAAATCAAAAGTGACTGTCCCAGAGTGACAAACACAGTGTTAGGGACATCTGGAAATGTGGAGAAAAAAAAAAACTAAAAATGGAGCCTGACATGAAAGTAACCTACTTTGAATCCTGTAGTTAAGTCTGGGAAAGAGAGCAAAAGCAATAAAGTGTGAAAGTGAAAACCATTTATGAAGATGTCCTGTACCAAAGTCCAGCAAAGTTTACTGATTCTGTCAGCACGACACCATCGGTGTTTATTACACATAATAGTGACAAGAAATATGTTGAAATAGTCTCCATCAGAATAAAGACAATAAGTGTTATTTTTGTTGTTGACCTAACTGTGTATTCAATGCTGCTGTCTGGTGTATACAAATGTAATATGTTATACGGTGGGCGACAACAAGCAGACTGAATGAGAGGATTTTTTTTTTCCTAGGCTGAAAATATGTTGACATGACAGCGAACGATCCGTCAGCCAGCTCACATTGATGACCTCAATAAAATCTGAAGTCATACCACCTAGTACATGGTTAGATGGTAAAAGTAACACACCTCTATTGTCCTCTGCTAAAATAGCACTCCAGTTAATGTGCATCATAAAAGCAGAATTTATTGTTTGCATTTATGACTTCTGTGAGTGGAAAATTCTGAGTATTAACATTAAATTATATTTTCACACTTCGTAACTGACACAATGATGTAGCAGTGGTGTGAGTAAAATAATAATGCATTGTCAGCATTAAAGTTTTTGGACTTCAAATATTTCCTCGCAGCTCTCGACTTGGAAAATGGATCACGAGACTGCGGAAGCAAGTCGCAGGACCAACGGCACCTTCTACGGTTTGGCCATAGTAAATAACTACACACAGCATGCAGTTCCAGCACACTTGAAAGCGCAGCATGCGTTGTCAATTCACACCCTGCAATTTACCTCATTTGCACTCTGCCGATAAATCTTTTTCTTTCGCTTCAAACTACCCAAAGCATTTTCCAAAAGCCCCTGGCAGCGCTTCCAAAAGTTTTTACAGGCAGGCAGAGTCGGCTAAAGGAGAAAGTGGGGGAAAAAAGACAGATAGAACGTAAAAGCCAAAGCAGAATGAGAAATGAACCAACAGCAGATATTCAAGGACAGAGATCCTGTGGATGCAGTTGCGGACCAACATATCATTGTGGAACCATTTGGTGAGTTAACCAAAAACTTCAAATATGTGTGCTCACCCTGTGGAGAGGCTCAGAAGTCTCCTCTACAACCTCATCATTCGAAACAGATTGGTCCACCATCTGAACATGGCTGTTCCCTGCGTTACCAAAGCGGAGGATGAGGTTGACCATGCCCGCTAAAGAGGAACTGCTGGGCTCCCGAATGACCATGAGTGATTGTGTGGGAGACTCTGATCGGGGGGCCTCACCGTCCCATTGTGTGATACTTTTCATCACCTCGTAGCCATCCTCTAACTGCTTCTCCTCTGGCTGCTGAGCATGTCCATGAAACTGTTCCGGGTTCTGGCTGTCTCCTCCAGCCTTGGGTTTTCTTTCTTCTGAGATGAGATTCAGAGACTGACAGAACTCATAGGATTCTGTAGTCTATTAAAAAAGCCATAGAGAGAAGTATTAGGTAATATTTGTTTAACACCGCGGGTGCTATGAAGATGTATTTCTTGAACAAACTTGGTTGTAAATGTTTGTTATTTCAGGCGACTTGTTCAAATCTACCTCGGAAGGAGAGTACAATGTGGCCTCAGAGTAAATGTTATCGACTGAGGACTCCTGTGTCCTCTTCTTGAGAACCCACTCTTGTTTCTTTGCTCTCCAGTGCACAGAAATCCACCCAAGCATACTGCGTAGTTCTTCCAAGCGCTCTCCTACCTGAAACCCATTACTCAGATGTCAGTATTAAAAATGATATTCCAATAACACACACACACACACACACACACACACACACACACACACACACACACACTCAAAACCCAGCTCACCATCTGAGTGAGATGATGTTCTTTGTCTAAAATATTTCTCCCAGATGCCGCCAGCTCGTCAAACTCCTCAAACTTCTGCTCAATTTGTACATCAAGCTCTGTGGACTGTAGGCTCTGTCCATCTGCTCTCAGATGCAAGGCTTCTGAGAAGATGCATGACCGAGTGTCTTCTGTCCATGAGCTATCCAAGCAAGTGGGGGAAAGGTAAGAGGTGTTGAAAGAGACAAGGAACAGAGTTGTGAGAAAAAGTCATTCATAAAATATGAGAATGACCAGACCTCCACCCTAAAAGGACATAAGTGAGGATGTCCAACTTGCAGGAAATGTGTGGCAACTTCCTGGACACATTACTTTTCAAGCACAAGAACTTTGTTCTTTACTTTTTATAGATGTTCACACAAACGTGAAAATGGCAAAAACATCTGGCCCTAAAACGTGGCATATCCCTCCAGTTTGCTTACATCATTGAAAGGTAGCTCCTGAAGAAGTCTTGGAGATGCAAGAATTCTTGCAGACGTGATTTGAGCTCCATCACTCTTTTCCCCAGCTCCATCCAGACCTTCAGCATTGCCCGAATCTTGGTCCCAAGTACCGGTATGCTCTCTGGGCAGAGCTCCTTCAAACGACAAGCCTGGCTCTCCATCTCCTTCACTTTATCAGTGAGAACTTCATAGCCAATCTGTGAGGATCGCAGAATCACAATAAAAGATGATTTCAGCATCATATTTGGCACCGTTGTGTAAGCATGTACTAGTTGTAACGTTGCCCATGACTTCATCGCCGTAGCTTTGTGTGTAGTCTACCGCAGAAAAACATATGGTCCACATATGTTTGATCACGCAATAGCAAAGTAGCCATCGGATCCACCTTTTTCTTCCTTTTGACAAGGCAGTAATTATTAGCGTTAAAGGTTCTCTGGGAGCAATACTTTATTGCATCCGTCTGCAACAGTGAGCCTCAAGAACAGTGAGATAGGATTCCTGTCTGCTGACGGTACATTCATTTCAGTTTGTGGGATGAGGTCATTTCTGCTACAATGTTATCAGCTCCAGATAGCTTTGCGTGCGTGTGTGCACATGACTCCCACAGATCTTTGGTGTGAAAGCACACTTTTCATCCTGTACCCTTCGGATGTGACACACCCACACACACACAAACACCCACAGACATCTTAATTGTGAGTTTGGATGGCCCTTTTTAACTCATTCAGTACCAGCCAATTCCGTACCAAGTCTGAAAAGACGTTTAAAAACGTCTTTGGGAGTGAATGAGTTAAGAAGGGACATAATCTGGCAGAAAACAGACACAAATTCATGCATCAAATTAGATCTGTCCAAATATTAGCTTTGGTGCAATTCTGAATTTGGAACATAACATAGTTACAATATTCTTGTCACCTCGAGCTGGGTGGTCCTCTCCTGCAGAGTCTCCAAGTCACAGTGATCTGGCTCACACTGGACTGCCATATCTGTCTCCTTCTCAAGGACGTCCAGGTTAAGGTCATTGCAGCAGCAGAGACACTCCTCCAAGCACACAGACAGTCTGGCTTGCTAGGGTTGCACATAAATCATCATGAGAACTTGATGAAACTCATTATTCTACAGTGAGATAAACATTGCAAATGTTAGGAGGTGACGTGGCGTCTCCTCAGGCATGTTTATGTGCTATCCTGACGTGAACTGCATAAATCACATTACTGAAAAGAAAACGCCGCAAGATGCTCATTTGTGGCCTTTTAAATCCATAGCACACAAATCAAACCAGATGCTGCTATATTTATTTGCCCAGCTGTTGCGACAGAAATACTTTGTACCTAATAACCCATGGGTTTCTGTACTTATCCTTTTCCTTTCTCACCTTGCTCAATAGCTCCTGTATGGACTGCTCGTGACTTTGCGATGGTCCTCTTTCCCTCACGGCGTCATTCTGCATCCCCGCAGCTTCTCTCAGTTCCTCCACAGAGCCCCCCATGCTTAGCTCACCCTCACCACTGCTTTGAAGTCCCAGCAAGTCAGGATCTGATGAGCTCTTACTGTGGAGAAGCTATACACAAATATCTATGATACTTTATGTACTTCATAAAAGAAACTTTCCCACACCCATGAGGTATGTATTCATTTCTAGTGTTGGTTTTATGTGTGCCGTAAAATATTCTTTATACCGTCCAAAAAGAGTTTGTCATACTCAAAGCGTCAACAGTGCGGACGATTTTTTCCACACCATTTCAAAGTACCGTAGTTCACATAAAGACAGACAAACATATATATATATATATGTAACGGAGTGATATATTGTGTTTATTAAATTACCGCGGAAGTGACGCAACAGCGCACAGTATGGCATCAGCTTCCGCCGTAGTTCAGGCAGAGCTGCCAGGGAAGTCACATGCTATGTCCGACACCAAACGTGACTTCACCATTCCCTGCTATACTGTGTTTCAGTAATAAAAAAGAGAGAAAAGCCACACTCCACTCGTCTGGTTTCATTGAAGCGACAGCGACGTGGAGCTTGAGAACATCACAGTTGTGAGCCCCGTCACATATATATATGTATATATATTGTGCCAGCGTGGGTTTTCTCCGGGTAGTCCGGTTTCCACCCACATTCCAAAAACATGTGTGGCAGTTAATAGAACACTCTAAATTGTCCCTAGGTGTGAGTGTGAGCGCAAATGGTTGTTCGTCTATGTGTGCCCAGGTGATTGGATGGCAAATGGTTCAGGGTGTCCCCCGCCGACTGCCCGAAGAAAGCTGGGCCAGGCTTCAGCATGCCCGCGACCCTCGTGAGGATAAATCGGAATAGAAAATGGATGGAGGGATGGATGGATGGATGGATCACCTGAACTAAGCAGCATGGAGTACTGTCAGGCTCCTGACTTTTGTCCAGCTCCATTTGCTTCAAGAACTCAGTCTCCATGTGCTTGTCCTGCAGCTTGGAGCTCTGCTGAGTCAGGGCACTTAGAACACGTTGGTACCTGGAAACATTTGAAACACTGGAAAATCAGGCACACCTTATTCATCACAGGCGTTTGCACTCGAGCGCCTTTCAGCAACCATATTTTACACACTGCGTATATTATCTGAGTTTATTTTACTCTGCAAGAATGAGGTTTTGATGTAATCATGTGTCACATAAACATTTCTACAGCAGAGTACGGTTATATCCACATGTGTGGAGAATTTACTTTTGAGATGTGAAAAGGAACCATTCAAAATGATATCTTTCCACATTAAACGGTTTTGAAGTTGCTTGCGTTCAGGGTTAATAAATGAAACCAGCCCAACTGTGGGTTCGTGAGAGCTTTCTTGAGGTGCCTATTCCAGGCCCTGCTCATTACCTACTCTGAGAAACCTAAATGGAAACCTTTACCATTCTTTGTTTTCTTTAGTCAGTTTGGCGCTCTTTGCAGTCTGTTTTTGATGAGTATAGGTACATCTAATAATACAGCTGAATCCCAAATTGTACTCAGTGTCCATGGCAACATCCTTTCATGCTATAAGTCAACCAAAGTGAGAAGCATGGAAAGGGTGAGTCTGACATTCAGTGTGTGGGTAGGGAAGTAGATGTCATGACTAAGGATCAGACATCATGTGCTTTATGATTCAGAAATGACCTAGGCCAAAGCTTAAACGAGTGAACATCGCGAAAAAAATCTGTGGGTCTACTACGTTTTCTTGATTGTCCTAATAATAACTTCAAAATAAATGAAATACTGAAATTAGAACTGGCAAGCATAACATTGCGGAAACACCGAAAACGTTTAGTCCGACCGTCCCAGCGGCGTGTTAAGTCATGCGCACAACTTCAACGTTTGAATTGAATGAGATCTCAAATAAAGGACACTTCATCTTACTTTGTGTCCACCTCTTCCATACGTGATGGCAAGTCACGTGCGCGTGGGTGACTGCGGCCGTGGAGGTGCTCCACCTCTTGTCTGAGAGCACCGAGCTCCTGGGAACGAATGGCTATTTCTTTCCCGAGCCGACAGTTCTCTTGCTCTGCAGCTGACATTGTTTCAGGGTCACGGGCTAGCGAGGACTCCTTCATGGAAAGCTCCACAGACTCCAGCCAAGACTCCAGGCTTCCAAGTGCCTGTAGTACTTTAAAAACCTTTATAGCAAAGAAGCAGAACGTCATAGTTTGTGAGAAGGGTTGTTTTCATTGCGAGTAACTTTGGTCAGTATCAGCAATACAAATGTGCCCCTTATAATATAACAAACTCATATTCACGTCATAACAATGTAAATCATACGAAGTGATCTTCAGACTCTTCAAAGATCAGCTCACACTCTGGACGTTAAGTTTCTTTTAAAGCGATTAACAGAAACAATCATCTAGCATCACTCCATTCGGGTCAAGAAAATAATTTCTGAGAGTACAGGTTATGCGATGAATGTTACCCTCACGCTCAAGTCTTCTGAGGCCTGCAGGAACACAGCATTTCTCTGGTGCCTACTCTGCAGCTCTTCCCAAAGCATCTCCAGCTGGCTGAGGAACTGCTCTATCTTGGTGCTGCCTGGGTGCTCAGCGCGGACCAAACTGTGTCCCTCCTGAAAATGGGTCATTCAGATAACTTGAATGTATATACACCATCAGTTAATGCAGATTAGCTCATTGTATCCGTTGCACAAAGTCATTCAGAAAGAAACTATCGCTTACTTTTTTGACCACCTCTATCCGGTCTTTGTTAGTGAGGATTTCTTGTTGCACTGCGTGCTGGCACCCCCTGGCTGCCTCTATTCCTTCGAAATTGGCTATTGAGCACACTTGTGTGGCCATGGAAACATTTTCCTTCAGCCAGGACAGTGTCTAAAAAAACATGGAAAGCAATCAGGTTAAAGACATGGAAAGTTAGCTTATAAGAATAGGTGTTCACAGAAAAAGAACACTGTAATTTGGCTAAGCAACAAGCAACACAGCTACTGTACTCAAAATGAGGTGTGTTTCCGCTCCTGACCTCACAAAACTACTTTGTATGAGTACAAATGAGCCTTGACATTTCCTGCTGCACTGGAGCATTTCAAGTGAACACTTGAAGATCTGCTCATTATGAAACATGACCTAATGTCTGTTACAGCGTGCTCAAATGTCGTGCAAACTTTGAGCGATGAATCCAATGAAATTGGATGGATTAAAAAAAAAAAGACTTGAATTTTAAAAAGTGATTTTGGTGTCGCTGGCAGAGTTCGGTGTACCTTGTCAGCTGACACAGTGAACTTCTGGAGCTGAATATGAAGCCGTGGGTGGGCTCTCGGGGCAGTGGCAGGCTTGGGCTCACCTCTAAGCTTACCGCTGGAAAGACATGCAACTCATATTATGACTTACATAAAAACCTCACATTACATAAGAGAGAGGGAGTGAAGGTCCGCTGAAATTACCTTTCCCTCCTCGACTGATGACTGATGATGACATCATCAGGCCCATCTCCCATGGTTGAAGAGGTGTGGTTCACACTTTGCTGTGCCTGGCTTTGCTTAGTACTCCCACAATGTTCAGATGTACTCTGGTGAAAAAATAAATGATCAAAAGCAAGATAAAACATATTAGCAACATAGCTGGAAGCAGGACTATTTAGACGCTTGCCCAATGTTTTATGAATGACACACTCCGCGAAAATAAACATGACAAGACCAAGGATAAACAGAAAAATACTTCTCACATGAATCCCACTACCACAAAAAAGTGAACCGTAACTGTTTTCAGTAAACAAATACAGAACAAGATGGCCATCCAAAACGGTCACAAATGTAACCCCTGATTTAAATCCCACATCCCAATACAAGCGGGATGAATGGAGTCGACATCTATTCCCTACACATTTGCTTCTGTTCTCCCTCCTTTGTAATATAAACAACCCGTGAAGTGTGCCCAACATCCAAAGATTATGAATGAGATGATGTCAGATCGTGCGAGTAA
Source organism: Hippocampus comes (assembly GCF_001891065.2). Lineage (NCBI taxonomy): Eukaryota > Metazoa > Chordata > Actinopteri > Syngnathiformes > Syngnathidae > Hippocampus > Hippocampus comes. The sequence continues at coordinate 4,089,631 of NW_017805277.1, forward strand.
ATCTTTTCATGTGGTAATCTGCTTTTCAAACCTCATCCAACCATCTCTTTTCGCAAGACACTGATCCCACAGTAGTGTTGAACCTCATCTGTTTCTGACTGATCCCCTCTTGAGTGTCTTCCTAAGAAGTGATGTCAGCCAAAAACTATCACTTAGCACTGAGTCCATCTGGTCTTCAGGCCTAGCATCTGGCTACACTTAGCCATAGAAACAAATGATGCTCGTGTTTACCTCCAGCAATAAAGAGACCGTACTACTGGCATCCACACCGAATCCACTATTTGTGAGTCACAAGCACCGGCATACAGATGACGATGCACACACAGGCAACAAAAACACTATTTACTAAGTGGACATAGTTGTACACAATGCACATTATCAACAGTATTTGCACACCAAGGTCTGTCTGCTGTCACACACAAACCAGCTCATCTGCAATCGCTTATGCACACACAAGCAAGCGCCTTGAGGTAAAACGCTACAAAGTAAGTGACAAATGACTTCAACTATTGGTGGTTGTGACTGGCTTTGTCTTGGCTGCCACTTGGTCTTTTGGGGTTTGGTTAAAAGGTCTTATTAATTGCACTATAAAGAGTAACGAGTGAAGCTGCCGCAGATGAGCAACAAGCAAACTCACGAGGTTCAGTTCAATGCAGTCAACACTCACAGCTGTGACGGCTCAGGATGAGAAGACAACCATTATTCCCAGCCCATTGTGCCCAATAGCCCTTGTCATTTACAATGGGCCTGTCAAAGGCTAGGAACAAGAGCAGGGAAAAACAACTAGAATGGAAAGAGCCAATTCTCTCATCATTCTCGATTTTCTCATCGTTTTTGTTGTTTGTGTTGCAGCTGTACCCAGTGTCTGTTTGGGAGGTACGGGGTGAGTCTTTTATATCGCGGTGACACGGTGCGCCAGTGCTGGCTGCGTCCGAAAAGTAATGAGAGCGCAGTGCACCTTCTTTAATAACACACCCATTCTCAGAGTAGTGCACATAGTTCTGAACGCGCCTTTAGTTTTGAATTACTTAGCTTGCAGTCCATCCCAGCACCTTTGTGATAAAAAGAAAAAAACAGACCTATATTTTCCTGCAAAAAAATCTGCCAGTTTCTCACTGGGGTAAAGAAGAAGAGTGCAAAAACAGCGAGGTGATGCGGGTATGCTATTTGGTCATTTCTGTCAATTACTGCCATTGACGGTCAGGTCCAAAACTCTACTTTCGGGCATATTCAAACTAAAGGTGTCAAATTATCGTGTTAATCACGATTAATTAATTACAGTCATATTTAGTGCGTCATGTTTTTTAATTTAAACATCATTGAATACGCGTCTACAACCGTGCACGACTAGTGTGTATTATTCTTTCATCAAAAAAACAAAGCAAAACAAGAGGACCTCTCAAGTAAGGGAAGTCATGAAAATATTTTATTTTTTTTCTCAGCCCACCCCACACACAGATGGTCAAACCCCCTTTAGCCCGGGGAGAGAAAAAAACCCCGGCGCTGTGCCTAATTCACATAAAGTTCTCGATAATTTCTTACATGGCTGCCAGAATATAATTTCAGCTCATGATCCAGTCACCATGGATTGACCCACCGTATACTAACACACCAATGGCTGTACTTTGTTCAGGAGGTTGAGTCAGGATATTATTCTATCATAAAGTGAAAGGCTATGTTACTTGACTTTGAGGTGAGGGTAAAAGTATGTTTTCTCTGGCCCGGCCTTCAGCATGGTTACATAGTCAGAGTTTGACATTTTTCATGAAACCTTATGAAATAAGACGGGTCTTCTTGTGGTTGCTACAAAGGGATAACCGTAGTATTTCAGGAAGGAGTGGTGTAAAATCATTCATTTGGGGACCACCTTACAACTGGGAATTCTGGCAATGTACTACAACGTATTACCGACAAGTAGAAATGAAAACATGCTTGCTGGGTGTCAATCGGGAATCAGTGCTAACATCTAACCCCAGATACAGGAAGAGCCTTCCCAAACTATAAGTAAGGCGTTTTCCCAACCATCTGACACTTTATGTGCGGTGGCCACAGATGTTGCTGGCACTGATGACATATTTCCCCTACTAGCTAAGAGCCACAGTGTGGTCATGCTAACAGAACTTAATACCTTCACTGCTTACCATATTGTCTTCAGCATGACTTTGCCATTCTGCACCCTGCTTTCCCTTGGTCGTTTGAGCCTCTGTTCCCATGTTGCATGGGAGCTCTTGGGTTGGTGTCAAGGGGTCAGCGTCTTCCCTGGTGAATGTTGAGCCCATGAGAGGGAGGTCTGTCCGGTCACTCCTGCAGGACAAGCGGAACAAGAGATTGCTGTGGTGCTGACAGCAGGGCTTTCGAAGTCTACAATAAAGTCCAATTATGGTTGTGAATGTTCTGCCAGTGTTTGTGTCTTTTGGATTTAAATAGCCGAGGCACACAGCTTAAACGACAGTGGTTACGTCATTTCGGGAACTGAAGATAGTCCCCCAGTCGGACATTCTGTCAGCCTGAAAGAGTTTTCATGGTTGGGCAGGGTTGAGCATGATTCTTCACAGAGATATTTCCTCCTTTGCTGTGTTGATGATTGTGGTGGAGAGCACTGTCTAATGTTGCTCCAACATCTCCATGGGTGTTCTCTCAGGCTAAGATGTGGTGACTGTAGAAGTCATAACCTTGTTCTGAATATATTCAGGCTTTCCTACTAATTTGGCATCCTGGATATAACACATCGAACTTGTTACATCAATGTCTGCCTTGAAATTAGCTCCTTTTTTTTTTTTTTTTTTGGACACGATACTGATTTAAACAAATTCCGTGCCCACTGATGCTTCCCCAGCCATTGAGACTGGTAGCTCCTTAAAATGTACCCATACCTATATTTGCCTTTACTGGCAACAGACAAACACAGCGACACCTGTGTTCACGGGACGACCACAGTTTTCTTATCTTGACCGGCTAACTTTACCTGAAAACCCGCTGAAGAGAAACCCAGCAGTCCTTGACCTCACTCTGCTTCTGTGTTACACCGGCAGCCAAGGCAGGGTGAAGATTTGACAGCTGGGACATACTCACATCTAACATCTAGCACACGTATACATGTTAGGTCGAGAGGGTTTCTGCAAACACTTTCAGGTCTGGAAATGCTGTTTTATTTGGGAAAAAAATAATTCCTACCATGACTTCACTGGCGATGTCACGGATTTCTCTCTCTCCGAGGAGGCCTGGCTGTTTTGAGGCAGATATGCTTTTCATCTGAGATGAAAGCAGACGTTCCAATGATGTTATTCCATGTGGTGGACAGTGAAAAAATAAGGGCAATAAATTAGAATACCATGTTATTAATAGCAAATAATGTGTTGTCAGCCTGCTGGTAAAATGAAGACACTTCCAGTGCAAGTTGAAGATTGTCTTGGTGTTTTTTCAGATGAGACTGCACCTTCAGCCACCTGTACACGACACAATAAACACAATAAAAAAATATTAAAATGTAGTTATTACTCCTGGTTCATTATACTGGTTCATCCTGACGGACACTCACATTTTATTGATATTTTTTCTCCTGCTTGAGATGCTTTTACTATCTGATTTCCCTTGTTTCTCCAGTTTTAGAGCCATGTGATTGATCTCTTCATGCAGAGTTCTGTATTGCTGCTCATCCTACAGTAAAGAAGCAAAACAAAACAAGTAAATAATTCTGTCAGAAATGTATCAAAGTTCATTTTGCACCTTGGGCTATTGATGGCTCGGAAAGTTTGCCTAAAGTGAAATAATAAGGATAAGCCCCAGAAAATACCCAAAACGTACTGTAAATTGTTAAACCTGGTTGTATTCAAATTTACAATTAACTTTGATGTGGAATGTTAGTTTGTTAATGCTTTGTTTATATATCCAGCCATCCATTTTCTAATCCACTTATCCTCAAAGGGGCCTCGGGTGTGCTGGAGCCGATTCCAGCTGTCATCGGGCAACAGGCGGGGTACACCCTGAATTGATTACCAGCCAATCGCGGAGCACACATAAACGAAAAACCATCTGCGCTCTCATTCACACCCAGGGCCAATTTAGAGTGTTCCATTAACCTGCCACGCACGTCTTTGGAATGTGGGAGGAAACCGAAGTACCCGGAGTAAACCCACGCAGGCACAAGGAGAATATGCAAACTCCACACAGGAAGGCCAGAGCCGGAATCGAACCCTGCACCTCTGCACCGTGAGGCCGACGTGCTAACCAGTCGACTACTGTGCCACTGATTACATATACATGTCACTGTTCTCAATTATTGCTAACGCTCACCTGTTTCAAATCTAAAATTCTTCTGGTTAGCTGCAGTTTGTCAGCGTTTGCAACCAGGACATTAACAAGAGACTGCTCCTCTTCCTGTTGGCACACATAAAAGTACGAGTTTATAGCCTCCATTAGTTTGGACACCAGCTATTTTTTTAGAGGCACCAGAGAAATACCACACTACACCCACCATCAAGGAAGGACATAAACAGAAATAGCCTACAGCTTAGAAAAGTATGTGATTGTCATGTCGATCAGTGATCGTTGCCGATCACAAAAACTGATAACCCGCAGCCATCTAGACACCAACCTGTGTGCAGTGCAGTATCTCTTCCCCCTTTTCTTAACACTGCACATTTCAGACCAAACCGGTAACTGAATCATAATATACATGTTTGCATTTTCTGCATTGTCAGTTTGAAAATGTAATTAAAAAATGCATAGCTCATCCACGTGATCGGTACTGGAATCGCTATCTGCCGATCTCACTCATAGGTGATTGGAATGAGCAGCATGAACCCCTGATTGGAGGACTCCTACTTTTTATGTTATATTTTGTTTACATTATTCACAGACCTATTGCTGTTTGGAACCAAGACATTAATTTCTAAGTTTTATTGTGCACCATTCATTTTGTTCACTTGAGCTATTGTGACCACTACTATTTGCAGAGCTGCTGTTTTTTGGTGTTTGCAATCCAATTCGAAGAATTAACCCTAATGGTTGATACGATCAGATCACAAAGTAGATAATGATAGCACTAGTCAATAATTTGTCAGTTAATATTTGATTTCCGGTAGTTTATATTTGTGGTTGCTAGTTGGTCGTTTGTAATTTAGTCTTGTCAAAATGGTACACATACTGCATACAAAAGATGGTTAAAAACAGGCCAAACTTCATGATGCTCTTGGACTGAATAGCTGCACTTGACCTTCTCTTTAATCCATGTCTCGAGCTTGTCCACTTTTTTGTTGAACTCCTGCAGGTTTTTGGAACCTCCCAGGACCCTGGATTGGCTGGCAGCTGTTTGTTTCAGAATATTCCATTGGTCTTTCAGATGGCTGAGCTGATTCTTCACAAGATCGGAAGTGGGATTCAGCTTGCAGATCAGCTGATCACCTGTCTTTTGAAATTGAGGCCAACAAAAATGCCGTTGTTCACCAAACGTGTCAGCGGAAGCATAATGATATGCTCAAGGGTCTTCTAAATTTCGACTAAAATCCTTTGGATATAACCATGGGGGAAAAAAATAAATCGACAATTCTTGGTTATCCTCCTCTGTTGGTTTCTGAATCCCAAGGTAGGTTAAGCATCTGCAATCTATCATTTTCAAAAAAATGTCTTCAGAGGATGAAAAATATAAACTGTCTGTTTAACTGTGATTAATGAGTGCATTCAAATTTTCAATATCTTAAATGTTGAAAGTCACAGGCAACTTTGCATTTTATTGTTCTGGGAAGGATTCCCTATACTACAGAAGAAAAAAATAGCTACCTGGTTGAGTTGAATTAGGGTGTTGTCAAAGTCCTTAAGATCTCGCTGAAGTATCTGTGAGGCTTCATCCCAGTCCTGCAGGGGGCAGCCCTGAATTTTGGAGTCATCCTTCAGGTCTCGAAGTTTGCTTTTGCTCCATGGCTCAGCCTACAAAGCCCATTTCCTCTGAGTCAGTTCATTATAATCTGATTTATTATTCTCTACAAGTAAACCCAAAAGTCTCTGGAATTTTCTTACATACAAGCCCACTGAATTAAACTGCATAACCTCTGTTAAAGAAGTGTCCATGCCTGCTGTTTGCATGACATCAGATGTGTTACTTACCTCTCAAGACAAAGTGGTAGTATAATGTTTGTAAATACAGTGCTATTTCTGCTGATAAGGAGGGAAGAGAGGCTTTGGCTTACAGTGCTTCAGGCACATCAAGAAACATTTTGTTCTTAATGTTATATTATGCAAAGCAGACGTTTCCCATGGTCACTGCCAGGACATGATTGCATAAGGCTTTATGTAGAGCTGACTTTTCTGTCCGATGACGTCAAGAGCGAGGCCTCAAAGCAGGTGACAAAAGCCCCAATCTTTTGAAAATGCATAATTTATTTGTTTTGTCAGTACTAAAAAAAGAACCTCTTTGGGGCATCCAGAAATAAGCAAATCTTTTATTTTCCACAGAACTTCTCTTATGTATTTCGTCGGACACCAAATTAGAGTTCAGTGCACAAGTAAGCTATTACAATGCCAACACTTTGAACCTAAAGGAATATAAAGTGAGTAATACTACATAATAAATATGAAAAACTCCCTTCCTCATCTGCATTAAACATCTCAACCACATGTGACATGGCCACTAAACAAGACTTTGCCCAAGAGTAAAATTGTGTGATGTCACTTGGCTTCAGAAAGGTTTGTGTTATGTTTACGGGCCCCTTGAGGCATCCGAGGTATTTATGTGTAGAACAGAAGGAAAAGAGCTTGACAAAATGTGCCTGCTGCTATCGCCTCAATCTTGGAAGGATCTCATGGCTCGCAATGACCTCATCCAGGAAGTCTATGATTCCCTTGTTTCTTCCTGTCCACTCTGCACAACAATGGCTTACTGGTCCCAACATACAATTGGGCCTTAGTCAAGCCAAAAAAAAGAAGAGCGCCGATATTAGCAGTTTAGATTCTATGGCTGCTTCTATGATGCGAAAAATCTGTGACTACATTGAAAACAGAGCTGCTGAAGACGTCATCCTTTGGGTCAATATATTTAGAAAGCAAAATGGCTCTCTTTCAGACAGCCTTTTAGTCCTAAAGTCTAATTTTAGCAATCAAAGGTAAAAACAAGAACACGTGTACATTTTTACACATTGTAAAGTGCTGGCCATTCAGCCACATTTTACGCTGCTCTAGGTATGCGGCTTGGCCCTGAAAACAACTGTGGGAGTGCAGGTTTCTATACTTTGTCATGGAAAAATGCTGATGAATGTTGTGAAGTTTTGCAGAACAGCCTTCGAGACAGATGGTGCATTTCTCCATGTGCTGACCGGCTTTGCGACCTTAGCATCAAGCATTACGCCTTTTTGAAATCCCTATCTCGAAAATAAAAAATAGATAAATAACCTAAAAATCATCGGCTCGATCGATTAACTCCTTATAAACCCGACATGTTCTGAGGTATCTAAATCTAAGATAAGATAAGAAAACCTTTATTAGTCTCGCAATGGAGAAATTCCCAATTCACAGCAGCAAAGTTATGAATGGAAGAAGTAGAACAACAAAATATAGGAGCTAGGACTGCTTAACACACATCCACAAACATCATTTCAGCACATTGTCAAAATGTCTATTAAGATCAATCACTAAATTTAGCTAACAGCAGCTAAATTTGCTAGCATGAACAATATTCTACAGGAATGCGTTGCTTTTCAGACAAACACTTCCAGAGCTTGCGACATCCAATAGTTCTTATTACTACAAATCAACGGATTCATGTTTGGACAGATTGACTGGACAAAATGTCCTTCTGCCAAACTCGCAGGTCCACCAGCATGTCAGGAGGGATGAAATAACGTGACCCGTTCTGCAGCTCATAAAGCCTTGCAGGGCCATAGGCGTGAAGAGATAGAGCCAAACAATGATCTCATCCCTAAATAATTGCTTCACTTGTGGCGCTTTTCCCTCCTTGTCTCCCCTTTCCCGAACACCACTCATTCAACTTCTTGGGACAAAATAAGCAGCAGTACATATTTTGGCTGATTCCAATTTAAGGGATAATATACGGCTAATAAATTAAACACAGTCTTGCTTCTTTTTACATCTGTGGTCATAAAGTTTTAAAATGCAATGGGATACTGAACAGTACACTCCACAGTTGACTTCCAAGTTGCTCTAAGTTCAAAAGCGTTTTAAATAGAAAACAGCGTGAAGTTTTAAACCATTTCCTTAATAATAACAAATACTTTCTTCACTGAAAAGGTTATATTTTGAATAAGATAACATTTGAGTAAAAGGTGAAGTTAACCACAATATAGTTAATCTGAAATAAAATTTAAAAAATTGCACCTTTGAGAGGCTTGCTGCTCAAAGACAGCTGGGATAGGCTCCCACATGCCCGCAACCTTTGTGAGTATAAGTGGTTCTGATAATGGATGGATTCCCCCAATGCTTATCAAAGCGCATCAAATATACGAAGATTTTCATTGTGGGCCAACCCGGTTCCTATTCCGCACAAATAGCGGATCTCAACTGTATTTAGTGAAGTTGATCCTTTGGATCCTTAGCTGAAGTGTATGGAGAGTTGGTGAGGTCAGGCTTGATGAGGCATATTTTCCCCAAAATTTGGATTTATCAAATCGGATCACTTTCAGGGTGCTTGGAGGTTCCACCCACCGTAGTTTCAAAAACCGGTATTATGTGGAAAAGTCATTTAATGGTCTTTTCACAGCAGGAAATAACAGGACCCAAAGCTGATGGATGGCAACATTAATCATTAATAACATGACATTAATTAGAATTCTATGTGTATTTCATTTGCATTTAACAGAGGCGGCCAAGTTTCCTGCTATTGTTCAAGCACAAGGGAATGTTATGCACAAGTAGTTGCCACACCACTTTTTTTTTTTTTTTTTTAAATGAACACATGAAATGTCTTCAGGCAATTTGCACTACGTATTATATATTTACCTGCAGTACTTCCTTGTTGAAGAAAGATGTGTGCTGAGTATAGAAGTCACTCTTGGATGTAACATCCGTTGGCTCTTCATTCTGTGCGTGATGCTGACATCTTTGAGCATCTTTGTCCTGCCATTCAGACAATGGGAAGTTTAAATGTCAATTTGGAACTAAGCAAATACCTCTAGTCTTCAGGATCTGTGAAAAAGAGAAATGTCATGATCGCAACATTCACCCATCCATTCAGAATGACAGTGAGCTGGAGCATATCCCAGCAGACTTCAGGTGGATGGCAGATTCCATCCTGGATTCGTCACCAGTCAATCAATACAGTATGAATGACAGACAAATCACTTTACAAGGTCACTGGGTACTAGGAAATGGGATCATGCTGCTTGTTTGGAACCAGTACGTCTTCAATGCCCACAATTTCAACATTTATTATGTTGTTTGTGTCAGTCAGACCTTGAAAACTTCCCAAGGCCACTCTTTACAAAAAAAAAAACAAAAAAACAAAACATCCATATCGGCATGATATAAAATTTTTAAAATGAACACAATGCTCCCACTCGACAAGCTTTCCTGCAGTCGGGAAACACCTGGGTACATGGAGGAAGTGGAAATTGGCAGATACTTGAGTGTCTGCCTTTAGACACAGTTTCAACGCCTCTTTTTATCTGTTGGTCTGTTTTTATGCTAAAATTAAACATTGTGCCATTTTATCATTCAAAAATGCTGTTGTATAAAATGTTTCTTACCACTGCAGATTACGGTGGTCACACCTGAATTTTACTTCTGGTATCATTTATTGATTTTTGTTCTGATCTTTTTGGTTAAACTTTTATTTTTGTACTTTACATCTGCTTCTTTAATTGATCTTTACCTATTTATTTGAAATGAGACAAGAAAACATGCTGTTTCAGTAACTAGTGTGAGAGCCAATGAAGATTTGTTATCCAGTCAAATGACCTAAAAGTACGAGGAAGGCAATCGCTGTGTTAGCGTGTTATTATTACCGGCCTCCATGTGGACTTTACAATGTCTTTTCTTTTGTTAACATCTTCCCTGACCTCATGTTTTCCAGTGAGCACTGCCTCTGAAGGGTGTGCTGTAACAGAGCACCACACACACACACACACACACACACACACACACACACACACACACACACACACACACACACACACACACACACACACACACACAGGAATACAGAGATGACTTCAACGAGGGCCTGGCCAAACATAACAATACGCTTTGCCCAATGTCATGCAACACACTACATACAGTGCAGTGGATTGGGTTATTCTGCTGACCGGTACTTTTTACATTTCGTGAAAGCCAAATAAGAGGAAACGCAAGGACTCACACTGCCCTTGAATTCACTGCCCCACAAATGTGCCATATTAGAAAACGTAGAGGGCAAACCACATACTGTAAATAAAACAAAACACCAATAAAACAGTTGAGACATGAAGAAGAAAAGTTTGTTAAAAAAAGAAAAAAAGTCATGGAATTTTACTCATTTAAAACACACACACACACACACACACACACACACACACGCACACACACACACGAGTAATAGCTGACTTAACAGTCGAATTGAGCAAAGCTTATTACCTGTTGTATGGACTTCTGTCTTTTTGATTTGGTTTGCTCTTGCATCGCTGGATAATCCTCGGCATTGTTTGTTGTCACTAAAACCTAAAATTTGGACACAAATTCAAATGTTGGTGTCGATAAATATAAAACAAAGGTAAGGATGCTTGCGAGCATGACAAAGCTAGCATAAATGTGCTTCAATGAAGGTGGTAATATAGCTTCAGGGGGCATGGGCTTGTTTGTAAAATCTAAGGCTAACGACCTGAAAATAGATACCGGTACATTTATCGAGTGAGCCAACTAGTACTCAAAGAGCATTTAGTGACTTTAGCTGAAAAAGACAGAGAGACAGACAGAAAGACAAAGAAAGAAAGAAAGAAAAACATTTGGAATAATAAAATCATGGATAGCTACGTATTGTAAGAGGAGCACATCTAAATACAAGAGTATAAATTGACATTTAAATGCTATTTATATCTCGACTGTGTCTTGTACCTTGAAGTGAGAGTTAGGTTTATTGTCACAGTCGACTCCCACAATCCGCGGAAGGTTGGAATGACATGTGCCGCCGATGTTGTTGTTGTTGTTGTGGTTTTTGGATGTGGATCCCAAAAGGGATCGCTGTCTTAGTCCCACTGAAATTGCGTTCTCTGGGCTTTTCTTATTCCCAGAGATTGTGATCTTCTTGATGGATCTGGAAACAGCAGAGGAAGGCGCAACGTTCTGGTTGAGGTGGTCTTCTGCGGTCATATCGGGCTCTTTCTGTTTCACGGGGGTGACCTGCTGGCCGGTGGGCACGATCAGGCAGGGGCCATGTGCGCAGACCTGCTGTCGACTGAGGTAGAGCGAGTTCAGGTTCTGCTGCAGTGTGCAGTTATCAAGGTTCTGACAGTGCAGATAAGTCTCCGTAAAATCCTGGCATTTGGACACGGCGGGGACTGACAGCTTCGTCCCGATTGTGAAGGGCTGTATCTTCCTGACGATGCTCTCAGACATGGTCAGTGTCCGGATGAGAAAAAAAAAATTCTGTAGACCAAATTCACATTAAAAAGAAAAGTCCCTCACATTCCTCTGTACACTGTCCTCACTCACTGCGTCTGCTTGTCCAGTCTCTGTGCTGCTGACAAGTGGAAGGTTGAACTGCAAGTGAAGGGGGAGCTCAGTTGTCCACCTTCTTGTGCATGTTGAGAATGCATAGCACACAGCCTACGATGGCTTCCTTGGACTCTTGGGAGCTCAGACGTTCCCAGACGTGGCGCAGAGCTGTGCCGAGGTGTGTGACGGCTGAAGAGAGGCTTCTCCTGAGGGACTGGACCAGTGAGCCAACCAGACTGCTACTGAGGAGCCTGATAACCAGGGACCGCAGCAGGATGAAAACTGCTGGCATGCTGCCTGAATGACTTTCTGCTCGGAGTGAAAAAAAAGTCTCCGGGAAGGAGGGGGAGAGCAGAGGGTTGGTTCAAGAGAGGATGAAGTCACCACCTCTCCATTCTCTCTCTTTTTCTCTCTGTCAGGAGCTTGGAGGAGTCTGAGAAGCCTTTGGTTGTCAAAACTCCAGACAAAAATAAGAACCAGTTCAAAAGAGACAAAGAATTAAAAGTTAGAATACTGTTCAGAGCCCCTCCAGTATGAGGTAATATCCTCAGCTTAATCACACACACCTACTCTGATTGTTTCTGTTTGAGGAACAGAATCTGGGTGTCGACAAGCCTCTTCAGAAGTATCCGAAGAGTATCCGATGCTCCAGTGAGCTCCGCCTGCCCAGAAGTGAGAGTAAAGTCCACAGGCACCAGCCTTATTCTTCCTCCATCTGCAGGAAACAGTTGTCACGCAGGTTCTTGAGCAGCACGGAACACAACCTTCTGTCACTCATCTCCATGAGCCTCTGAGCGGCTGGCAGTTGCACACGTGCGAGGCCAATAGCGGCCAAGCAGATGCTGACCCCCCGACTACCACTCCCATGGCAGCGCACATGTTGGATTGACGGATTGGAATGTTAGGGCTGGGGTGCTTATGTCCAAACAGCGGGAGATTACTGAGGAGGGCAGAGAGCAGAGAAAATATTTGCGGGGAGGAAAAGAGATAGTCCTGCAGCTGATGAAAACTTTCCCAAAAAAGGAACACTCACTTTCGGCTCCCCTGACCTCTGACTCCACAACAGCACCTAGTCAGGAGGTCATCTTCTCAATAATTAGGAGGCTGTCATTCAGCAAACAAAGAGCGATGCCACACACCTCATTTTAGACAACACAACCATTATTTCATTTGATTGTTTTACTTCAGGTAGCACGGTGGCAAAGAATTTAACATGTCTGTTTTAAAGAGGTCTAGGGTTCGAATCTTCTTGTGTGGAGTTTGCATGTTCTCCCCTGTGCTTGTGTTGTGCTTCTTCGGGAACACTGGCTTCTTCCCGAGGTGCACGCAGCCCTTCACATTTTGGAAGCAGAAACTGACTCGCTAGGGGTACGTGTATGAGATTGGCCCGCACAAAATATGTTTGTGTTTGTACAGGCATTTATATGTATAAATGTAAACTGCAATATCTTCCCTCTCGCATGGTGCAGTCAGCCACATATGTGAAATGCGCAATTGGAGAACACCTTGCACCCTACTTTGCGCTTCCATTTTATTCCCCTCCTCCACCTGTCATTGTTGTGTCGCACGATCAGTGGGGCGCTATTAAAATAGTCTTATGATAATGTTAATAATTCATTCAATGAATTTATTTCCACAATGATTCAGTGGAATGAAATATGATGACATACATCAGACACGTCCATGGATCTCAGAATCCATCTGCCTGTGCCTCGTTTAAATCCATCAAAATTGTGCTACACCACCAAGTTATACCTGCTTTTAGGTTGTCTAAAAATCTAATCTGCTTTTGGTTAGCAAATTACAAAGAAAATGGACTATAGAGTGACTGTTGTAGTCTTGACTGCTCCGGAGTCAACATGTTAACTGATGCTTTTCAAAGCGATCTGGTTTCACTGTGAAGTCATCTTGGAAAGCTTTGACGTTATGGCAAATTCAAATTCGAGATAGCGGACTAACCATTAGGCAAAAGCAGGCAATTGCCTTAGGCCCTGTGTGAAGTATACATGCTGAATATAATTTGCATTACCTTTCCTATGATTTGCTGAGGGAAATCACTGGGTTCTGCTACCAATGTGACAGCCATTCCCTTAGCAAAGAAAGAAAGAAACTTCCCCATACTGTTATGTAAATTATACAAGAACATGTATAAAGTGTACTTATGGTGGAGCTCTGAAAATGTCCGTCCATCCATCCATCCATCCATTTTCCAATCCACTTTATCCTCACAATGGTCACGGGGGGAGCTGGAGCCTATCCCAGCTGTCTTCGGGCAGTAGGCGGGGGGACACCCTGAACCGGTTGCC
>NW_017805277.1:4103669-4127659 GCF_001891065.2 Hippocampus comes
CAATCTTGGGTGTGCAATCAGCGTGCCATGCAGTAACGTGGGAGGAATCCGGGGTACCCGCAGAAAACCCACGCAGGTCCGGGGAGAACATGCAACCTCCACACAGGGAGGCCGGAGCTGGAATCAAACCCTACACCTTTGCACTGTGAGGTTGACGCGCTAACCACTGGTCCACCGGGCCGCCCTCTTAAATTGTGTCGAACCGATTGTCAATAATAAGTTGACGTTTTGCTTTTTCTTCAGTGATGTTTTTTTTTTTTTAATTATCCACCAATCTATTTTCGAATCCGCTTATCCTCACAAGGTTCGTGGGCATGCTGGGGCCTATCCCAACTGTCTTCGGGCAGTTTGAACTGGTTGCCAGACAATCAAAGTGCATCGTATGATTTTTTTTAATTATAATTGCAAAATTGCACACACTCTTCCACGTTACGTGGGAAAATGTTTTCAAATATATATGGAATTCTAATTCTAGTTAACTTTTTTCTCCTGGTTCGCATATATTCCATGTATGAAATACACCTCAAGCCAAGTCACGTTCAAGACTTTTAAGTAGACGTCATGACATTCCCTTATTTTATTGCATTGCACGTCGTCTATTCGGGCCTGTAAATATTTATAGAGGATGGGAAGTTCTTTGCTTGCAGAGACACTGTCAGATAAGATTTGAACCAGGTGTGCTATCTCTCTCCACCAATTCCGATTAGGCTACTGTAACACCTTCCTTATGTTGTTTACTCTGGAAGTCTTCCCTCGCCACAGGTCTTAGTCCTGCGTAGAACTCTGCGGCCTAAATTCGTGAATAATAATTTAAACCTGTGCTCTGATCTGAAACTTCTGTAAAGGTGCCATCTTTCTTCATTTGGGGCTTTGATGCTTTCAGTTTAGCAGTCATGTGCCTGTAGTCTGATGGCTGATATCACTGCCGCCCAAGTTGATAATAAAGTCCTGATGCGTTCCCACCACAGGCCTTGTGAGATTTACTTCCATTTTCCTCGAGCCACTAAGTACGACTTGGAAGATGTGTCCGGGGGTGATGTCACCAGGACTGCCCGCATGAAAAGAGAGCGATAACTGTACTGTGGCTGAGGGGAGAACATGCAATGGCGCTCGAGACGAGGTTTGTACTTTTCCACTTGCTCTATGTCATCCCAAAGGCATGATCGGCCCTCTGGTCAAATTTCATCACAGATAGGAAGCTGGGCCTCGGATCACGATTAGTCTAGGCTAGATTTGTTCTAAGTCTTGACGAGAATAGAAGTGGTTGTAAAATAAATTTAATAAAAAGACAATGGACAGTAATACTTCGGTACATTTGTCAGGCAAACTCAGAAGTCAGCCTACATTTGCGGCTTGTCATGCGTATCATGTGAGACCTCAGTTCAGTGAGCATCTAAAGACTTAACTCAAATTTGCTTTTGGCTGTTTTTTTTAATTCTAATGCATTCCTTCCATCCATCCGTTTTCTATACTGCTTGTTTTTACTGAGTTCACCAGCAAGGTCGAGCCTATTCCACATCCTGGACGAGTCACCGGTCAAACACAGGGTACATATAGAAAAATGAAAGTCTTCTATTCACCTAGCATGCATGTGTTCCACAGCAGTTGTTGAGTTAACAGAAGAAATTTCTTTTAACAATGAAAAAAAATTTGATTGCAGTGGGAATATTTATTGATCTTAAAAAAGCATTTCACACAATAAACCATGACATAATGCAACAAAAAATGTTTGTATTTGGCATAGTATTAAAAATTGAGTATTATATTATGCAATTAGAGAACAAGCCAAATGTTTGTTGGTCGTTAAAGTGTCTATTTATTTATTTACTCATGAATAAATACAATGGCTTATTTTCCATACATAGCACAGTAGTATTGTGGGAGGGCTTAATTTAAGAAGCTTTGCTTCTGCACTTTCATTTTTAACCTGTTTATTTTTTGTTTGTATTTTAAAATCTCGCTATGTATGATGGTACAAATAAAGTACACCTTGACCTTGACCTTGTTTGGTATGTGGGACAAAGCTGGAGTACCTGGAGAAAACACATACAAGCATAAGAAGAACATGCAAACTCCAGCCAAGATTCAAATCCAGATGTGTTCCACCATGCTGCCGAAGTGTATTCCCTGAAAAAAAAACAAAACATGACTTATGTGGAAAGACGGTTGTTTTCTAACCGTTATAATGGAAACAACGGTGCATCTCAAATGTGAAGTCATACATTTGTTCCTATGCTTATCAGTGTGTCTCAACATCTTAAAATTCCTTAATTCTGAGCTCACACACCTGCATCCGCATCTTAACAATGACCTTTCACATTGCCTGCAGCGGTTGTAATTCAGCTCAGACATTTACAACATGCTGTACGTTTTTATACAATAATTTTCATTTTTATGGAATAACAACAGCTGCATTTTATGGAAAAGGGGGAATAAAAAGTCATTACAAAAGCCATGTTTTACAACATGATCACCTTTCTTTTTTGCCCACCTCAAATAACTTTGCTGATGACCTAATTTCGTTCTAGTCTTTAAAAGATAATATGCAGCCTAAAGGCGTGCCAGCCCCCCCCCCCCCAGGAAAAATAATCCTATTTTGTCAATACTCAAAAATTGTGATAATTTCAACATTCACCATTTATGCATGCCTGTGGCTATATTTGCCCTAATGAGACTACATGCTTATCAGTTGACGTTCACATACACACACACACACACACACACACACACACACACACACACACACACACACACACACACACACACACACCACCACACACAACCCCACCCCACACAGACACACACACACACACATACACACACATGCACACACTTATGCACACTAACACTAGCGGTACTTTGATTATCGTCTGAGTCCTGATTCACATTTCTTAAAAACACATCCATTCTTATCACACAAAGGCTCAAGTGTTGAATGACATCATATGAAATTAAATACCAAGTTAGTCACTGTTTTGAAAGCAAGACTGCCAGGATCCTCACATAGCAGAAAAAGGCAAGCAGCGACAGTGCAATATTTCGCCCTGATGCATAAATGTAACCTGTTCTCCTGAGGCAAATGTAAAAATATAATCCTATGATGGCTTAGAGTTAATACACAACTCAACACAGGTTACAATAGTCGACCTTCAACCGTTCCCATAGTGCTGATGGACTTCCATCTATTCATTCTATTAGTGTTTATACTGTTCAGGGGAGTTGGAGCCTATCCCCGTTGATTTGGGGTGAAAGGCAGACTACAGCTCATCAGTCAGGCACAGGACACATTAAAGACAGTTACACTCACATTGACACCGTCACTGAGAGGGAATTGAACTCATGCTGCCTGCAGTGTAGTCAGTGGAAGGCAACCATTCCACCATGTTTGACTGCCAAATTGTTCGCGAAATGAATATTAAATGAGCAGGCTGTCATCTTGTTTTTTTTCTTGTTACTGTAAGATGAATCGTTCCTTTTAGTTCCTTAATTTGTTGCCCAAAGTCATTTGTAGTTTGAAACATCAAAGAGGAACTAATGTTTTGTTTTTGGTTCAAGACTATGGTGGTGTTGCAAATCAGTGTTCAGATCAGGGACACGCACATACTTTTCTTTGAGTTTGGTTCCAAGAAACCCTCAGGTGGCAGTTAGGCTGGCGGGATGAGGTCACACCGTCATGTATAACAGCATTGGTTCCCATGGTGATGGTGCAACAGCAGCAGGAAGCAATCTAGTCATATCAAAGGCCCGTATAACAGAAAATGTCGTGTGTCTTATTTTTACTCCCCTAAAGGTATCAATCACCTCGAGAGAGTCTTAACCTTTAACCTGTGATGTCATTCCAGCGGAAGGTTGGCTGCCTTCGAGTCTTATTGTGGAAGTTGTGTTGACCCGTTGTAGTGCGATGAATTAATCACATGAACAGACTCTAATCTGGTGCTGCGGTCTGCCTGGGGCGCATTACTGCACATCTGAGTCACTCCACTTTCCCAAGGATCGAGCATTTTTAATGCAAAAAACATACAGAAACAAACAAGTAAGGTTTGAAGTCGAATACATTTACATTGACAAGCATTTGCACATTTACATACTTGGGGCTGCTCTGTAATCATGACATCTCTGTAAAAATAACTTTCATGTGAATTTGCTTTCTGCAAGAGTAAGATTATAAGTGAGCCAATCTACATCTTGACTTCATTTTCAACATTAGCTTAATGTTTTAGATGAGGTCATTCTTCCCTGTCATCTTCTGTGCATGGGGTGAATAAGAAATGAGCAATAATTAGCAGACCCTTTTGAAATGAACTTTGGTCAACACTTGATATCTCATCACAGCATGAGTTTAATTGAAGACAGGCAAATAAATGGTTTCTCCTTTAAAATACAAGGTAGCCTCAGGGGCATTACGTAACACCTTGGACCCACCTGAGAGTTGGGCTTTATTGTTCGTCTCATTCATGTCACCTCCCGTTAGAGGAATGGATGAGCTCATTGTTGACAACAGGCTGAGCAATGCGTGCTTGTCGATGTGTAACCTCAGATGACAATAAGATGACAAATAAGTTGTCACCGTGACAAAAAACGTGACGAAGCAGATTGAGTTTGAACTTGTTTAGAATTTCAACGAATAAACATTTACATTTATCCCATGAGGGCAGCATGTGGTTTGCACTTAAAGGTTCGAGTTTCAGCATTTGAATCTCGGTTCCAGCCTACCTTTGTGAAGTTTTGATGTTCTCCCCTGCCGAGAGTGGGTTTTCTCCAGGTACACTCGTTTCCACCCACATGCCAACATGCTAATTCTTAAAACTCTGCGTGAATGTCAGTGTGAATGGTGGTTTGTCTATGTGCCCTGTGATTGGCGGGTGACAAGTCCAGAGTCAGCTCATCTAATGAGTGCAAGTGCTATGAAAAAATGTACTGTATGTTCCATGCATTTGCTGGTTAACGTCATTAAGTTAGCCTAATTAGCCTATGCCAACATTTTACAGTTTACCTTTTTTTTTTCTCGTGTTCCAACAACGAGTTCATTGTTTAGCAACATCATGACAAATAGAGTTAGAGAGATTAGATCACTTTTTTTTTTTTGTATTGTACAAGTACAGTACAGGCAATGGAATGCAGTTACAAGCTATTTTAAAGTGCTACTTCCACTAATTGTGAATATGTATAATTGAAGGGAATGTGGATGCACCTAACTATAGACTGTATCAGAATATTTACTGGTGATTAGATGGCAAGGTGCAACATCGCCAACAACAGGTGTGTGTTGTTGATCATAAATGTTACCAATCAAGGAAAGGCAGTTGGATGAGTCAGCGCAAGAATAAGCAGTGCATATAACACTGGAGAGATAAAGTATGACGCATATAGAGACGGAGCATAATACGTCGTGTTTATAGGCAAGTGTCGTTAGACCCCACGTGAAAAAACAATTGGCTTTCAAACAGTTGTCATGCAATCACGAAGCAATGTCCCAACTGTTTTAGGGGAAGGAGGGAGAAGTGCG
Source organism: Hippocampus comes (assembly GCF_001891065.2). NCBI lineage: Eukaryota > Metazoa > Chordata > Actinopteri > Syngnathiformes > Syngnathidae > Hippocampus > Hippocampus comes. The sequence goes on from NW_017805277.1 coordinate 4,109,176, forward strand.
GCTGCCTTTCGGCAAAAATAGAAAGTAAGCCACATAATTAAAGTCATTCAGGACAAAATGCTACCAGTTGTCTCTCCTGTTGCAGTCAATCTGAGCGACTCGGGCGAGACTTGTACACACTGGGCTTTACACATACGCTATGCGGTGTATATTAGGATTGTAAAAATTAAATGGCGCTTGAAAAATACGGGAAATGTAAAAAAGATTACTACACGGAAAAAAAGGTGTCACGGCCTGAAAGAAAGCATAACGAGTGCAGCATAATGATAATGCATACATTATCTTTAATTTAGCTTCGAAGCACTTTCCTGGACACATTTGTTCATTGAAATGGACACACAAGGCCAATTGACACACAAAGCCACAAACGCACCGCATACAATAAACAACTGCTCCCGAGTATGTGCATTAAAGGCACTCGGAATAAACTACAAAGATGACAAACCACAGAGCTGCATTTGTATGGTTCATCGTAAATGGACTGCATTTATGAAGTCTATTTTCACCACAGCGGTGCTTTTGAATGCCTTACAATGTTACGTCACACATACTGTATTCATACACTGACAGGGACATTTTGGGGACGAGTGCCTGGAGCTTGGTCTTGGTCCATTAGTTTTTGTTTTCACTAAACTAAGCTTTCAGTCTCAGTCCAAATACCGCGTAATATTTTAAAATTGAATTTGGGTAGCTTTCACCCAGTCTGATCCCAACTTTTTATACCCAATAAGCAAGATGTGGAATTACTAATTTTTATTCAATCCATACCCCCGCTGAAAGACTTTCCTTACAAAGCATAGCTTGTTGGTTCACACGTAATTGGTCAATAAAAGCTGCTATACAAGTCCTAATTTCTCTTAATGCTGCGCTATTTCAGTGAACCACAAGCAAGAAAATGAGCACATGTGCATACCAATCTTCATCTTAAGAAACTCACAAAGAGCTCTGTTCATTAAATAAGCAACGAATTAAAGGAAAATGCATGATTCAATCATCTGGCCGCAGAATTAGATCATGTTCTATGACATCATGCTGGACTGCATGTAGCTGTTGACTTTATCCAGCTATTGCGGAAGTCAAATCAGAGTATTTAACATCCTGGGAATATGTCTGCACATTCACATTCTGCAGCTCCTTGTCCTTTAGTGTGATCGTATAAACAGATCGTGGCCTTGACTGATACAAGCCTGACTGTGTTCCACGGCAGGACTGCTTACTTTATTTTGAGGTTATGCAATGGCAAGCCTGCATGTTGGAGAGTCATTTCAGGAGAGGGTCAATAATAATGCAGAATTTGGAGATCAATCAAATCCAAGAGTGTGCCTCATTCCAGCAATTCTACTGTGCGTACAGTTTGATGGCGGCGCGGGCACCCGCAGCGGCTCCCCTTGTTGTATGTTGTCTTGTGAGGGAAGAAATTTCATCTGTGCTGTATGTTGCACATACAGCACATTTGACAATAAAGTTGTACTTGATACTTGATACTTGATACTTGATATTTCAACAGAATACCAACACACACTTCTCCTTTCACTTAGTAGTTTATTTAGTACAATGGTGGTTGTGCTGCTTGTCATCTCAACAGATGGGCGGTTTTGATGTGAAGCGATAAGGAAAAAGGCTACGTGCTATAGATTTCACGGCAGACAAACATTGCAAAGCTCTTCCATCGCTATTCCTGCCCACAAAATACCTAACAGCAGTTGGTTTGTAGCAGTTGTTGTTAACGCAGAGTCATTCTGCAGTTGGACAACTCCTGTTCTCCGTGTCAGTCCCAACAACAGACAGACACCACATGTGCTGGCTATTAAAGCTGTGAAACACACCACTAAGCAAATGTGGACACTGCGGGATCAGATGGATGACGCAATGTGTGCAAACGCTGACAGGTGTGACGATCAGGGTAGCCTTTTAAAAAAGGAAGCACCACACACTGTTTCGAAACAAAACATTCGCTGAGTACCTCAAGAAGAACTCACTGAGACATTCTTGACGTTGTCTTTTTTGGGGATAGTACAATAGAAGAAGTGTGACATTTTATCAATAAAAAAAAGCCAGCATCCATTTTCTACACCACAATGTCGTAGCTTCGAACACATGGTCAAATCTGTATTTTGCAATTCAAACTTAAACACACAAAACAATAATTATCTCAAAATCCTGATGTGCTAGGAAATAAGTAGAGGCATTTTTAAACTCATTGTCAAAAATACATTTAGGGACACATCAAGGCATCTCTGACTAAAATTTGCTGTTGTACATGCATATGTAATTGGAAAAAAGGATTTGTCCCTTTCGAAGCAAGGATGCATGAGAAGAAAACAAATACAGCCATTCAAAAATACAACAAAGAGAAACACTCTAAATTGAGGTTACAATGTCTGCAGGAATACATTGTGGGTCTCCATGACCCTTCCTAGTTTCTTAACACACTTAAGATGCATGTTAACGATAACAGCGTGTGAACGCCTCAGTATCATTTTCCGTACCATGAAGATAAATGAGGCTTACATGTAACAGCTCAAACGCAAAGCAATTGACCCAGACGAGATTGTTGTACTTGCCACATCCCCAAATTTTTGGGACATCTTCCAGACAATAACATCATCTAACTGCAATTGTGTAATATCAACAGTGTGAAAAGTTCTGCTGTGTGGACAGGTTTTGGAAAGTTTGAGTGATCACGGTTTGCATAAGCTTCTTTGTGTGTATTTTAGCCGTCACGCTTGAGAAGCCTCTTTATTTATGCAGACCCACTCTCATCCACCTAAGATCTTTGCGGGTCTCCAGCTTTTTCGCTCGTGTCCATCCTTTATATATAATCACCTATAAAGATTTTAAAGGAGCAGCTTTTGGCAGCCGTGGCTTTGCAGTCTGGCTATTGTCCATGACATGCAGCTGGCATTGGGAAAAAATGCCTGCACACAACGTATCAATCAAAGCGCTGCGACAGAGGATCAAACTGAGTAGTGATGCAGGCAGTCCCATGGCAGCTGTAATATGTTTTCTCAGTGCCACACTCCTTGGACAAGTCTCTACTTCCCTGCATTTGAAACCAGGTTGATCTTCAACCAACCCAACCCCTTGGCAATGTCATGCTTTGTAAAATTAAAGCGCGAATCATCCTGAATGTAGGGTGTGTCATGTATGTTTCAGGTTTTCAGGTGATTTTAATGTTTTAATGCATAAAACCATGTTAATGGTCAATAAAACTGTTTCCTAGGTGTTAATTGTGATGAATTCCTTAAACCACAAGCAAAAAAAAAGAAAAGGCAGACATGAATACTAAACCTAATAAAGTCAGTTGTTCATTTAATTACCGTAGCCATTAGAGAAAGGAAAATGTATGATGTAATGCTACACATTGAGAGCTGAAGCTACCACACAGAGGGGAATAAATGCAGCACATCTAATATAAACCTTCTTTGAGGTTATCAAATGGTTGTAAAGTCTAGAATGAACTGTACTCTATTCCTAACAGCTTCATGACTTATGACTGGCATAATTTTTATTCCAGGGATTTTTTATTTATTTCTTTTTTAAAATGAATAGTTAAATTGGAATGCTCAAAAGTGTATGCGAGCCAACTGGAGCTTCTGCTCATGTTATTTGCCCAAAACTAGATGAGGTGTTATGTTACATCTACTCGGTAACAGTTGAAGCGTTGCTCTTCTGCAAAACCTAGGAGCAAGGATGAATTGGTGGGCGCCCTCTGTTGATGGCAATGAGAGACCGCTTCTTCTCCCCAACACTTTTTGTCACTTTTTCATAATTATTTCACTATCCAAATACAAGCTTTTTTTTTTAGAATTACAATTTATTCAAGTGCTTCATCTTTGTATTAAAGACCCTGTAAAGTGAATTCATAAATAGTAAATAAATGCATTATACAGTAAATGTTTGAAGATAATTTCTGAAAAGATGTGCAAAGACTGAGAAATGTGTACAACTCATTTGTGGTGACATATGAAAAGGTTTTTCACCATTTCAGTTTTCCTGATTTTTTTGTGCATGGCTATTTTGGAATCTGTTCTGAGTCGACGCTCCCCTATTATATAAGAATTTGAGCACCTTCATTTGCATCAGCAATTATATGGTGCAATGATGAATAAAATTATATGGTGCAATTATGAATGCCCATCTCTGTTCTCAAGGGTTGTGGACGTGCTGGAGCCTATCCCAGCTGTCTTCCGGCAGCCAACCGCAAGGCACACATAGACGAACAACCATTCACGCTCACAATCACACCTAGGGACAATTTTGAGTGTTCCATTAAACTGCCATGCATGTTTTTGGAACGTGGGAGAAAACCGGGGTACTCAGAGAAAGCCCACACAGGCACAAGGAAAACATACAAACCCCACAAAGGAAGGCCAGAGCTGGAATTGAACCCTACCCATATGCAAAGTGAGGCAGACGTGCTAATCAGTCGACACCGTGCCGCCCTCTGACAAATATAATGTATATAAATATATTTCTGATCCGCTTTATACTCACAAGGGTCGCGGCGGGTGCTGGAGCCTATCCCAGCTGTCTTCGGGCAGTCGGCAGGGCACACATTGACGAACAACCATCCGTGCACACTAACACCTAGGGACAATTTTGAGTGTTCAATCAGCCTGTCATGCATGTTTTTGGAATGTGGGAGGAAACCGGAGGACCTGAGGAAAACCCACACAGGCACGGGGAGAGCATGCAAACGATCGAACCCACAACCTCAGCACTGTGAGGTCGACGCGCTAGCCACTCGATCACCGGGCCGCCCTATAAATATATGTATTTCATTTTTTATCCTTCTACCATCTGGTATTGAGGTAATCCAAAAGTAATTAAATTACATGCACTGCGCAACCTGCAAGTGGTCTATACATAGTGGTCATGTTTAATTAGGAATAAAAATCTTCCCTGTAGGGGGACCCCTGATGACATAAGTTTGAAAACCCCTGATACATGACTTGGACATATCCACATTGCAAACAAACATGAGGCCTGGCGACGTTATCCACACCGGCAAGCAGTAGACGGCCTGTTTCCTCTTCTGAAAAAGTGATCAAGTTTGTCCGGCAATGCACGTTGACTCTGAACAATTAACATTCTCAGTGGCAGTGCCTGGCTGGACCAGAATACTGAACTGTAAAACCGGAACAGTAAGTAGGCAGTTTCTTGCAGTGTCTGTCACATGACTCCTATGAGATGCGCGTGACAGATTTGTCGTGACTCAGGCGCTAGGGGGCGCGCTCCCTCACCTACCGACACGTCACAACGTCCCTGTCTGCCTGCCTGCGTCCAAAAACATCAGAGACCGCCTACGACTCTGCTCCAAGGTAAGCTATACGATACTTATTAACACTGTGAACACAATGGTTGTTGCGGTGTCCACTGACCAGCCTTGCCTCATATGCAAATAAATGTCGCTGTTGTAAATCGTGTCATTTTATGGTCGGTTTAGGGCCATGCGCTCACTATGGTAGCGTAGTTTAGCTTTAGCCTAGCCTAGTCGGCAAGAGTCCCACACTATCGCACGAATGTGGAACAAGATAACGATAACCTCGTCTAAGTTGTTTGTGACCACCTAACTGTCTTTCACAGACACGGCAGTGAAAATGTACTGTTAATGCTAACTAGGTGCAGGACGAGGCTGTGGGAAGGTGTTGTTGCTTTTTGCTCTGTTCCAATGAGTCTAATTAGCTAATAATGTTCATGTTCCTAAATCGGACACATGATCTCCTATGACAGCTTGGTATGTGAATCTTTTTCACCGCCTCTCAAGAGGTCGTTGTACATAAGCATACTGAAGGTGACGACACGTATAGTTTACACATGTTGTTGTGCAAACCCGACATTGCCTTGACTTGCTTCTACTTTGTGCAAAGGTGGATGTATATTGTACACAGCCCACATAAACAGTATGTGTGATGAAATAAAGGAATCGTCGCCAAGATCTGGTGCTCCCCCTCAAAATAGATGAGGTCGCTTGGGGATGTATTTTTAAGTGCAAACAAAGGTTGGAGGTCAACAAGAAAGTGGGTCATTGAACAGAATGGGGAGAGTGGGGGCTGCAAACTGTTTTGCTGTAACTGGGTCTCCCCTTGGAGCGGAATGCCTTACAGTTCTGAGGGAGGGGGTTCGAATCCAGGCTACGGCCATCCTGTGTAGCGTTTGCATGTTCTGCTTGTGTGGGTTTTCTCCTGGTACTGCAGTTGCCTCCAACATTCCAAGACTGTCCTTGTTGTTCAACTCCAAATTGTCCATAAGTGTGAGTGGGAATCTCTGTTTGTGCCTTGCAAATGTCGACCAGTCCAGGGTGTATGCTGTCTCTGGTCAGCTGAGATAGGCTCCAACATATTTGTGACCTAAGTGGTAGTGAAAGGATGGCTGAATGGATGGTTCCTCCTTGGATTAGTTAGAAGTCAATATTAATTTGATAAATTCAATTTCTGTTTGTTTTTGGCCTTAAGTTTCAATTTCAAATTTTGGGTGGTTGTTGTTTACAGTGCGGTAGAACGGAATTGCTTTGAACCTAGGGCAGGGTCCCACAGTAAGCTTTTTTGGGTGGTGGCGCACATGCTAAGTTTTGGTTGCCCTGCTAAAACAGGCCGACATGTGGATGAAATAGTGAAGCCTGTAGTCTCTGTCGCCAAAATGCATGTAAGTACAGGCAATCAAGGCAGCCACTTAAAAAAAAAAAAATCATACGCTCCATTCCAGTATATGGATAATGCAATTTTAAAGGGGAAGTCAACCCCCAAATTTTCTTTACAGTAATATGTTCGATGTGCTTTCACTAGTCTGAACAGATCAGAATCAATCAGAATGCAGTGTTTAAACTAATAGGGTTGCATACAATTTATTGTAACAAATTTTGGAGGGGGTTGACTTTCCCATTTTCCACTAGGTGGAAGAAGTTTGATTTGACCTTTGTCTGCCATTGTCAAGAGATGGTCAGAGTCCAGCCACCAAACTACACAGAAGCTTTCTTGTATAATAAGCAAAATGTCGTGTTAGCACATATTACTAGTAGCTCAAGAGCAGGATCAGCATCAACTTCTAATAACTGGCACATACTCAAATATTTGGTGATGCTGTCAAGGTGTTGCTTGTGGGTTTTGGTATTTGTGTTTACCAATCCATGTAACACACACATGAATTGACACATCAGCTGTGTGATTTGACCGCTTGATGATGAAGTGCTTCCACCACAAGTGAAAATCTTGATGCGAGGTTTATGCACACTTTTCTCTTTAGACTCCGAGCTGTAGAGAACATTTAGTTGTCACTCTCTAGCTCTGCCTCCCAATGGCATTCTGACCAAGGAATCGTACAGGCAGGTGGAATGTGCCGTGTCTCATTTGCATGAGATCGAACTCCACCCCAAAGCCATTCACCCAGGGTGGCCTTACCAGTTAGGGGTGATGCAATCCTTTGTCGTTTGTGTCTTGACACCAAAGACTGTTAGAGACCTGTTGAGGATCATGGTAACTGTTCTAAATTGTGAATAATGGGTCAAAAACACACAAATGAAACTGGTCTGGACAAAAATGATTTTACCCTCATCTTAATATTTTGGTTTTCAGACAAACACTGCAAACCTTTTTAGCCAAACACTGCGATCAAACGGGTTCTGTAACTCACAGAGACTTGCAATTCGACAAGTATTTTGGCCTACTTCTCATGAGCAAACATTTGAAGGGTGTCTTTTCCTGACTGCAACTTTCGGCACCTTCCACAGACGTTCAGTAAGATTTAGATGTGGGCTCATGGGAAGTCACTTCAGAATAGTCTGATGTGTTCCTCTGTGTTCTTCGCTATACGTGGGTGTTTTTAGCTGTGTATTTTGGGTTGTTGTTGAATAACCCACAAACTGAGACTGAGACAAAGCTTTCTGACACTGGGTAGGATGCTTTGCTTTTATTCTTTTGACAGTAGAACTGGGCAATGATATGATCAAGATTCGTGACCGTGATCAGTTTCAGAATGATTACGGTAATCACTGCAAGCGAATTCCCTTTGTCCAACCCGGTGGAAATGTTTGCTACAATAGCCAATTAATTGACTTTCTCCTGCGTTTTTTATTACTCCCGCAGGGGCACATTGTTTATTTTGGGTCTTGCATACCTGCTAAAACACACAAGACTGTAAACTAGTTCATTGTGTTATTTTTTATTGATCAATTCATTTGTTGTTCTGTTGAGTAAAAATGTTTTCATGTCTGTTTTCTGTGTTCATCTTTTGCATATACAGTAGTTGTCAAATATAGTACAGATGCTTTCAAACTGGCAATTAAAAAACATTTTGAAAAAAAATCATGATACTGTATTCTAGATCAGAGGATATGAAAAAAATAGTTGTGATTTTTTTTTAGGGGGTACTACATATAATACTCAGCTCCAGTTGATCTTCACATTTCATTTTAGCCTTCACCGATCCAAGGCACCCAATGCTAGACCCAGTCCAACATCATCGGGCCGCCTCCATGGTTTACAGTATTGTGTTAGTTTCTTTGTATGCTACAGTTTTGTGTCTGTAAACATACATTAGAGCTGATGTGACCAAAAAGCAACATTTTTTTCAGAAGCATTGTGGCTTGTCATACATTTTGTGAAATTCCAGTTACTGTATATCAGTTGTGGCAATTTTCTTTCTTTGGAAGGCAACCTTCAAAGTTGAATTTGTGATCCCCGATCGCGGAATTTGCCGCGGATTTCAAAGCTGTCAGCGGAATTGAAAGCAGTCCGCAGCGATAAGGGTGAGAATATTACATTCACATTTAGGTTTAATTCCGGCACCTGGTTGTGGCGATCAGATGGGTCGCGTTCACACTGCAGGACGTGATGCCCACTTCAAAATTTTTTCTTGCTGTTTTTATGTTCTCGTTCTTGTCAGCAAGGCTAAGCTAGTCCGGGACCAGTTCTTTCGTTATCACCGCCGTTGTCAGGAGTCTTTTTTTTTTTTTCTTAACTCCTCTTATTGTGTTCACAGGTTAAATGGTGGAAATTGGCCTAATGGAGGCGAAGTGATCAACTCTGCAGAGGTGCAGCCAAGTGGAATGTTGCGTTGGTCTGTCCACCTTGAAGGAGGGCCACGGAGAGTCAATCATGCCGCTGTGGCCGTGGGGCACAAGGTGTACACCTTTGGGGGCTACTGCTCCGGGGAGGACTATGAGACGCTACGTCAGATTGACGTGCATGTTTTCAACACTGGTAAGTTAGAATGGATAACCATACACTCAGGGTTTCCATGGGTTGCACTTTGATTTTTTTTTTCCAAGTTGTCAAATTGTATTTGAAATGTCTACTGTGGCTGCTATACGGAAGCTTCTCTTGACTTTTAAAGCCAATTCGAAAAAAGCCCCGCTGAAGAGTTAAAAGTCATACTCAAGAATGTGCTTGATGAAAATTTACATATGTTCTCCATTTTTTTTATTGTCCCTTTAATTAAAGTGCTAAGTGTAAATGCAGTTGGGATTTCTAAAGTTTTCCCCTAAATAATAAATTGATATGATATGTTCTTTTAACTGCACAGGCAATATTTTGCATACATAACTTATTAATGGCTAAACAATTGTGTAAATAAGTTAGAATAATAACAATAAATTTGATTTGCATAGCACCTTTCATTGCACCCAAGGGCACTTAGAAAAGAAGACCTGACAGCTAACAATAGCAGTTGTTTGGTGAGGTCTTGCAAGATTTACTCAAGTCTTGCCTGATATGCTGACTTTTGTGACCTCCATTTTTTTTCTTGAAAGCCTGTTTTGGTTTGAATTCCAAATTGCTTGACTATTAATGAAGTCTTTCCACAATACTTGTCCAGTATCATCTGTGGGTTGAGTAATTTGAGCCTTCTTGTTTGGTGTGTGCCAAAAGATCAGTGCAAGCAAACCTTCATGAAGATGCAGTTATCTCATTTGAAATGGAAATGAGAGCATCTCAGCTATTGTTTCATTATTTCATCAGGTTGCTTGCTCTGTAATTCTTCCCTTTGATGTCTGTTCTGCAGCATTGCCTGCTGTCACACCGCTCTACCTTGTGATTGATTTTTAAAACGTGTTTCCACCTTCTGTTGTAGACATCTGCAAATGAGTAATTGGTAAAATATTATACAAGAATGAAACAGCAGTGCAAACATAAAGAACACATTTTAATAAAATGTATCAACTTCATCATCTTGGAGCACAAGGGAAGTCTAAACTCTCCCTCATTGTGTTACGATATTCTTCATTTCTCAACCATTTTATGCCATAGTGTCCCTGCGCTGGATGAACTTGCCCCCGGTGAGGCCCGTTGGACATGAGCGTGCTCGAGAAGTGCCATACATGCGTTATGGTCACACGGCAGTGCTACTGGATGAGACCATCTACTTGTGGGGGGGACGCAATGACACTGAAGGGGCCTGCAATGTGCTGTACGCGTTCGATGTCAGTAAGTAGAGACCACTCACAATACGTCTGAGAACTGTCCATAGGGAAAGTAACTTCCTTAAGGGTAATAATGATGATCACAAATCTTAGCAGTTCTCTCTCTCTCTCTCTCTCTCTCTCTCTGAGAAAGAGAGATGTAGTATATTGGTTGATTTGAACGCTTCAGAAATTCCCCAGTTTATTTCATACCACAGTTTTCAATTGCGGTCGGTCTATGTTGACTGTGAGGAAAAGGTTAAAATTAAAACTAAGAGGCAGTCTGAAATGTGACACATCATTCTGACAGTCTGAGGTTAAAACTAGGTAAGGTTGTGGTTGTAAGAGTTAATGCTGTCAACATGCTTTTCATTTATTTGGCACAGGAAGTTTTCTTTGACAAATGTTAAAAGCAAATAATTTAGAGGTGGAACAATTGGTCAACAATGAACCAGATGTCAAATCGATCGTTGTCGAAATCCCCGGAATTTCAGCTTCTCAACAGTAAATATTCTCAGATTTCTGTAGCCCTCCATGGAAGCAGACTGATTATGTTGTATCAAAATAAAACAGCAGGAGTAGGGTCCATCTCGCCGACCGGTAAGCATCACAGAAAATGGATGTATGGATGGAGTTTGCGTGCTTTGTCAATGTTGAGTTGTGCTGTTTTTAAAACAAACGTTTTGTATGCTACCCTTTAATCGGACAAACTATTTAACACATGCCATTTTGGTCCGTTTGTGTACAGGCAGCCAAAATGACTATTTGCGTAAAACGCTCACTAAATATCTGCTGACTTGTTACCAACAGTTTGATGTATAGTGGTGGGAATTAATGTAAGCTCTCCTTGCGCTGCAGATACCCACAGATGGTTCACACCAAGAATTTCTGGGACAGTTCCAGGGGCAAGAGATGGTCACTCAGCCTGCGTTCTGTTCAAGGCAATGTATATATTTGGAGGATACGAGCAGCTGGTAAGTCTTTGACCAGCTTCCTTTTCAGTCATGGAAATACATCTGTTGTGAAAGTTGGCAAATTGAGTTCAGTATGAATTTTGGGTAACCACACTGTCACACATGAAAATTAAAGTATTTAATTAATTTCCTCTCCTGCGCTCTAGGCTGACTGCTTCTCTAATGACATCCACAAGCTGGACACCACTACCATGCATTGGTCTTTAATTGATGTCATGGTGAGCTTAAAAAAAAGTTTCTATTTTTCGATCAGTAATTGAAAATCAGGAGTTTCATGGATCAAGTCCTGCCGCAGAAAGAAAAAAAAATGTTGGAGTGATACTAGTCTTCTTCCTGACTACTTTTGAGATTCACGTAAGCAAGGCACAGACGCCACCCTCTGGCTCATGAGGTGCAATGTTTGCGCACCTCTGTTATGGCCTTCTCAAGCTACACGACCTTTTTGTAGTTCACAACAGTCGCGCCGTCAGATATTTTTCCCCAAGTCTCGTTATGCAGGTTTGGTTTCCTTTAATAATGTCCACTAGGTGGCACAATTTCCCTTCAAGTTTCATCTCAGTGTCGAGGCCAATTAACTGTGATGTGGTGTTGAAAGATATGAAATCAAATTTGGACCTATTAAATGATTTTTTTATTTTCAACAAATGCGCTCTATTTTTATTTTTATTTTTTTGCCCTTCAGGGCATTCCAGCAAGCTGGCGGGACTTCCACTCAGCAACCATCATCGGGACAAAAATGTTTGTATTTGGAGGACGAGGGGACCACTTTGGTCCATTCCACTCCAACAATGAGATCTACTGCAACAAAATAGAAGTGTTTGATACACAGACCAATACCTGGTTGAGCTCTCCAACAACACAGCTCTTACCCGATGGACGCAGGAGTCACTCAGCTTGTAAGGAACTCTTTCAACTTGCCGAGCACTGCACTGCTGTTTAGCTACAATTCTAGAAGTTTATCTCGGCAGGGTCTTATGTTATTAATGTAAATGTCTCTCTCTTGTCTCCGTGAACGTGTAGTTTGCTACAAGGGGGAGCTGTACATATTTGGAGGCTACAACGCCGATTTGGACCAGCACTTCAATGATCTCTGGAAATTCACTCCAGGTGATGCTTTTTCGTATCTCTGTTGCTTTTTTTCACTTGGGGTCATGTTTGCATTTCCTGTAGTTCTATATAATTGTGACCCATTTTCAGTCATGGTGTTCAACAGTGTCACTTTAAAGTGTCAAGTCAAAAATGTTCTCTTCAATATTATGCTCTATGCACCTCTGGTATTCTAAATACAATATTCTGATTAATATTGCATGTGTGGAAAATGAATCAAGCAGCAAAATCCACCCATCTCAGGGGGCAGCCATTTCGTCACTTTATTGACTGAAAATGACATCAGTTATCTTCACCCTGGGATGGATAAAAACAAGTACATGTTGATGTTTAATTCATATTCCACAAATGCAATACTAATTTGAATACCATGCTGGGCTAGTGGGGGTGCATATAACTTATTGCTGTAAAGAAAATGCTTGATTTGAGCCTTTAAGATCGTATTAACCAACTTTCCTATTTCTTCAAGCCTCTCCTTCATATTAAACCAACAATTTCATTGCTCGTAGCTGTGCAATGCACAAAAGGTCACATTCGATGTGCTGTACTACATACACTGGCGGTCGGGATGTACAGTTTGAATAAAACCGCTAACCATAAGGCCTTTCTCGGCTGAATTACAAGTCTGCTTTGGCAGTCATAGCCGCTAGATGGCAGCATCTGAGTTCCAATCCCAATTCTCTCAACAGGTCTTAATGGCCTGTTACCATAGCGATACCATGATACCGTTCACTGCACTTGTTTGACATGCGCAACCTTACAGTGCATATTAAGACTTCACACCCCTGTTCAAATGCCAGGTGGCTGTGATATGAAAAATGAGACCAAGCTAAATAATTTCAAAGCCTTTTCCACCGCCAATGTAAACTATCACATCTACAACTCATTTGGAGAAAACAAAAACAAACAGAAAACGTCTAGAAAGGGGAAATGCACATAACTGAGGCTCATGTGGTTTTACAAGTATGCTCACCCTCTTATGTCTATGGATGTGACTGTATTCAGAATAAGTCGACCACCTTTAAACAGATGTTACAGATACCTGGAACCCTTTAAAGTGTCTCTCAATAATCCCAAATAAAGTAGGGCTGCTGTAGTGGGCTTTTCCTGACATTTTTATAGTCACATCTTATTGCACAAGTCATGGTCCGCAGAGAGCTTCCACAGCATCGGGGTCAGCTCATTGTTCAGAAGTATCACTCAGGAGAAGGGTGCCAAAGAATTTACCTTGCATTAAATATACCATGTAACACAGTGAAGACACTCATTATAAAGTGGAGAAAATATTGCACAACACAGACACAACCAAGCACCGGAAACATGGGGCAGAGTGTGGTGCTATTAAGGCGAGGGCCTATGTTCTTGTTTTATTTTATTTCGATGTCAAGTTGTGTTAAAAGTCTGCATGTTAAGATACTTAATGCAGTAAACTAATCGGATGTTTTGCTGAGCATGTGTGTATGGTCTATCTCCCAAAGCACGGTCTCCCGCGGGAATTATTTCATCCCTATGTACCAGGATGGTGAAATGTTTGCGGGCAGTGTAGGGGGTAATATATTAAATATGTTAAAATATTCAATAAAAAAGACACTTCAAACAAACTTAAGAATGTATTTATGGACATATTTTGATTTATTCATAATGCCTCTTCACTATAACTATCCTCTAAGTCAAAGGGAACCGTTTTCGAATGAATTCTAAACACCCCTCTCACTTTTGTATAGAATTTTGCAATTCAAAGGGCTGACTTGTGGATACGCCTGGTGATATTTGTATTTCTTTATTTATTTTTATCTTTGGACACCTAAGTAGGACAAGTAATGAATAGTTCAATAATAGACTCATCTGTCGATTGTTAATTGATGAATCTGGATGAATCTGGAGGTCGTTGTTTTCCAAAGTAAAATGTCTTGGTTTGAAAAAACACAAATGTAAGCTGGTTGCAGTCTGGTTCCACGGAAGACTTCAGAAATCTGATATTTACCGCTGAGAGGCTAAAATTCAGAGAATTTGGACACTTTTTAAATTAACACATCTAAATGTTCATTTGATTATCAAATGAACTATTGTTTAATTTGATAATCCATTAGTTGATGATTAATCGGTGCACCTGTACATCGAAGTAAATTTTGAAAGTTGCATCAAAGAAAGTCAACTCTTCATGATTAATCTAGTGCAGAAAGCAGTGAAGCTCAGTCTACAGGTTTGTATGTGTAATGTGTCAATACCGTATTGTACATGTTGTATTCCCAAATAATTAACATCTTCATCAGTGTGTTCTGTTTGTTACATTAAATCTGTACAGAAGCCTTTTCATGGACGAAAGTAGAACCCAAGGGGAAAGGCCCATGTCCTCGAAGACGACAGTGCTGCTGCATGGTTGGGGATCGAATCATCCTCTTTGGAGGAACCAGGTAAAGCAGAAAATATTGAAATATTTTGCTCCATACACAGTACAGTCGATACAGCTTTTCACTGTTAGTTATGACTAATCATGCCTGGATATACAACTACTCACCCTCTTATTATTCTCACATGATGCATAAATTAGATTCATTTCAAATTTAAATTTGATCCCATTTAGTGGGAGTAGAGGGTGCGTAACGGCAATACAGTTAAGAGATGGAACCTTGCCAGAAGTCGCTGTTCTACACAGTCATCAAAATACTTGTTAAATACTGTATGAAGAATAAGAATATTTTCACTGGATATTTGTGAAGTATGTTTGAATAGGGTTTTTATTTTCCTTTTCTGGGGGAATGACTGCTCTCTCCTCCCGACATGCCAATGTGATGGTCTGGCTCCTGTAGACGGTAGCCTGGGATAATTTCATTGGTGGTCATAAGGCAGTAATGATAACTGGTGCCTGCTAAGGTGCCACTGTGCTTTATGTAGGCCAGTAGCCAGTGGAGTAATGAGGTAGCTAACGGCTTTTAGATGGCCCGGCGTAGTCGGGACCTGGGCTATTGTTATCATGAGGCTGAGTTATCAGTCAAAACCCCACTGGGATAACTTGATAGTGCAGATGGGAAGGTTGTGGATAAGAGTCCTCTCAGGCCCACTACGTCTACAGGCCCAAAGTCCTTCAGACTTCAAATCATGATAACTCAGTCTAGATTGCCGTAGTGTCATCGCTTTAATTACGGTACAACTTACATCACCTATATACATGGATAAAATTGTTGGGAACCCTCTTGTTAAAATCCCGCAATTGTCACAGCATTAACTTGAAACTATAAATTTAGTGAAAATTAACAAATGAAATTAGACATTTCTTTTGAATTGTGGTTCAATACTTGGAAAAAATGGTGATGGCACCCTTGACTTCATATGTCGTTGCACAGCTTTTTGTGGCAATCCCTGAAATCAAACATTTTCCTTTAACTGTAAAAGAGTGATTGGAGAGTCAAACTGTCTATGATAAAAATTATATCAACTGTACTGGCCATGTTTGGAAAAAACATTTTCATATTATTAATGGTGATGCAAGACGACAAATAAGGTGACCATTTTACTTTTATGCATTTATTCAACAGTAAAAGACTTAACTTTAATAGCAAGTGTGTAGGATGTAATCACGTCTTTGATGCACCTCACACATCAATTTTTTTTACAGTAACTTTCGCAAGGGCACAATTAAATGGACTACCAGTGAGTGTAATGGAACGTGTTAAATTGATATAAAGCTGTGCTATCATAACAGTGAAGACGTGTATCACAGCAATATAATTTTTAATTGAATGAGAAATACTGATCACCACTGTAAGACATTTGACCAGAGAAAATCAATTGTGGTCTTGCATCTTGCGAAGTTAGAAATGCAAGCCTGCAATTTGTGTTGTAGAAAATGGTTAAGCATTGTTTTGATTCCCCTGGATGTCCATGTCCCTTTGGATTAGCCCAAGTTGGATTTCACAAGAGTCTTTATTTCCTGTCGAGACCAGATAGGGCTTGGATGGGTCACAGTTTGTTGGTCAGTGTGGTTGGAATCACCTGAACAATCAAAGATGTTAATCGAGCCTGGAAAGCGATCAAACACCACAATTATAAGTGAATTAAATCATTATTAATTTTGTCTTCAAATCAGGAACCTTCTCATTTTGGTCCACATTTACTCGATGTAATGTCTGGCCCAAGCTGTTGTTGTTGTTACTGTACAAATAAGTGTGATCTCAACAGTCCGGAAACAAGTTGAGCACACAGTTCTATTGACTGGCATTGAATGTTTGTTTAAATGGGTGCCTGTAAGCTTCTTACGCACAGGAACTCCCATAAGCACGAGCGCACACGTAGTAAGACGCACAAATGAACACTAAGTGGCTTCGAAGTCATCCATTTGTTTTCTTTCCCTTATTACTACCATCGATTTTTTTTTTGCAATTAACTTTATATTTAAAATTTTACTACATGGTAATGAAAAGGTCCTTTTCTATTTAAGACCGATCTATTTTCAAGCAACTTGGACCGTGTGTTTGTTTTAACACGACCTAACAACAGGAGGGCAGTTAACAGGCCTACAAAGTTATTGGGATCTGTCTCTACGCTGCTGACTAATGCTTGCACAGGCCCCATGAATTATTGACACTTGCTTGTGTTTTTTGGGAGTCTGCTCATTTGGTAGGTCGGCCCAAGGAAATTGTGTTCAAATTTATGGCACACATTTTGTTTTCCTGGGTTGGTTGTCCTTTCACACTGATCTTAAACAGAACCCTTCTGTTGATATTTATTCTCAGTCCTAGATTTGTGTGGGCATAATTTATTACTTCCGTGAGCTACAATAAAACTCAGAAACTTCCAAATTGCCCAGCTTTCAAAGGCATTTTAATGTGTGAAATGATCAGTTTGCCCTAATTGCAGCAGGAGAGTAACTACATGTATATAGGCTGTCAATAATAAAAAGAAAACAAAAGTTTTAGACCAAAAAAAAAGTAATTCTCAATTCAGGTTACTCTGATTGCAATTTTTACACAAGAATTGACCCAATTTAGAGCATGCTTCATAAATGGGGTGTACTGGTACACATTACTTTGGGGAAAATGTGCAGTTTGTCTGTGAGTGAACTGACTGGCCGGTTATTCGTGGTATTATATTGAGTGCCACTTACGTCAGTGTAAACAGGCATGCTGAGCTCCAGAGAGGCGCGTAATTCTGCCCCATCTCTGATTTATGACCTGAGGGAGTATTCTTTCTCACGGAGTGCAATTTGATCTGCCCTCTCCACCTCTGTTACACTCATTTGCTGAGACCTGCTCATTGCCCCACGAAGGACGACCCATGCATGACTAACTCCACCTGCACTGACCTTCACCTACGAAAGCAATTAACTGCATACCCTGCAAACTAAAACATCCATTTAAAAAAAAAAAAATCTACATCCATGCGAGTTAATGTACGTAGTCCAGCTTTATAGATATCTTGCTGGACTTTGAGTGTCACAGCTAAGATGAACAAACCATGTTACCATGTTATGGTATGGCTAAATGGCAAATTATTTTAAGGCTGAAAATTGGGCATCATATGTGGGGTACAGTGGGAAAAGTGCATGGCAGATTGGCATGCTGTGAGCAGACAGATTCCAAGCTGTGAAGGAGAATCTGGTGCCATAAATATTATGAGTTTGGTTGGCATCAAATATAAATTGTTATTAGTGCAATTAATGCCTTCAAGATTGCAATAATCATTATTGAAGTGAAATAAAAAATATATCTCGTGGCTTCTTTAACTTTAAGACGTGACTCATCCCAAGTGTGGTAAGTTACGCTTTTATGCTCTTTGTCTGGACACCTTGGTGGTGCCCACTGATGAATTGCATTCCAAAGTCCTGATCCCGGCGGCGAACAATTGCGAGGTCTTATAAAGGCAGCCGATGCTGCGTTCTCATCAAGATTCTTTCAAGGTCACAAATGTTCGACAAACGGTCGCCAGGCATTTGCCTGTACTTTTCTGAACATGTTCAACATCCCCATGTGACAAGAACCCCCCCCCCCCCCCCCAAACATCGCTAGCA
>NW_017805277.1:4127753-4194774 GCF_001891065.2 Hippocampus comes
CACTAAAACTGTTGGCAAACATTTGCAACCTTGAATGAACCCTGATGCAATCTGACGTGCGCATATTTTGCTACCTTCACCAACAGTTGCAAATGTTCACTTCACCCCTCAGTCGGACAGGGGCTTAACTAACAGAGCCTTTAATTGTCGGATGAGAACAAGAATAGATTTCAAACAGATTTCGCCAAATTTTATTTATTCTTAGAGCAATTAATTGTCATCATGTAATAGGGCAAGCAAAAAAACAGAACCAAGATCTTTGATTGGTATCAAAATCTGTACATGGTTTTCAAGTTGCTGGCCCATGCTTCCAGTTCGAGAGACTGTATGGTTGCTTCAGACTCAGCTCAAGGGAGACCACATAGCAGGTAATCTCACTGGTAGCCAAAACATCCCAGCACAAAACCTCTTGTTTATTCCACCCAAATCTCACCCTGATATTTAATCTGGCTGGAATTTTACTAATGAATTTAAAACAGCAATTTGCTGAGCCAGTGATTTTCTGTCTTGTCCAGTGATCTTGTTTTGCTGATCAGGAGGTCAAAAGCCTGGTGCCTCGATATCACGTATAATGCCATTTAGCACCTTATCAATGGCTGAAAAGGGGCTGCTGTTATGATAGTCCAGCTGGCCAAAGCGTATCTTATCACCATTGAACCCGATAGTTCAATTTTTAGACTAAACACAACAAGGCATTCAGTCAGTTGACTATCGAGCCCTTTTTGGTTTTCCTTTCCCAATGTATTTAATGAAACGCAAAAGATGCAAAAGAAAGCCGTAAAATGTAACTTTGAATTTATGGTCAAACTACATGATTGGCCATTCCAGCTGCACTTGTTGCTTGCTGTTTTAAAAGATGTTGCCGGAGACACTTGGCTCCATGCAAACACAATTATCAAGTCTTCAGTTATGCACATGTTGTCATTGGTGTCAAAGGGTAGGTTGCAGAGGTTTCCTTTTCAGAATTGTCACTCCGCTTGTGTGTGTGTTTCATATGTCTGAGATAAAACTTGTCAAACAGCGAGGTGACCTGAGATGGATTTGGGGCATCTCACGCGTGCGGCACGAGACCTTTGGACAGCACAGCAACTCTGTGATTTACCCTTCAAAGACATTAGCATGCTAGTATTTCATCTGCATCTTAACCCTCCTTAACCCACCAACAGCCTGTATACATTATGGTGTCATAGGGGTGAGTGCTCCACGGCAGCTCAAATAAACACCCTGCATAGGTGACACCTTGTAATGTTCAAGTAAAATGCGCGTGAAATAGAAGTCCAACATTTGATTTCATGTCCTTGTCACACGTGGGGCAAGAATTTAATTGTGGGGGAATTCTAGATGCGGTCTCAAGAACAATGCTTAATGTATTACATATTGACAGATTTTGTTTTTGACCGATTGCGACTTTATAAAACTTGGGGTTTAAAGACATACCATGATATGGTAAGTGATAAGAACCATGAAAAGAACAGCTTGTTGCCGCCGTGCATTATTCAGTCTTACACTATCATCATTGAGTGTCCAACGCATTTGGCCTTGACAACCATTTTATGGAGTACAGCTGGAGAGTGTGCCAACAGTTTTTTACATTTTAATATGCCATCTCTCTTGCCTCCTATAGTTGTTAGCCAGCTTTGTTCAAGGCCCACAACATTAAGTCACATCTTCCTGCTTTTCATCAGCTCTAGGTTTGTGTCAGCGTAATATTATTTAAAAAAAGAAAAACTGCAAAATTAGCAGAATATATATGTATAAGTGCCAATGTATGCCTTAGTTCCATTACCAATGTGAATTAGTTTTTGTACGAAAGGCTTGGAATTTGAGATTTAGGTTTAATTAGCACCTGCTATTTTAGTCTAATCTGAAGACAGGCATCTTCAGGAGCCAGCAGAAATTGATGTCTCACTCTCATCATGGGCCTGCAGGCCTTAATCCAACTTCCAGCCACCGCTCAGGAGGGGGCACAGATATGTTGGTTAGACTAGGTGAGACAGAAAAGATTAAGGCAGAAAAAAAATGGACGACAATCTGAGAAGCAGTGATAACAAATGGATTGTTAACAATCCGGTATGCCATTTTAAATAGGTAAGTAAAGGAATCTTTTAATACCTTCACTAACCGTTGCTCAACAGTCCAGTATGCCATTGAATATAACATTTGAATATGGGTTCACACTCACAAAGTTGTATTTGCCGCCAGTATGCCGTGCATAGATGTTAAAAAGTGGGGCTCAAAATGCAGTTTTATACTTTATGGTAGAATATGTAATCCAGATTGTGTTTTGATTGAAATAATCTCCTCCATGGTTTTTGCTTGAGTTGTCCGTTTGCCCGGTCGATTCAATTAGTTTTCTGTTTTTGCCTTCTCTGAAAAGCAAACAAAAATAATTAAATGTTTCTGCTCAAGATGATAAGGTCTTTTACAGGAAGTTGTAGTGTGTGATAAATTCCTATGCGGTAGATGGTCCTGAAGGAGCAAAGTTCAATAGGATGCAGCGAAAGGAACAGGATGCAGATCGTATCACTCCAAGAATGAGGATATCGCCAATGAAATTACTCAAAACACACCGATTGATTGATGTCCACTGCTCACAACATTTCTAAGAACATCATCTGTAACTTTCCCATTGAACACTTGCTTGTCTTGCTGGTGTTTTTGCTGAATGTTTTGGTGTTCACATGCGAATTCCCAATGTGGTCTGCTCCTAGGCTCTCGGGTTTTCCCTCATTAGTTTTAGGACAGTAGTTGATTTTCTACTGTTTCAGCGGCCTACTTTCAAAGATAATTAGGGGGAGAAGTCAGTGCATTACTAGAGAGGGCGGCAATGGGGTGATTAGACACCTTCATTGAGTGTTGTTTGAAATAGCAAGCACTGTTTTTTTAGTGGGGGAGTATCACTCGGGCTTCTTTTAGATTGGGAACCACCAAAGCTGCAGGGTTGGGGGAACCTCTTTCACACGTAGTGATACTTTGCTCATCGAGTGACAAAGTGAACCATCAAACACCAGGACGCCACATAAAGTCAAACACTGTGACTTTCCCGCTTCCATCAACCCCCCTTTTCCTTCCCCTGCTTCTAAGATCTTTTTCGGCTCGTTTTACAAAGACCAATAAAACATTAATGTGCTGCTGGATTTCACACCCAGGCTAATATTGTCCATGAGTATGCGAGAAAGTTGTCATTTCTCTTGCTGCTCTCCTCGAAGCATCCCCTTATCTCTACCTTTTTCTCGCATCAGCATCCAAGGCCGAGACTCTCGCCGTGTGAGTTGTTGACAGCTACCGTATTGCATTGTGTTCTCAAGATAGCGGAGTTACTTCTAATGCTGTTATTCCCACGAATTCAACTTTTCATAACCTCCAGCAACAGATTTGAGGCAGTGGTAAGAATTAAAGACATTAAGTTGATGGTTGGAAAGAAAGTGAGGTGCCACCAGCACATATGAGGATTATGTCACATTAATTGGTTTTGCTTCCTGATCTGCTGAAAGCTAAGGTTGCTGGCTCAAATGTGTCTTTTGTTTTTTTTGACCTATTCCACTTCCCTTACTTCTCTCTGCAGCTCTTGAATCCTGGATACATTGTCATAAAAAGGGCGATACAGTTATATCTTTAAGCGTCCTGTCCTGTGGCTTGTCACTGGGGAAGTACCCTCAAGGATAGATTGAGTGTACCCTTTAAAGTTAAACAGGCTATATATTGGGCCCTTCTGTTTTCTACCATAGGGCATGTATGACCTTAGGGCAGTGGTCCCCAGCCACCGGGCTGCATAGTTGAAAAAAATAAATCACTGACAGTACTTCTGGCTGATTTATTAGCCGAGACTGAAACATATTTTAATTGGAAAAGCGACTGGATTCTCTCTGTTGCATCCATATAAGACTCTTGACGCATGTCAAATCTTGGTTGCATAGCGCTAATATTGAACCCACAAGCTAGCAAAATGAGTAAAAGATGTATTTGGAGAGTTTCTTTGCAACGGGGCAAGTGGTGAATGGTGAAACAACACAAGAGCATATGACCAAGAAGAAAAGAAAGGTGAATTTGACAGACAGTAGCAGGAGACCTATTGAAATATAGATTTCTCTGCACAATATGTGGCGAGCGGCTTATGGTGAATTATTCATGGACTTTATATTAGTTCTGTGGTGTCTTAACTTGGCGCATTTCAGGGGTACACTGCAAATAGATGCATAAAAAAGTAGGTTGATGTTTATTGTTACATTGACACAATACCAAGTTTGTGTTTCTCGTATCATGTATGCACTTTATATTTGTGTGTTGCATGCTTCAGCGTTTCCATAGTGACCATATCGATGCATTGTTGTGACCCATTTTAAAAACAAAAAAAGTAGAATCCCTTCTAACATTCCTTGTGAAATTTGTCACTTGGCACGCATGGCAGCCAGTCATATGCTTGTTGCATGCCTCATTGCACGTGTGCATACAAGGACGCTAACTGGCAAAAGAAGCAGTTTCCATTTTACTCTGTCTACTCTAATCCTAATTTAAAGTATAAAATTATTAGGGCAACAAGTATGCCAAGTATTTCCCTGACTTGGTTTCGGTGTGTCAACATGCATTCCCTCAATCTAGTTTTCCGTGCCATTTTCTACACTAACATTCCCACCAGCCCTCAACGTTTTATGCATGACTTTGAGTGATGGCACTGCCAGTAGGCCTATATGAAGGACGGGAAGCAGAGATAAGAGTCACCGGTCTTCCGATGATGGTACTGGGTGGCTGAGGGTATTCGGTTGACAGCTCCCTATAAGCCCGGGTGGATCACCTCCTGGGGGCAGGGGGCGTAATGACTTCCACAGCTGGCCCTCTGGGACGACCGTGCTCGTGCTCTGCACATCTCCTGGCCGCTTTAAGACTCAAACATGTTTGTTTGGGGAAGATTAGCAACGTAAACCCCTTACAACATCCTGAACACGCAGCGAGAGGGAGACTCGATGGTGGAGACAGCGGGAAAGAGAAATAGAGATTGATGAGTGGAAGGGGTGGGGGGGATCCTGAAACAATTTCATCAACTCCCAAGTAAGGGATACAGGCATTCCACTTTTTCTATCGCAATACACACACTTCAATGTTGGGGTGTGCGGTAAAAACGGTACATTCAATAGAAGGCATGACTTTGCCCGAAGCTAAAAACTTGGACCCTACCAGCCAATCGCAGTCATGCATGTTGATTACCTCTTTGTGCATTACTTATCTCCCTCCCTCCATGTTCACCGCTCTGTGTGACAAAAACGCTCAAACTATAGACCTGCGATCAGCACCAACACAAAGCGGAAAAGACCTCTGTGAAATGTTTGCAATATCCGCTTAATTTTTGTGTTCTTGAAGAAGTGAGCGATTGCTACTGACATTTGGACTAATTTGTATTATAGGAAAAAAATGATAGAAAACGCCTGACCGCTTTAAGAATTTTGACTTCTGAGATCTGATAAATCGAAGTGAATGCACATGCTTTCTGTTGAAAACAGAATCAGAATAGGCTCATCAATTCTAGACGCAGTTATTTAAACGAATCATAGAAAACGCACCTGAAAAGCCACTTGTGCTGTTTTAATTAAACATATCAGCAGTATCATTTTTGGGGGTTGGACTATTTTAATAGCACCAGGGAATGCTAACTTTTAATTAAATAAATCATGTGTCACAGGTGTCTCTGCCTGTACTTGTGTGTGTGCATCTTTCCATGGCAGGAAACAGATGTGAAGTGATATAAACGGCAGCACATGTCTGGGTGGCTATCTGTATGGGCCAGCTTGTCTTACTGCACTGCTCGACTTCCTGTGGGCTTAAATCAAGTTGGCCGTGATAAGGAGAGCTGAATGATGTGTGACTGGCACGCCTTTTTTTTTTTTCTTTTTTTTTTTTTTTTCCATTATTATTTTTTTAATCAGTTGTGCTTTTTTTGGATAACATGGGGATTAATTATGTTAAAATCTGGTGTTTGTAGTTCAGGCTTGTTGAGATATAAAGCAGGAGAGGATGTTGAACTATGTTATTTTCTTATTTTTGTTGACCAACTCTTGTCTTTGTTCTTTTTTTTTTTTGCAGTCCCTGTCCTGAGCAAGGGATGGGTGATGAATTTGACCTCATGGATCATTCGGACCTCTACATCTTGGATTTTAGTGAGTATCTCTGAGCTCAATTATCTGTTTTTATGAAATAATTGCCAATAACATGTAATACTGTAACAACTGTACATGGGCGTTGTCTAGCTATTAGCAGAAATGATGGCTAATGAATGTACTCTTAAGACCATCCTTAAACCAACACCTTCTGCTGTATTTACATTCCTCTGCACTCATATTTTGGGCCACCTTGAACAAAACAGGATGGTCTTAACAGAATGCAGGGAGACCAGATGAGCAAATGTGACGAGAGCAAGGATGTGCTTGCCAGGGATTTGCCCAGGCAGTCGCAGTGTGAATGAGAAACCTAGTCTGGGAACAAAACTTTGGTCTGTAGTGGGACGCAAGTCATTTATTTATTTATTATTTCCCTGGCATCTGGCAATGCCCATTAGAGTCCCGTGTGGCTTACACTGCCACATGCCGTTTGCTTATGCTTTTATGCTGTCACTCAAATTGGTGAAATTTAATAGCGAACGGCTATGTAATTAAAGTTTTGATGGTGAAATTATGCAAGACAATTTCCAAGGCAGCAACTGTAAACTGATCCCACTTCTCAATTGGGTGGAACAATCTGATTCCATTTGGTGATTCATTTTGATTGAGACTTTGCCTTGATTCTTCAACTTATTTTCTCATAACATTGTCGACTATCCATAGAAGACATTTCAAAAAATACACACAAGATATGGAATACAAAAAGGGGGTTGTCTTAAAATGTTAAGAATAAAGGCTTCTATGTTATACATTATTACATTATACACATGCAGTTGACTTGTGGTCGACTGCTTAGCACGTCCGACTCACAGTGCAGAGGTGCAGGGTCCGGACTTCCTCTGTGGACTTTGCACGTTTTCCCCGTAACGGCGTGGGTTTTCTCTGGGTACTCCGGTTGCCTCCCACATTCCAAAAACATCATGGTAGGTTGATCGGACACTCTAAATTGTCCCTAGGTGTGAGTGTATGCGTGAATGGTTGTTTATGTCTATAGGGGTGTACACACGGCAACTTTTACTCCGGTGTAGTACCGAGGCTGCCCCCGTAGAGCGTTCACACGTACAACGTTATACCGGTGTAGCCCCTGAAAACAACTTAAACCGGAGCAAATTTAACCCTGCTCAGGAGGTGGTTTAAAAATTTACTCCGGAGTAAATGCTAGTTTGCGGGGCAGCACCGATATAAAATTGGACGTGTGAACGCGACAGGGGTAGACTCGCTACGGCGCGTGAGAAGAGTTGATTACATACGGGTATTGAATGCGTTGCTTTCGTGCTCTGTTGGACTTCCGTCATCTTTCCTTTCTCTCTTCTCTCATCCTTTTACGGTGTCTGATAGATCACGGCTTTAATTTGTCCGGAGAAGTATCAACCATGGTTTTTCAATATGTCATGAACAAGGCGGGGAAAAGGAAGTACACTTTATGCATGCACATGTTTTATTTCCGTATTATTACTATTATGCATTATACCGTGCAATACGATATACTATTATCATATTGCACGGCCGCAGAAACTGCCGTGTGAGCGCAAGTGGGGCTGCACCGGGGTTAACACGCATCTCTTTAGTAAGCAGCTTTTTACGTGTGAACGCTCCACACAGTTTACACCGGTGTAAGATATATCGCAACAAAATACATCAGTACAGCACCGATGCAAATGTGTGCTGTGTGCACACCCCTTCTGTGTGCCCTGAAATTGGCAGGCAACCAGCTCAGGGTTGTGTTTGTTTGTTTGTTTTGCCGTTTGAAGCCTGAGGACTGACGTGGTGGCCATTGAAGTATAATCCATCTCCAAGCTCAATGCTACCTTTCGCTTTATATTTCATACTTGGCTCAAACTCGTGTCTGCATCACTCGAAATGCATTCGGTTGAACATTGTATACTTAGATAGCATTCATCTGGCCACTCAAGGCTTTTCCGTTGTCAGCCATGCACTTACAGACGCCTTCGCCGTGGGTGACAGATAATGCTTTGGATCAAGTGGTGTTCCTTTCATTCTCCTTACTCTGCTCGTTACCATCATTTTAGTACTTTCTGAACGTCATGCGGATGTGTCCTAGCTCATTTGGCCTTGTGGGAAGTGAAGCGTTTGAAGTGAATTTGTTGCTTTTTGTGGTTTGATCGTGGCTGTAGCTCTTACGGTTTGCCCACCTCTTTCATCTATAACTGCTTCAAACAACAACGTGTATGCAGAAAAAGATTGCACGACTGTCTGTGTTTCATATGTTGTGTTGTATTATTTTGTCATTTTATGTTAACTGTTCTGTTGATGGCGGCGCGGGCACCCGCAGCGGATCCTCTCTCTCCTGTGGTTGAGAGGAAAGAAATTTCATCTGTGCTGTATGTTGCACATTGAGCACATTTGACAATAAAGTTGACTTGAGACTTGAGATTGTTTTCGAAATGGTTCGATGTCTCGGCGTAATATCTTTTTATAACCAAGTAGAGTTCCACAAGGAACCACTACGCAGTTGTTTGCTGGTCTTCGCCAGGCTGTAGATTGGGCGTTGATATATTCCATATTGTAGTGTCAGATGAAGGCTTTGATCACCTTGGACTTCTCAGTACATTTTAAGGATTCTCCAACGAATATCAAATAATATTAGATTAGATATCCTTTATTTGCCCCACACTGGGGAAATTTACAGTCTACAGCAGCAAGATAATGGGTAGAAAGAAGAAAGAAGAAAAAGAAAACAAACACCGTTCAATTAAGTGCACTATAAATACAGATATGGATAAGGTCGCAGTGCTATTTACAATTGTCTTCCACATCATGTTATTTTTTATTCAGCAGCCTGACAGCAATCAGTAGGAACGAGCGGCGGTATCTCTCCTTCTTGCAGCGTGGGTGTAACCGTCTCTGGCTGAAGGAGCTACCTAGTGCTGTCAGGGCGGGCTGGAGGGGGTGGGAGGGACTGTCCATCATAGCTTTTAGCTTAGTTAGCATCCTCCTGTTGCCCACCTCCTCCAGAGTGTCTCCCCTCTCAAGTCCCGTTCTGTCCTTTTTACTCGGTCTGCCCCTTGGTTCACCCCTCATCTCCGTTCCCTAAAATCCCGAACCCGGCAGCTTTTGTAGACCAGTCCAGTTTGTTGTTTAGAAGAACACCTAGGTACTTGTAGGAGGCCACCCTCTCTATGTCCATACCCTGGATGTTCATCGGTGCTGGTGAGGACTGTTTCCTGCAGAAATCCACAACCAACTCCTTAGTTTTCCTAGGGTTGATCTGGAGGTGATTCTGCTGGCACCAGTCCACAAAGTCCTTCGTCAGTCCATTGTACTCCCGATCGTCCCCCTCTGTAATGAGGCCAAAAATCGCAGAGTCATCGGAGAACTTCTGAAGGTGGCAGTTTGGAGTGGTGTGTCTGAAGTCCGAGGTGTATAGGATGAACAGGAATGGAGCCAGAACAGTCCCCTGCGGCGCTCCAGTGCTTTTGAGGAAAGTTCTGTCTGTACATAATGATGAAAATGCTTCACCCCAACCTTGTGCTCTTAGAATGAAAAACAAAGCTAAAGTAATCATTTCTTCCAATTCTCAGGTGAAAGGCATTGATTAAATTCAATAACGATAGCGCTCATTGATACATTCAGTTCAGTTGTGACATTGGTCATGATAGTTTTTGGTGAAATATCGCAACAAATTCAGCTCCGATGCAAATTTTTCGAGAATGGATGGCGTGGGCGATTTCTGTGTAGATAGGTACGTTTTTATCATGTTAATGAATCATTCAGTCACAGAAGCCTCATATTATGTTTATAGTGGCACTTGAATATGGTGATTTTCATGACATAAATGTGACTGCTTTTCATTTTGTGACGTGGCTCTGTTGTAAATTGTGATTCACTAATGTCCCTATCCTTATGACTCATCCACTTTCTTTATTTCAGGTCCTAATTTGAAGACATTATGCAAAATAGCTGTAATTCAGTACCGTCTGGAGCAGTCGGGCCTTCCGCATGATATCAGGTCTGACAAACATCCTTTTCGAAAACATGGACTTTGGTTTTTTGTGTGTGTGTGTGTGTGTGTGTGTGTGTGTGTGTGTGTGTGTGTGTGTGTGTGTGTGTGTGTGTGTGTGTGTGTGTGTGTGAAAATAGTGACATCTCCGATGGGTAACTTGACAATGAGCCTCATATTTCTCGAACCATCACTGCCAGCTTGCATCAGATCCCTTTTAATGTTTTGAGTTGTGTTTATAACCTATCAAGTGTTTTGCGTGTACATGTGGGTGTGAGGGAGAGAAATTGTGAGGTCACAAGAGTCTGGTTAACTCCCGTTCGCCTTCGCTGGCATCTTCTGTCGCTGTGCCAATCTCCGCTCTGCAGCACACACGTACTCACTACACGAAAAAACGAACAAAGCCATTGAGAGGGACTGAGTGTTGAAACCAGAGCCAGTGATAACAATCTGGAGCTCAACCTCTGACCTGTCATCAGGTCAGTACTAGACCCCGTTGTCAGCCCCTGCTCCTGGTTCTCAAGTTACATCACAGCATTCCCCTCATCCTTATCTCGCTTATGTCACACCGTTTCTTGATTGAGGGATGATACACGTGTTCAATATTTTTGGGAACATTATGTGGTCTCATTGAATCGTAAAAATGTGGAAAAGAGTGTGACGGTCAAATGTGTCAGGTTGGATGAAAAGTGACTTGGATTGTAATCTGTTGAATACAGTGTAAACATCCTTTCTGTGACACTGGTTGACGTCCAACCTGTTTTAATTCTAAAAATAAGTAAATAAAATCAATTTCTTCCAAATAAAGTAAAAAAAAAAAAAGCTTTAGGAATTTTACAGGCTCATGTTTAACTGCTCAACTGTAAACATGTTAAAGTAAAACTGCTGCCTAATAAGATTTTTAAAGATGTCTTCAACCTTTCATGATTATAAAACCATTCAACTCTCTTCCTCTTCCGTCCAGGTGGGAACTGTCTGCCATGACCACCAACAGCAACATCAGCCGGCCTATCGTCTCACCCCATGGCTGACATATAGCTGAATATGAAGCAGATTATTATTTTTTTTCTGCCAGATCCATCTGAGCATGGAGGGACTGTTTTGTCAAATACAGATCTGTGCTGGATTTAATCTCATTTATCCAAAATGTCCCACAAAGGACTTGTTCGGACTCAGTGAACTTTCTCATGCTCAGGGTGTTTCACACAAGGAAAAGTAAAATGGGTTTGACCTGCTCACCCTCTCCCTCTATTATTATTATTTTATTTTATTTTTTTCTCGTTAAAAATTCAATCAGCCTATGATAATCATAGACTTTGAAGCACAGGACGAATGAGAGTGGAAAAAAAAAACAAAAGCTCATGTTGATGTCATCAAACACAACTAAGCTTTAAGAGACAAATTTGAACACAATCTCGAAATAGAATGTACATTTATGTAGACGCATACCATGTCCATTTGCAGCTAATGGGTCAATAGACTTTACATTTTGGTGTTCAGGAACATTGATTATTGGGTGCTGTACTGGCTTAAAAAAAAGACTTTTTGAGACGCTTCACTTTTTGCTCTTGCTTCATCACCACCCAAGGAGCACCCCGGTGCCCCACAGTGACTCACCGCTTCTGTACTAGGCAGTTGTGATCACTTTGTCCATCTCCCTCCCCCATAGTTTGTCTCAATGTTTTGAATAAGACTTTCCCATCTTACTACATGAAATTCTGTGGCTGTGCTGTTGCTCACCTGCTGAACTACACCTCCCCCGCCCCCAACTTTGCTGTGCCAAATGCAAGAAATGAATCATAGCATAATTTGTCATCTACACACTTTTGTTGAATATGCATCACCAAGCTCTTGCTCTTTTAGACAATCCACGTGGTGTCAAGACAACTTTCCTCATGACTTGCTTACTGACTCCAGGAGAGCGTGCGTGCACGTCTTCTGCGCCACTACGAGTGACCGGATACAAATGCATAAGGGCTGCCTTAAATTTCCACTTTCTTGAACGAACTTTCTTTATGTTTAATAGTAGGTTTATATTCTAATACCCTTTATGTTTTAACAAGTCACTTGAAATCATCAAACAGCTGCTCTTTTAAAAAAAAATAATAATAAAATAATAACTGTCAAAAGTCCCAAGCCTATTTGTTCTCAAGATATACAGGACAAATATCTTGGGATGTCACTCACTTTGTTTTATCATTAACCTTTGTCACAGCGCTCATTTTGACATTGTAAACCAGTAAATAGTGTGACAGGTACATTTAGAATGATTACATGAATACCACAAACCCCATTTCCATTAAAAAGAAAATATAATATAAAAACGTGGTGCTTTTGGTATGATGGTATTTTTATTATGTCATTATTATTATTATGTTATTTACTATAATGTTATGAATTACAATGGCACCTCCTGGCTATGTGATCTACCCCCTAACAGGACGTAGTTATTGTAACACACTTTAAGCAAACATAGCCAAACATAGATTTCTTTTCATGCGTGATTGTCATTACAAAGACTTTGGCACAGTACTGTATGTATTAAGGAAGGGGATCACTGCCTCACTGTCCTTTTGTGTCACCTAATTTGGACTAAAATACATTTATTGAAGACTATTTTCAGTTGTCAAGTCTATATTTACAGCCTCAACTCACTGTGTTACCTTTGAATGGCGGGGAAGAAGTGCTGTGAGGCTTTTGCGGCAAGGGCAATAGGATCTTGATATTGATCTTTGTGTTGTTTTCGGCAACAAAATAGAACCTGCGGCAACCTGGGCCCTCGCAGTGCAGACTTAACTGGCCTGCACCGTAAATGTTTACAAATGAGCGTAGTATGTTAAATTGCAGGTTCAAGACGACAGACTACGGCACTAAAGCATATCAGGACAGTCAGAGAGGAGACAACGTGCTGATCTACACTCAAGGAAAGACCACAGAGCACAGATGCATTCTAATGCTCTCTCTCACACACACATAACGCACACACACGCACACACACTCACATGGACAAGTCACGCACAATACTCAAGTCACCCAATCCGTGCACACCAGCCACTGAAAGCATGTCAAGCTGATGTTACACCAAATGGCCATCAGTGATTCGATATTATTTCTAACTCTATTGTGCCGCGATGGTGTTTTTCCTTTGTTTGTGTGTGTGTGTGTGTAAAGACTATGGGTGATGAAACTCTTCAGGGACAAAAACACATCGTTAAGGACACTGTCGGGCAACACATTTTCTCTGATAATGACGCTTACACCTCCAGTAAGGCAACGCTAATGATGCTACAGGTGTGTTTGTTTGAATATTTTGACCTAATCTTTTTTTAATGGCTGTGATTTCACCCACCCTTTAAGGTATAATTTTGAAAAGACGATAAAGGGGTGTGCCTTGCTTTCCCAAATGGCTAACGCTGTCAGACTGTGGTACCAGCGACTGTATTGTGGCCAGTGACATGGTATCGTAGTTTATTGTATCAACTTGTTACTTATTCAACCGTCTAAGATAACTGAGCAAAGTGTATTCAATGTTCAATTATCCACGTACATGCTCACCTTTTTCTTTTGTTTTTTTTGGGGGGGTATTACTGTTTGAGGGGAGATTGTAAAATTTGGTCAGGACTTACTGTGCAATATGATTTAGTAATAAATCTGATACAATTTGACTCCAGTAGTGTTTTTGTCGGGGGAGAAAAATTGCACCTCTCTCACTTTACTTGAAAATAGCAATACGACCTAAATACCGTATCACAACGACAATAGCTTCTCTCACTTTCTACAAAAGCCTTACAAACATTTTTTGTTGGTGCTAAAAGGTTACAGTATAAGGAGATCACACCAGTGTTACACTTTTCTGATGCATTGAACTCATTTCAAACCTTTTCAAATATTGTATGACCGCTACCCTGTATAAATTTAGAAAAGTATAACATATATTTGCATAAGCTCAGTGCATGAGTGCACGATGGAACGCAACATACCATGCATGTTTCACTGATGTCATTGGGTCTTTTTCTATTTTTCCTTAATTTCCTGCATATCATTCTTTGCATAGGCATCTATTTGCTCGGCCCTGCACTGCACTTGCAATATAGTGGTTCCTTGGGATGTGAGTGACCCCATTCACTTGACTCCAGACACTTCACAACACGCAAAAGTTTGCCAGATATTGAACAATTCTTCAAAAAAGAGGCTTCGACTGTTTAATGCTACTCCCAGTCGAAGTAACCAAACTCAGAATTTATCTTCCACCAGCTTAATGCTAACACAATACAAAACGCCTTACAGGCAAGTGAAACGTGTCATTGGTCTAGTGTTCTCACTTAGGCAATGGATATTTGAAATGGTGCATGAACACACGTACAAAGACAATACAATAACACTCACAGGCATGTTTTCTTTATCCTCTGCAAAAAAATGAGATATTACTGCAGTTAGTCACTTGGGGTATTTGTTAAAGTCTTCCTTGTTTGTGTTTTCATGACCGTGTTATACTGCCCTAGGTGACCAAGTTGGAACACCTTAATATTCCCTCAAAAATGGTATTTAATTCTTCCAAGAATTTTCCAAAATTTTAATTGGTTAGCAGCACCATCAATAATTTGAATGTGTCAGAGAGTGGAGAAGGGACCATGCACCTAAATATGGATAATGTGGTAAGATTTTGTTCATGTACTGGCAGAAATGTTGGCCCATACACTTCCTGTATTCACTGCCAAACTGGAAATTGCCTGAGGATTTCCAGTTGCGCTCTTGAATATAATTTCCAGTAGTTATTGTCACTGTCAAGGTTACACTAATGGAACACATCACAGCTTAACAATTTTGAAAATATACATCACTTACATTTAGGTAATGAACCTCACGTCTTGTGGAAGCTTTAACTCATGACTGGCTATTCCTGTTTCAGCTCCATTTGTATCACTTTGAGACGTTGAAGCCCTGGCCTCTCAATTTAATGTTTCCTGTTCAACTTGGGAGTGTTGTATCTTCCCCCAGTCACCCTGTCTGATAGCCCTCAATGTCTACAACATCGAGCACCCCCACCTCAAACGCCAAACGACTTTCATTGGGACGCGTGCGGCTGCGCCGGGGCGTCCCCGTCATGAGTGCGTGAAACCCAGCTGCAGTCGTTGCCTGCGCCACCAGTAGGAGTGTCCTGGCAGTGTGTTCCTGTCTGTCACCAGCCCTCAGCTATAAAGTCACTGTTATCTCCACAGTTAAGTGCGGGCCACAGACGGAGGGTGAGCTCAAAGTGAGGCAGTAGAGACACCCTGTCCCGCCTGGCCCCACAGAACACAGGAAGCGGGACAGCGCCGGGTCCCTTGTCTGGCCCCGGAGCCCTCCTCGCTCCACGACGCAGGCGTTAATGCGGGGAAAGCCTCGGCCAAATGACTCTCTAATTTCCCTTTAGGACTCAGATGATCCCATCGGTCCTTGAGAATCAGACTGAGGATTTGTTCAGAGTGGTTTGTTTTGTCTTGTCTCGCTGCGTCCCGCTCCGAATCCATCACTCAAGTTCTAGTTTTCGGCCCGCGGCCGCTAAATTGGGGGATTTGTGAAAAGAGGCATTTAAAGAGCCCCAAGGGGATAGAAGCTGGAGCCTGAAAAAACATCTGACATTTCAAGGAAGGGCCACATGTAATGCCATGGCTGCAGTTGATAGAGAGCACATTTAAATGTTGAGAACAACATGCTTCCTGCGTGTGAAGGTGCTTTAGTCCTATTGCCATGGGGTGTGATGCCCATAATCTATCTCTTCATCTGCGAAAGGATCTCGTTTAAAGTAACTATAGGCTCGGTGTGTTCCATTTTCAAAACCGTTAGCTTGCATCGGGGGATTAATTGAGTGACTAACGCACCCTCTGAAGCCAAACTGAAACAGCTGATTGGCTCACACGACTCCTCACAAATCAGTGATGCATACACGCGCTGTGTACTGCAGACTCTTCAACAATACACTATTGCTGGACTATTTCAAACACTTTTATTTTAGTCCAACACCAAAAAGCTATATCGCATATGACAATGATTTAATGTAGAATATGATGACAGACGGTTGAAAACAAACAACTTGAAAGGAGTCAGGCTCAGGCAAACACTGGTACCACTTTAGAAAAATGCTCGTAAATCTCCGATGACCTTATGAATTCTCAATAAACAATCTGTAAGTCAATGTATTCGTTTCCGCCACGCCTGACTGTTATCACGATGAACAGCTACCAATTATACTATAAATGGCAAAAGAGATCGGCTGTAGTGGGCCCTCGGTATGATTTGTGCAGGTACAACAGTTTTAACAAAGAAAGTCAATTGCGCGCTCAGTATTTGGCAGGCAGGAGGTGACTCCTGTTGTTCTTCTCAAATGACTTATAGTGGTTTATTAAATCTTGGAAAAAAGGGGTTCTCTGTCCTCTATTTCCGTTCTTCCTGTCAAGGGAAGTTTTTCATTGTCTCCGAAGTACTTGCTGAGGTAGTCTTCAGCTGGGCTCCTTCAATGTGTGGGGAGCGCGATCCTACGTATATCTGCTCCCTATGGAAAGTGGTTTGAGATAACTTGTGTTGCAAATTGGCGGAACAACAATAACATTCATTTGACTTGTTACCAAACAGCTTGTATTGTTACCCAAACACTGAATACAATTGAATGATTTTTTTTGGTTGTTAAAAGATGTTCACAAAACGACACGTCTGCACGTTTATTGACTTTGTTATTTACTCCCGTAGAATCTGATAATGTCCAATATTCATTCATTTAATTGTGCTTGACAATAGAAAAGTAGTACTAGAAGCGAGTTGCTATTTTACTCACCTCTCATAGTTAAATGAGGTATCCAAAATAGTTGAAAACAGTTCTCCATGTGGTGCAGGCCAGTTCTAATTCAAGCATGATGATGAATATACCCCAACCAGCCATCCATTTTTTTTACTGCTTGCAATATAATGACTTCCATCATATGAACTGTATCAAATGTTCACATTAACAAAGTTGCTAGTGCTCAGTTTTTTTGTTTGTTGTTGTTTTTTGCTATTGGCGCTGCATCATCATGAGAGCCGTCTTATGTATTCCAAGAGGTACAAAATGGTGACACGAGAGACTGCAAAAATAGTGTGAATAGCGCTCAGTATGTTACGCTGCACATTTACAAATAAACCGTAAGCACATTGTTAAATGAAAGTATCATTCAAAACTGAGCGTTCTTTTCTTTCACTTTCTAAAGGTGTATTTGAAAGCCCCGGATCTTAATTGATGAGATTATGAGGCGTGAGAGTGGACATTATCGACAGCATTGATTAGTTCATTCCATTCATTTATTCAAGAAATCTCGGGCATCCCGCCAAATGAAAAAGAATCCATTCAAGGCATACTGTGGAGTACAGTACATAAAACAGCCATTATCCTGTTCCTTGTCCAACGCATCCTCAAGCAATTTGCCATGAATTAAGTCATTATTTGTCTCTTTATCGTGAGCCGTCGGATTAAAAAAACAAAACATGATTCTCCTTTTTATGCGTATCCTTGTGACGCGGGGTGCCCTCTCCCCATTGTGGCCACTTGGTACAGCACAAGCCCAGCCTCCACTTTTGAGTGTGACGCCCCCACACTGAAGGCCCTTGGCAGCTATAAAAAGGCTCAGGACAGATCCCGATCACACGCACACACAACACACGCACCAAGTCCGCTGAGAGCCCTCATCCTCCACTACAGACGCGACAGCTTCTCATCACCGTAGTTTCCATAGGAACCATTCATGTTCAAAGTCTGCCGTCGTATGGGGGGAAAAGAGACCCGTGCACTCTCACTCAGCTTGCTTCTTTTTTAAAAGTGCGTTGGTTGAGGCAATTGGTGCTCTTTTCTCTTTTGACGCAAGCCAATGATGAACGCTCACATCATTTTTGGGATGCAAGGGAGGCACTGGTGAGTTTGCCCATTTTAGTTTCCTTCAACTTGGCCAGCATGGTTCCTCACAGATCCACCAAAGGCGCATCCAAAGCACGGCGGGACCACATCAATCATGAGATCAGGAATATGCGAGCTCTGCTCCCCATCCCCCTGGTAGACCAGAAGCGCCTCTCCTACCTGCACTCAATGGCTGCCGTGTGCACTTACATCAGGAAGTCGGTTCTCTTGCAGGGTGAGTGGAGAAGGGCTCCCTTCTTTCAGCAAGTGTTGAGGATGAACTCAGACGTTTCTTCCTTCAGGGCTTCCCAGCGGAGATGCCCTCCCCGGCTCTTTTGCTTATGAGGCCTTTCTCCAAGCCTTGCATGGTTTCATCCTCGTCACTACTGTCCAAGGGAGGCTGGTCTACGTGTCGGAAAATGTATCGGAATATCTGGGCCTTTCTATGGTGAGTGTGAGCTTCAATATGGTGTCATGTTATAAACAGAAAGGTTACCTTTTATTCCTGAATTGGTAAAACCTTTCATTCTATTCTCAGGTCGACGTGCTTCAAGGAGACACCATATACGACATGGTGGAACGTGAGGACATTGATATTATTGAGTCCATCCTGAAAGGACACGATGAAAAGACGTCATCATCAGGTAATCGAGAAAAAATGAACTCCTTGTCTACTAGAGAGTTTTGTGTACATGCCTCACACAGATATTTACGACGTTCACATTTTGCGTGTGTATAACAATGCTCGCAATCCCACTATGGACCCAAAAAATGACTCAAGACTCCACATCGAGATAATTGAAAGATGTAATGTAACAATGCACTGTTTACAAGTAACATTTTAATTACATTTTAACATGAAACCCACTTATCAATGTTGCTTATTCATGAATATCAAAAATGTACATTGCGGAGGACCAACTTTAATGCTGAATTGGGCCACAATTTTTCATCAGTGCTACTGGGGGGCACGTAGGACCACACACTTCTGAACCAGATGAATGACAAAAATGCCACTTTAAATAGGGACATAATGCATGCATAAGTGCTCCTACCATATTATATTTTTCATTAAGAATTTCTCAATGCATGGGTAAAAGTGCCACTCACTGAACCCTACAACAAAAAGTTTGAAGCAAACAACAAAGTAACCACAAACTGTGTTTTTGTATCTTATTTTTAATATCGCAAAATCCTGGCATTTGAACAGGGGCGTAAAGACATTTTATAAATCCACTTAACATGTTTTTGATTTGACAGCAATGGTATGACTTATCATGCTCCCCCCCCCCCCCCCCCCCCATATAAAATAGCCACAATTAGTGGAGGAAAAACAGCTAAAAGGTCATAAAAAGAAAAAAGTAACATTGTGTAGCAAATACGGTGCACTATTACTTCCAACTGGTCTATTTATTCCCGTAGAGAGCAGTTTTGTATGCAGCATGCAGACCTCCAAGACCTTCAAGCAGCAGCAAAGCAGTTGCTCAATGCTGGTTCGAGGCAGCTTCCAGTCCTTTCCGGAGCCTTGTCCATTCTCCTCCATCAGTACTGCTGGCAAGACCCTCTTTCTGGCCCTGTGCACCCCCACAGTGGACCGCCTCGGGGGTGTTGAGTCACACTTGAGCCCCAGTTTCCGCAGTGTGCATGCACTTGATATGAGCTTCACTCGGCTGTCAGACAGGTACAAGCGGGCCACGTCTATACGGGGAATGAATAATATCAAGTCATGATATTTTTATTTTTTTACTAAAAAATATTGTGCTTATTTTTTTCAGTGTTTTGTATTTTATGGGGTACTTGGCGGAAGAAATGGTTGGCCGCTCATGGTACAGCCTAATCCACCCTGAAGATCTATCTTTAAGTGTGAACCATCACAGGCGTTTATGTAAGTGACAAGGCCCAATGCGTTATTATTAATTATTCATCATGCTCTAAAGAGAAAAACAGTGTCAGCGTTTTTGTTCAGTGAACAGTGCTTTGGGTTAGGGTCCTATTTGAAATCTGTATTTCTCCAACAGTTTTGGCCTGGCAGGAATGTAAGCTAATCAAAGACAATCAGAGGCTACGTTGCTTTCATTAGTCACATAAGAAAATTTTTGTTTCATAAAATATTCTAACACTATAATCATCAAAATTAGCTTTAAAAAAAAAAAGAAAAATATTTCACTCTGTATGTAGTAAAAAAAAAAAATAATAAATTCCCAATATTCATATGTATTGAGGTATACCTTTACATTTATTCCTGAAAACGTGTAAAAAAAAACCATGACATTAAAAAAAAACAAAAAACGCAACAATGTACTTTCATATATTCTGGAAATCAAATTCAGTGGTTTTGCTAAAAAGTGATACACATACTGTAAGTGCATCAACACCAGTGAGTTACTTGGGTTACAAAATTTGTGATTTGGTTGTTTTTCGACGAGCCACAATTTCGAATCCCTGCGACAGCATATGTGTCCATTAGCAATAGAGCAATGTACTTTTGCATGGTACTCCCTTTCGAGTCTACATGACACAGCGTTGTTACTTTTCAAACAATTCAAGAATGAATTCTGATTTAATTTGTTTTGGATAAGTGATGGAATTATGTCGAGTTTGCCTGCTAGGCTCTAGCGTCCTTCATTCAAACCCCTCAATTGTGATTTGGAGCAGATTTGTGTTTGTGACTGTGCACAATAATAAATACAGTATATGTGCTTCTTGTTTTTTTTTTTTTTCAGTACAAACAGACGAGAGCCTGAAGGTGCAGATGGTTATGAGACTTCAGTGCAAAGATCTGTCATGGTCCTGGAGCTACATTTGTGCTACCAAAGAGTCTCAGTGTCAGACTGCACATATCTGCTGCACTAACTTCATCATCAGGTGTGGCAAATGTTTCCACTGTTATTAAAAGTCCATGTGTTGTTAAAAACAACAGTCCCCAAATCTTTTTTTTTTCTTTTGGTTTTGGGCTCTGGCTTCCAGTAAAGCAATATTTTGACATAGAGGGAACCGGTGACAATTGCAACGTTTTTGTGTCTCTAACTTTTAGCTCAATTGATCTAGGGTGTTCAAACTGCTATGCAAACTAGCTTCAAGTGTCTGCTAACTACATAGAAAATACCTGTGCACCACAAACAGAAAATGCATGACATACAACATCTTTGAATATAGTTGGAGTAATTAATCGGCATCCATTCTGTGGTTTGCATGAAAATGTTTTCCATGTTCTGTCGCGTGTCGGAGATCAAAATAGGCCTTTATGATTCATAACATTTTAGACCACTTTACTGCCATTTTCTTTAGCCCGAGGTTTATTTGTGGGGCCAAATACAAGGGGGAAGACAAATTCAAGTGCGACAGTAACTCTTAAACTTTGCTAAGCTAAGCTCATTGAGGAAGTCAAGAACTACTCATATCAATCGAAAAAGACGAATTGCACACTGACCCTAAATTAATTGCTGGGGCCTTGTGGTCGTTTAACATCACAGTGAGAGTGGCACTGGAATTTCGCTTCTGCAAGACCGCAGGGAACATGAATAGTGTTTTTGTGCAGATGTGACATTCGGAAAGGATTTTCTACAGTGTGTCCCAAAAAATCAGATGAAGTTCGCTGCTATTCTTGCCTGGTTTGTTTGTCTTTTGTAATTGTGTCGCAATGTCTTTTAATGTTCTTTTGTTCATTGTTTTTTTCTAAAATTCATCCTGTCATCCTTTAGTGAAACAGAGGCCAAGTTTCTGCAGGGGAGAATGAGTGACGATGCTTTAAGGCCATCATCCCCGACAGACAATTATCCTCCCAGAAGCTGTAAGAAGCAGGGCTCTCCCAACAGCCAAAGCCAGGAGGCATGTTCGAAAGTCAGGGTGGAGTCTGATGAAGACATCCACCATGGCGATATTTCACCCCTTCCTTTAGGGGGCAGCCCTGCGTTCTTCACCCCTCCCCACAGCCCCGCGTCCTCGAGCTCTCCTGTGCAGCAGGAGGAACTGAACCTCGTCTTCCACATGGATGTGCACACATACGCTGATCAGCTGCTGTCCTGCCCGGAGGCTTCCCCTTCCTCCTACTCCTACCCGGAAGCTGCGCTTGCCTGTCACCTTTCACCTCACCGCTCCCTCCTCTCGCAGCACACCTTTGATCAGGGAGTCTTCCTCACTTTCAATCCTCTGTCTCCGGCCTCCCCCTCATCCACAGGCTATGATTTCCCGGCTTGTGCATCCGATGCCAGATTAGTTCCAGACGGCTTGGCAACGTCAGACATGAGTGAGAGCTCCGGGGATTGTGCCCTGCATCAAGATGACTTCAGCCTATTGGAGCAGCCACAAGAGGGCAGCCTCCAACAAGTGCACCTTGTTCCCCAGTACATGTTACCTGCCAGCCTTCCAACCCCCAGCCAGTCCCCTCTATCCATGACATCTGAGCAGTACAGCCAGATGGAGCAGGCGGAGATCAGCATTCTGGCTCAGCAGATCTCCTCGTTGGCTTCTACTTTTGACATGGTTGGTCCCCTCGATCTGATCCAAAGCACTGACTGCCTGCCCTCCTCCTCCTCCTCCTCTTCCTGCTCACATCAGTGGCCCATC
Source organism: Hippocampus comes (assembly GCF_001891065.2). Taxonomy (NCBI): domain Eukaryota; kingdom Metazoa; phylum Chordata; class Actinopteri; order Syngnathiformes; family Syngnathidae; genus Hippocampus; species Hippocampus comes. Next base: position 4,150,330 of record NW_017805277.1, read on the forward strand.
CAGGCTGCTCTCCCCTCTACCCTACATACCAAATTGCTGAATGACGGCATTTTAGAGAGCCTCCTCGACGATCTGGATATGGTCGCAAAGATAGGCTCTGCTATTCCCGACTTCAACTGCCCTCAGGAAACCGCGTGCGCCTCACAACACTTTGATCCGCGAGGTCCCAGCCCGACGACCTCAGAGAACTCACTGGCTCCAAACGTCGCTTTAGATCCTTTCACTTTGCAGTTGGGATGTCATGACCAAAACACCGAGTTGCATCAACTCAACCGCTCATTGCAGAGTAACCTGCAGCAAGGTAAGTTCTGTCAGGGGCACTCATGAAGACTCATTGTTAATCTTGGCTAATGTTGTTTTCTACCTTTTTTTTTTTTCAGACAGACTTGCTGAGGAAAACCTGTACTGAAATAAGTCTGTGACTTACGACGCTGCCCTTTGTATGACATATTGTCAGGAAAATAGTCCTTCGGCGGATTCGTAGAAAAGCACCGCAAAGATATTTAAAGGACATGTCGTACTAAAAGATCATTTTTCCCCAATGTGCATGTCTGAATGTCAAGTATCTCCACAGTTTGAGATTTGTCTTAATTTCTGCAAAATGCTGTCTTCTTTCTCTTCCAGCTAATGTCTTTATTTTTTTTATGAAAAAGGTACTTTAAAATGTCTGACCACAGTGAAAACAAAACATTAGAATGGAAATATTTTCTCCTAAGTGGCCACGCTTCACTATTGAGCACTTTATCACTGTCATTGCCACAAGAGGGTTAGAAACAAAACAGTGCTCATTTCAATGGATTTTTTTATTTATTTTTATATTGAACCTTTTAGCAGAGAGCATTTATTGTCATTACGTTTGTGTGAAACTGGGAGATAATAATATCTTTCATTTTTCATGCCGTGATCAAAATAACGATTGTTTCTACAACCTACCTCAGCGGTACATCTCACTGCATTCCAATTCTGGATTTCCCAAAAAATGAATTGTATTCATTTAGTTGAACCCCTTAACTGTTTAAGGCAAAGCAAACTGTGATTGGTGTATCTTTTTTCACATCTTAAATGGTACTGTAAATAAATGCTCACCCTTTGTTCGTGCTTCGTATTTTTAAATGTAAATAAAACAAGACGAAAACAAATGTCATTGTTCTACGACTCTTGATTTCTTTTCTGAAGTACACGTAGTTATGGGTGTTTCATTTACATGGTCTCTTTGCTTTTTCCTCACGCAGTGACCAAATAAGCAGTGAAGTCAAACTTATAATAAGTCATGGTTTTTAACTAAGAGAGAGATACTATAATCATAATGATCATGAACTTTTTAAAATACATTAAAAAAAAACACGAAAATTAGGGCAAATTGATGCTAAGGGGTTGCTTTGACCACAGTCTTTTCGCCTTTCGTTGTTTTCCCATGACATTACACACCTCTGGACATGGCCACAGCCGCAGTGCTTTCAATCTATGCATGGTTTTGTTCGGGTGCTTATTGAGTGTTTGAATGGATGACCTATATTTGAGCCAAAAAAAATGATGAGATGCTATGCGGTGTTTGACTGCAACAAGAGAGGTATGGTTGGAGGAACAAAGTCCCATTTAACGGCACTGATTTTGAATCAGGATTAGCAAACGGGACATTTGTCAAAATGATGGCACATTGGTTCTAAGCAGCAGTTATATCATGTCCAACTGTCTCCACGATCAACAAACTGTGAACATAGTGCTGTCATGACAGAGGAGTTGTCATGCTCCTATCGTGTTTTGGTTTTTTTTTCAGTCTTCAGCTGGAGGGAAGGCGTCATACAAGTCACACCTGTCCGTCAGGCGTCGTTATCGACTGCCTTTAAAAAGCCAGCTTCGCTGACAATCAACAGTTGGATTATTGCCTTGCTCATGAATCTGTTGCCAAGTGCGAATGATGTTCTTGCCAATTTTTTTTTCTTGTATTTTTCTTGTTATGTATTCTCGATGTATGTTCTCTGTGTATTGGATTTTCTTGTCCTTTGAGTTCACAATCAATATATGTTTTTCTTGCTCAAGCATTTTTGGTTTGTTCTCACCTTTTCCTCGTTCTTTGGTACCAGCGTCCTTAGTTTTTGTCAGTCTTGCGTTTTTATAAAGATATTTTTGTTCAAAGCCTCTTATCTCTGTCTATGCTTGTGGAATCCTTGTTCTGTCCGGATTCTTTCCGGACACCTGACAGGAGTAAACACACAATAAGACTCATTTGTCAGCATAGAAGGATAAAAGCTTTATTTACAATGCAATAATTTAAAAAAAAAATGTGAGGAAAGAAACCCCGAGTAGGAAACGTTTTGGAATCATGAAAAAGAAGACGTCAACACAACCTCTGGGCTTTTTTTTTTTTTTTTTAATCAGCCCGCAGTCTCAGAGGCATGGATTTAATGAGCATGGAAGAGAGATTAGCATGCATCTTCCACACACTTCTGTGATTAGGGTTTGCAATCTAGGCTCAGGCCTTCCTGTATGGAGTTTGCACGTTCTTCCTGTGCTTCTGTGGGTTTTCTCTGGATGCTATGGCTTGCTCCAAAATTCAACAAACAAGCACGTTAGATTAAATTTAAGAGAGTGTGCAGTTTTCCAACAAAACACCTAAAGCAGCCATGACAATAAAGCAGCCTCAGTTGACTTGGCAGCATTATTTACCCCTCGGTTAGCAACACAAGGTAAAACAAAAGCAGGAATTGGCCAGCCATCGATGCAAAACAAGGACCTCCCCCATGAGTCAAGATGAAATGACCACCAGATGGCGTAAAGTGCCAAAAATTTAGTTTGATGGTGAATCTGCCTTCAGATTACTAGTCCATTTATGAGGGTGCGATTGAAATATGTCATCCATTTGCTTTAGGCCGACTGCTTTTCCTCATTGGGGTCATGTTTGAGCTGAAGCCGCTCACATCTGATTTTGGGTGTGTTTATAGTGTGTGTGGATGAGCATTCCGCATGAAGGCACGCCACTGAGTCAATTGATGAGGCAACAGTCCAGCAGCCCACTCGCATCCACGGAGAGCTAATTAGGAGTGATGTTCTGTGAAGGGTAAAATAGCAAATAAACTTCCCAACGAGCGTCCACATCTGTTGCTTCAGTCACTGCAAGGATTCCGCCGAGGCACCGGGACTCACTCTTAATCGACGCAGCTCGGCGCACACGTATATATACACATCATCTCACACGCGCGCTCTCTCCACCTGCCAGGTTTAAGATTAGACACCACAAAAGAAAAGATACTAGGATGAAAATTACAGCTGGCATTACCGTGTGTCTCTATGGTGTTTGTTTTCCCACTAAACTGGCATTAAAAGACAAGTGCTGTTGCATTCGTTTTGGATAGTGTGGGCAGCGGTTTGATTGAAAATTCTGAAAAACAGAAAAGATCAAACAAATTCAAGAAGTGCATCAAACATTCTGCTCACTTATGACTGACACTGCCAGAGATGTATTCAACAGAGTTGGGCATTCCGTCAGTTTTGACAAAAGGTCCATCAATCCGTCACTGACTTTTGCTGGCAAAAATGACAAATGACGGGAAACTATGAAAAAGTAACAGCCTAAGCACCGGCGGAAGTGTCTGTCACTGTAATTGTCACTAACCGGGTTAGTATCGACGGACTTTCCGAGTCCATCACTGGCAGACTTCCGTTTCGCTGACGACTGACAGAAATGCGCAGCGCGTGTTTCACATGTATTTGTTGGCAGGAGCCACCATTCATTTCAAACTCTGTGTTTGATGTCAATGATTTACACTTTTTAAATGTACTGGACATGCAGTACGGGCACGTACATGTTCCACTGAATGTGTTGAATGTATGGGGTTGGCCCACTGAAGGCAGGAAAAAATATTTCTTTTGTTAACTTTTGCCACTATCCCAGGGAAACTGATAAAAAGGAAGACAGGCAAAACTGACATCGTTTTGAACGACAAATACAGTATAAAGACACAAAATATGAAATGTAATACTCATTATATCATGACTATATGGGGCCTGTAACAATTCTGACAGGGCCACCACAGGGCAACCACTCAAAAAAGCTTAAGATAAGACCCTAAAAGATGATCATTCTTCTTCCTTCCACAAATAGACCCCAAAACTAGCACTTAGCAAGATGCAGTACAGTTTTTTTTTAATGGAAAATTTGTGCATAACTCAAATTGTTCATAAACACAAATGTTGCTAACTCCAGTCTACTACTACTGTAAATGGCAGTGCATGCATGCAATTTGGGAACGATTGCAGCTTAAAAGATAACCGCACATGGATTCAGCATTGAATAGTTTCTGTGGAAGATAGTCAATAAAATAAGCATGCAAGTCACCGTGCACTCATTCGTTGGTACAGTTTGACTGCTGACCGGTCGACCAACTACGTCACTGGGCACCTCAAATTCGTCTTTAGCAGGGAAGGGTCGACTCATGCTGTTTAAGCCTATATTTTCACAATTCACTCCTACATAGTTTTCAGTAAGTATGCAGAATGTATTTTTATACAAATCCATGATTTCACTTTACACTGACTTAAAACAGAGGTGCTCAACGAATGAGTTTTCTTTACTAAGATCAGCCCGGTTTGGATCTGCCGCCTCCCTGCTGTCCGTTCACAAAGGTGTACTTTCTTTATTGCGTTTGGACAAGTCCCACGCAGCAGTGCCCCAGGTGTCCCTTCGTGCCGCTTAGTTTATTTAGCGGCTTTATGTTTTTTATTGGGGTTTCATCAAAGCCTGCGGGCCTTATTGACAGCTTTGCTGCAAAAGCGAATTGCTGTGGGATTGTCGGACAGGTGCGCGTGGCGCCAAGGTCACGGCGCAGTACGGCATGCCATCCCTTGGTGTTATTGCACGACTTGCCTCTTCGCGCTTCTCATAAGACAACAGTCGGCGCATGTGTTTCCACAAACAACAAGCCATTGTCTTGGCTCAATCACATATCCGTGCCTATTATGCTTCTGTCCCACTTCTCAAGTCGCGTGGCTGCTGTCGATTCAGCCGGTGCATGTAGACGCTCTAATTGGGTTAAACACAAAGACCCAAAATAGGCTACAGCCTCTTCCTGCAGGATCCTGCGAGTTCCTCTTGTCACCGTGCCTGAAAGCGCAGCTCCCATTTAACACCGGATTCCAGTCGTGCAGAGTCAACACTTCCCGTTTGCGGGAGGGAGATGAAAACAAACAGCCCCAGAGTGCTTCTTACCTGCACATCAATGTTTGATGTCTATCGCGGGCACGCAGCTCAATGCAAAAGCTTTTTATAAAATACCGTATATGTTCTGTCGCAATAATTATTTCATCTACAATATGATAGAGTGCTGTTTTCCTAAAAAGACCAAAAAAACATTTTGATTATTTATTGGGGGGAGGTTGGAACAGCTTATTGACATTAAGCGTTTCGATAGAAAGAATTTGAGATACAAGCCTTAATTTACAAGCCTGGTCACGGAACAAATTAAACTCCTATCTCACCACTGTACTACATCAAAACAATAAAACAATTAAAGTGAATTGAAATGAACAAACTCATTTTATAAAATGTAATTCATATACTCAGTGTCGTTTTCGTGTGTTGGATGAGCGCTTGTAATGGGCGTGACCTAGTGAGAGACATCAGGAGTCGGTATTGTATTCATGCGCTGAAAATGCTTCGGCTATTGTGGCACTCTTTGCCAATGTGTCTATGTAGTGTTTACTTTAAGGCGACATGATGGGCATTGAACTTTTTATCGTTAAAACAAAAATATTTAGGTCTCTCGGGAATGCCTGCCCACCCATCAAGTGTGAATACACACATTGGCCTCTGCTTCTACAAGTAGAAGCAGCTAGCCGCAGCGCACACATGCCGGTGGGAGCCAGCTTGTTGGGTGACGAGGAAGAGGGGACCAAAATGCAGACATTTTTTTTTTTTTTTGCAAAATACAGACCACTGTCATAAATACAGTCGCTGGCAAGATGACTCGAGGCAGCCTGCAATGCTTCAGCAGTCGTAAAACTCTGCCTCTGTCTCTGACCCTAATGGAAATGAAAGCTGGACTTGCCATTAGAAACAGCAGCATACGTGGTGGAATGAGGGCTGGTTTAATTGCAGGTGACAAGGCTGACCCCTTGAAACAGGATGGTCTCATAAAAAGGACAGCCTTGTTTCAGGAAGACAAGAAATAGAGTGTGTAAAGTGTTGTGTAATTGTTGATCCATGAGTCCCAAAAATACATCCTATCTTCTTTAATTTCACCTCCAGGGGTGAATGCATTGCTGTGATTGTAAAGGCCAGCTGCAGCAGGGAAGCACTCTGGAGAGGGCTAATCGGTTGAATTACTTTCAATAGTTCGGCTCTCCTGCTGTTCACGTGCCCCCCCCCCCCCACACACACACATTACCTTCATCCCTCCTCCCCCAATCTCCAAAGCAACCATTACACTTTACACCACCCTTGAGCATCCCCATCTCACTCCCGCTCCACCAGAGTAGCAAACCCTCACAGCGACAGATGTCCAGGTGAGAAAACAGCTGGAGAAAATACCACTAAGCTTTGTGAAAAAAAAAAAAAACCCTTCCTCCCTAGTACCAATACCAAAGAAAGGAATTTCAGCTGGAATACTAGTAAAACTAAATACACTAGTTGTGGACTTTAAGAGGACCAGGATCACCGTCGTCAATGGGATTACTTGGAAGTACACTTAAACACACGGACTGGAATGGCACACCAACATGGACGCTGTTTAGGAGAATCGGCAAACTATATTTCCCAAGGAAGCTCGGGTCCTTCAATGTGTGCAGCAAGATGTTGGATATGTTTTAGCAAGTGCCTTCTACGATGCTGTTGCCTGCTGGGAGAGCAGCATCAATGTCAGGGACACCAAAAGGATCGATAAACTCATTCCAAGGCTGTTGACATCACTGGTCTCAGATGGAGACCTCTGAACAAGTGAGAGGCCAGAGATCACTGAGCAAACTTCTCTTTATCATTGCCAGTGGTTGACTTCCCTTCCATGACACCCCACAAACAAGTTCTTTCTCAAACAGACTTAATTCGGATTTGCTGACGGAAACAACATCTTTTTTTTATTACTTTTCACAATCCCCCACTGGTTGTGAGGAAACTACTCTTGATCACTGTGCAGTCATGTATACATACTCCTGCATTTCACATGTACAATCAAAATTACGCATGCGTCAACGTTCTACACTAATATGGCGATATTGGTCTGGGTGTTTAAACATGACTCCAATATGGAAGCTCGTGCATACATACAATGCGTATTAGCAGGAGAACTAAGTGACCTCATCAGTTCCGCACTACCACATGCACAGAAACATTTCGGTCATAATGGAAGAACACGAACATAGTTGGGCCTCAATCGAAAAACTGATTTCCCCAGTCCACTTTAAAGGGCTCATAAAAGAACAAATTAAGAGTTATCAAATTAGCCGAATTTGACAATCCATTTCACGATCCAATTTTGCCAAAAAACAGCTCAGCAGCTGAATGCAACTTGAAAATGTCCCGTTGATAAATGATGAGAAACATCAATTGCAATCACAAGAGGGAGAAAATGTTCATTTGATTAATTAATTTAATGGCACTCTGTAGCAGACAGATTTGTCGCTGCAAAATGCTGTACACATGGTGTTGTGATTCCAGGGGTGTCAAACTCTTTTTTTTTTTTTTTTTTGCTGCAGGCCACATTGTAGATATGGTTTCCCTCAAAGGACCGTTATGACTGTGAAACCATTTCGATGTATAATTGTCTCATCAAATTACAACATACTGTATACCCAACAAATTGATCGAGGATTCTGCTTGAAAAAAAAAAGTTCTTGATTTTTGGTTGCACATGATTCAAATGTGTGAAACGAAAACATATCGTATTGTTTCTACGTATATCTGTATGATCATTTGAATACTTCTGAGTACATCCGTCTCATATGGTTGATGTGGAATGGCAGCTACCGTAGGAGCTGTGGGACCGTGTACTTCAAAGACAAACATGTCACTCTGAGAGACGTTCGAGTCGGGTGAAACACTCAGCCTGATGGGGTCACCGTGAGGATGACCCAGTTGCTGTTTGGAGGATGAGGATGTGAAATGATGAATGACGTGCGACACGAGAATGTCACTGCACGCTTCAATGACATGCCTTTTTTTTTGTTTTGCAAATCACTACTAGAACTTTGTAAAGGGAATAGCGGGGCGATACTAAAGATCTATATCTTTAGTGCGTACATTATAGTGGATTGAACTGTTTATCAGTGTTTGGGTCAAAACACTAGCTATACAATATACGATGAATTGCAAAATGAGGTGTGAAAAAACACAGCTCATGAATTGATGATCATTGGGTAATTGCTTGTGTCACTTTGTGGAGCTTTGAGCTACAGAACTTGGCTGAGCTTGAGACTATCCCATCTGAATTTGAGTGGATCTGGGTATACCCTGAACTGGTCACTAGCGAAATCACTGGGCTTATATCCACTAAGTGCAGGATTGAGCAATTCTGCTTTAACCCTTTCAGGGACAGCGGTTACTACAGTGGACAGCTTCTCATGTTATCAGGTTTCAGGGTGCATGAAAGGGTTCCCCATGTAGGTTCTGTGGTTTCCGAATTTTGTTCATGTCAAAGTGCAAAGATTTTGCAACAATGTGGAATAAGTTGCGGAATAAAGACACGACGACAACTTGTAATTTCATTTGTCATTACAAAACCCACAGAAAGGTTGGTGAACGTCACAGTTTAGTTCAGGTCAACGCTTGTTTTGAGACCAGTAAAAAATGCGAATTGTGAACATTTAAGGACAAGTAAGCAACAGAACTTGGGGTGGGGCGGTTTGGAAAAACTGTCCAAACTGTACAAGCGTTTCCAGTTTTTTCAATCGATTTTTTGAGACAATGGCGAATAAAATGTGGAAACGTGGAAAATATGTATATATTTTATCATACAAAAGTTGTGACTGAGCAACATTCTGTGATTTGACTTACGAGTCAGGACTTGGTTGAACCAAGTAATGAATTTAACTTGCCGCACATGAATTTGGTGGTAACTCGACTTTAGATTTTTTTGCCACAGTGATTTGGGACTTACTTGAGACTTATAGGTTGCAACTTAAGACTTACGTCATGCACATAATGTAACTTACTTTCACCCCTGCCCCTTTGTTGCGATTTGTATTGAGATATATTGTCTCTTGAAGTTTTGCACAACTTTGTTCCAAAAGCAAATCTGTGGACCCTCTTACAAAACAGATTACAGATATAGATTTTTTTTTTTTGTTGCTTCATTTAATACATAATAGATCCGATGGCCCAAAATTGACCGTCAGATGCTCATACAGAGAGATAAAAGGTAAAAAAGCTGCAAATGAATCGACTCAGGAGGCTTCACAATGTTCCATCCTCCCACTGATTGACCCTCTATATTTTTTATTTCTCAAGGGTTAGTTCTAACTGCTAGTTGATGAATCCTGTTGGGAGTTCCCATGATAAATGCTGAGGTAGTGACGCATCGTGATTTATAGTAGCCTCATCCCCGGAGGTGTTCTTGGGCTGTGCCACCAAGAGAGATGCCTTCTACCACATTTACATTCACTCAGTTTGTGCACTGACGGTGACTCGCCGCACTAATGAGGCGCTCGGAGGACAGATGAGCGTGGGCCTATCGTTATATTCTTTTCTTCCAGCGTGCATTCTGACGACGCAACATGATCGATTTAGGGCTTATTATTAGGATGTGCGCTGTCGAAGAAAAGGGAGAAGTTTATTTTTGTATGAGCAGTAGATGGTGCAAATTGCGGAATTTTCAGAAATGTGTAAAAGTTGGTTGACAAGCCAGTGAGACCTCCGAAGTCAAATTGTCATCACGTGGTCCGTTTTGGAGTTCAACCAACATTTTCAAGAAAATGCTTTCTTCTTTGAGTTTGTTGCTATTAGTTATGTATTTATTGGTAATTATTTTGAGATGCCCCCACACTCCAAAAGTTTAACAGCAAAGAGGCAAATTGTGATGGTTATCAAAGAAAATCGAACTTTCACACGCTTTTGTCCTGGCTGCTTTGTACAATGTAAATAAAGAGATCATAACGTACACAACACACGACATCCCCTGATCTCATTCATCTGCCCTTCCCTAGATTTAGAACACGCCATGTGCGTGGGCCCCCATCCTCTGTGGGGGGGCCTCATTTTGTGTGGATGTGCAGTTTGCACAGTTCAGTTGATCCCGCCCCATGTCAGTGCTTTTGGAAAAGCAGCGTGATATGGTGCCAGGTCAAGCGGTGTGGTCTGGTGTGGGACAGTTTGGGGCTAATGGAAAAGCGGCATCGTGGCCACAGAACAACCACTTTTTCCCAACTCAACCCCCACCGCCTTTGGTTCAAAAAAATTCCTCGTTGTATTTGTCAATCTTCTCCAGTCTCTGCAATTCGACCCACCACAAGTCCAGAGTCCTCACGAAAACTTTTCACGTAGTGTGACAGCAAATTGCTTCCGTAGCATGGCCACTGTGGGTGTATTCATTTTTCCGTTTGACATGGTCATTATGATCATGACAACAGAGTCTGAGGTCGTTTATTGGAGTCGGCGAGTTGTGACGAGAGAGATAGGAGACTTTCTATTCGGTATTATCCCAACAACACAGGCAGCTGCTGGAGAAATGCATCCTCCAATTCTACTGCAAAGACCTGCAATACAAGACAATACAATAGCTACATCTACAGCGCTTTCACAACATGGCACTTAGACAGTGGTGTGAAAAAGTGTTTGCCCCCTTCCTCACTTCTTATTTTTTTGCATGTTTGTCACACTTCTCCCTTTTATATTTTGGCTGCTGTAAATTGGGAATTTCTCGTGGGACAAATAAAGGTTTTTCTTTTCTTATCTTAAATGTTTGAGATCATCAAACAAATTAAATATTTGTCAAAGATAACAGAAAATGCAACCTCCAAAAATGAGAAAACAGGAAGGAGGCAAACACTTTTTCACACCGCTGTATATATAAAAAAACGCTCGTGTCAATTTTGGCCCAGTGGGGTGAATAGTCAAATTGTTGTCTAATAACCGCAATAAAAGAGTACGCTTGTCTTTCAACTTTGTCTCACCAGACTGACACAATGAGGCCATTAGTGGCATTATTGCTAAATTCTGAGACAGTTTTAACACATAACAGCATTAAAATCAATGCTTGTCTCAATATATCAACAGTTCAGAACAGTACTGTGGAATTTTTTTCTTCAATGCATCAAGTTAAATTGTGATGTTCATTTCGACACCGTGTAGTGAATCTATCTGTGTGTGTATCTGGAGGACAGCGCAAAGTGATTGACAGGTTTAGAGGGCTGTAAAGCGTGTGCGTGTCCCGGAGCAAGACATCCAGTAGCCCTCAGTACTTTGAGCATTTTCCTCTCCTATCGATCAGCTCCAGTTAGAACGTGCTGTATATGTCCAGCGGAAAAGTCACAGGCTCTTTTTATGCCTCTAGTGTCACAGTGGATGAACACCAGCGGTGGCTTGCACTTGGGAGGCATGAAATCAGCGGTGACACTTGATCTGGGGAATTACAATTGATCACATCCCTTTAAAGAAAATGGCTTCGGCTGAGTTCATCTCCTTGCAGTCTTGTCGGAACTTTGAGGAGATTATGTTGTTCCCTCTACTTGGCACGAGGGGTAATGTATTAATTATACTTAATCAAAGTCTGCAGATTATAGAAGAGAGTAGCAAGGCTCAAAAATGAGACAACTGCACTCCAAGCGCTCGCAGGCTTCACACGGGGCATGTTAATGCGTTTAAAGTGCTCAACGTCCTTTTGCTGAGGTTGAAATTTCAAAGACTTAGCATCTTATTAACTGCCCCTAATAGGAAAATTCTGCTCTTGGAATGCAAACGAGAGGGTTGTGCAGTCGAGCAGACCAGGTGAAAACCTTGCATACAGTAGCTGCTCATGGGATAATAATGTGTTCATTCATTCATGTGCAGGTTGGAGCGGTGGAGAAAATATGCTTTATAAATACCACCAAGCAATGTAATTTGTGTTTCTCCAGAAAACGGATCCTGATGATGATTATTGTATTTTTTATATTCATCCATTCATAGTCTTTAACGATTATGCTACATCCTGGAATAAGTGGAAGGGTTCTTGTAGACAGACAGCCCTTCACACGTCAATGGATAGTTTAGAGCAGTGGTTCTTAACTTTGTGAGAGGTACCGAACCCAACCAGTTCAAATGCACATTCACCGAACCCTTCATTAGTGAAAAATAAAAAGTATGATTTTTTTGTTTTACAAATTCAAGACATACAAAACGCATTTATTAAAAACGGAAAAAAATGTAAACGGAATTAGTATAATTATAAAATATAAGTTTTTTAATTGTGCACAAAATGAACCAGCCAGTGATGGCCAAGCGGGCATGTCATAACAAAATGACATGCAGAGGCTCTGTCGAACCCCTAAGACTGATTCACCGAACCCTCGGGTTCGATCAAACCCAGGTAAAGAACCACTGGTTCAGAGTCTTCAACCTACATAACACACAATATTTTTGTTGCAGGGTGGTGGTGGTGGTGGTGGTGGTGGGTGGGGGGGAGCCCGATGACCCTAACAAAATCACACCAGCATGGGAATAACTCCACACAGGAAGGAACTCAGAGCCTTTCAACAGTGAGGCAGGCAAGCTCTCCTTCATATTCATTTCCGTATTCATTTAAAACATGGCGGTTGTGGAAAGAAGCTCCAAAAGTTGAAATACCTCCCAACTGAAAGATCACTTCAGATGATGGCATCTCACTACCATGTTAAATATTACCCAGGAGTATGCAGACTAAGGTGCAGAAGTATTTGGTCAGTGTTTTTTTTTTATTTTTTATTTTATCACATATTTAATTTCTCATGATGCAGCCACAACTGATTTAAAAAGGATGAGAAGGTGTAATTGAGGTGTAGACTTTCATCTTAAATTTTAGAGGTGTCACAAAAATAGGGCATCTGCCATTGAGGAATGGGGGTCATTTATGCAGAGTGACTTCATTTAAAAATGCTCGGAGGTAGGACAAGTGACAAAATTGTACATTGAAAAAAAAAAAATATTGCCAATAGCCATACACACAATTCCATCATTAAGGCTTTCTTTCTTGTTTTATAATGTACCAGGTTTCAAAGCAAACATGATGAAGCGGCATTTATTGTCACGATCTGAAAATGGACCAGATGGTAAGCGCATCCCACAAACGTAGCTCTTATGCAGCACGCAAATATGTTGCCGTCGCAAGTGAAGCCAGCCCCAAATATAAATGCTTAAAGTATAAGTTGAGAAAGCTTTTTTCCCCTTTAATTTGATTAAGGTCTTGTAAGCGTTTTTAAAATCAATTTCACTCTATGGTCTTTTAGGAATTTCTGTAAGCTATTTTTCATGTCTTTACTTTGTCTTTAAATGTCTTTAAAACGTTTGCTTGCAAATGTACTTCAATATTATCGAGAATACATTCTTTCAGTAATTTTAATAAGTTAATTGCTCTCTCTGCCCTGGGAATGTTGTTGTGTTTGTTAATACTTTTAGATGTCCATTTGGTTGTGTGAAGCACATTGAGTTACCTGGTCATTACACCCACAGGAAACATCGGGAGATAGTGGGAAATCGACTAATCCCTACTTGATTAATTCATTGATGAGGAGCTAGATCCCAAGACTTTAGTCCTACACCACATTTATCTGACTCATCGAATGGGTTGTCATGACACTTAACAGCATTTTGCAGCACTACATAAACCGACCCAGTACATACGCAAGTCAGACCATTAATGGCTGGAGTAGAACATATTGTTCTGATCTGATTATTTATGGATGAGTTCCTTTGTTAGTCCCTGTGCCAAATAACTGCGAACAATCTCGTATTTATGTAAAAGGCACTGGTATCAATTAGCAAACACGCTCCCTGCTGTGTTTTTGTGGTTTGTGAGCGCTCGCTATGCATCAGTCAACCCCATTACCAAACCACTCTGAAATGCCATTAGGATCAGTGACCTTTTGGAAGACCAACAGCATTCTCAAATGCAATAATATGGAACTCAGTGCATTGGCTCAACTGTTTTTTCATCTTTGTTATGAGTCACGAAGGCTGCATGGTTTCAATGGATTGTTTGTTTTGTTGCTGGAACAATTTAGATATGCATGAGCCAAACAACACACAGATATCATCAGATCGAAAGAATGTATGCTTCTTCCAAATGTGGATTAAAGTCCGATAAGGAAGATAGCTAAAAATCAGACTGTAGAAAAATGATATACCGTATTTTCTGCACTATAAGGCACTTCGGATTATAAGGTGCACCTTCGATGAATGGGCTATTTTAAAACTGTTTCCATATATAGCACGCACTGCATTAAGCCGCAGAGAATAGAAGCTACAATAGTGGCTGCGGTTGCGCTATGCATCCACTAGATGGTGTTCCGCTCATGGTAATACAATACAATACAGCAGTAACAAAGCCATTAGAACTGGTCATAAACACGGACATGACCCATATCAATACAAATTCCATTACAAAACAATAAATGAAAGACAAAAGTTATGAAGACAATTGATTCAACAAAAAGGCACACAAACCTGATGGGCTCACATCAACAAGGGGCTAAACATCCTTAGACGTCTTGCTTATCTCCTTCTTCCTTTGTTTAGTCATTTGTTAACTGCTTTTGGTATTATATTTATTTCATAGTGGCTGCTCACAAAGTAGTTGTCAGAACCTTTTTAGGTTACAATTGGTTCCTGCTAATAATCACCACTAGATGGCATAGAAACACACTAACGGCAAAACAAACCAAACAAAATGATGACTATAAAGAGACGGTGACACCATATATAAGGTGCACTGGCGGCTTTTGGGAAAATTGAATACTTTTAGGTGTGCCATATAGTGCAAAAAATATGGTAACCTATTATGAAACAAAAGCTGATCGGTGATGTGTACACATCTGTGTCTGCAACACAACAAAAATAAATGCGTGAAAAGTACATCTAACCATTCACCGTTCAAGATTGGGTGGTGGGTCAGGTTTTTAATGGTGTTTTCAGTATTCTCAACGATTCTCTTGCTACAACATCAATTAATGCAAATACCACTGACGCTTTGTATCCCAATCACCTGAACTCCTCCCAGCATCTTCCCTGAGCTAATTTGCCCATTTTCTGGGCGCTTGAGCGAGAAATTGATTCAGTCTCAGCTCCAGGGATTTTACTTCTGACCTGCGTGTTGGAAAAGAAAAAAACCACCAGACTTTGAATATTGCAAAGATTAGATGTATCATTGCGAAAATCCATTTAATGCAACCTTAGATATGGAATAAAATATAGAATTACAGACAGACAAGAAGTCTCATTGTGAGAGCAGGAAAAATGTGACCTTTGGAATCAATACGTCTTTTGAAAGTATTTCATCCGGCACTAATCTCCTCAAGGCTTTGTTTCCCCACTGCAAACATGACTTCCTGCTAAGCACCAGTCAACTTCCACGATCATTCCCCTGCAAACTGATTCGGCGTCATCTAGGGGTTTCTTTCTCAGGCTTTAATACAGCTCTATCCTAAGAGTAGATAAAGAGATAAGATGCTTTGTCCTTGTGCTAATGACACGTTTCATCCATGTTGATAGGTTGGCTTGTTAATACCCGCTCCAAGGTTTTGAAAGCGGAATTTAAACTGAAGAGGGCATTCTAATTTACTCCCACTGGCTCAAAAGCATGTATGCATTGCTAAATGATATACATGGCACTCTTACATGAAGAATACACATTCACTGTACATGTTTCTAAGTTTCCATTCCTAAACGCATGATGATTCGCTGATGGACAGTAAGTTATTTGTACTTCTACATACCACATCAACATAACAAATTAGGGCAGACACCATATGCCCTGCTAAAATGATTTGATTCCAAAATTAATTCGGATTACCATTTCAACATGATACCATCAGAAAACATGTACTGCATACAGTATCTGTCTGCAAATGCGCTTGCCTAATGACTGACCCCCCCCCCCCCCGATACCATATTTGCACATCATATTCAAATATGCCTTGTCAAAACCATTCCACCATTTCTACATGGTCCTAATGATCTCTTTTATGCACAGGCACAGACACACTCGTTCCTGACAATGTTCGGGCACTCTTACTTTCCAGGAACTCACAGCCTGGTAGCAACCTTAACAGAAATGTGATTGATGCAATGAAAACAGGCTTTCCAACTGAAACATTGACGGACTAAAAAAAAAAAAAAAAAAAACCCTCAATTTAAGATGCAGAGTTTGTGGGTTCTATTCCGGCCCCGGCCTTCCTGTGTGGGGTTTGCATGTTCTCCCTGTGCCTGCTGGGGTTTTGTTCGGTTACTCAGTTTTTTTCCCAGATTCTTAAAACATGCAATTATGTTAATTGAATTCTCTCAAATGTCCCAAAGTGTGATTCTGAGCGCAAATGGTTGTTTGGCTATGTGCGTCCTGCGATTGGCTGGCGACTTGCTCAGGGTGTAAGCATGCCCGCAGCCCTCGTGAGGATGAATAGATCAGATAATGAATGGATGGATTCCTCTTTTTTTTAACTCTTCACATGGAGTGAAGCACTGCCTCATTTGTGGCCCCTGCAAGAGCACGCTGTTGAGTACTAACAGCTGCTTTGACTCCTAAAATGCCAAAAAGTTTAACATTCAAAATGGCTTACCGAGGGTAAAATGTACTCCAAGTAGCTCACACTCCTACTCCTGTCTATAAAATTCTCATTGTCGTTGTCTTTTTCTTATTCTTCTTGGGTCACTGCCAGATTCCAGTTATTTGGTGCATACCGCCAAGTACTGTACAAACTTTGTGTTATTTACTTTGAATAGCCTCTTAAAGTAAGCTTCAACTTGTATATGACCAAAACTACTTTTGCAAACACACACTTGTTCCTCAATGATACCTCCCTTTGGAGTCGCAGCGATCCAGGGATTGAGAGACTCAATAATATGGCAACGGAAGCCATCCGGGTCACAGTCGAAGCATTACACACCAGAGAGGGTTGGAAATAAAAGACTTGAAATCCACCCTCTGAATTAAGAGACGCTATTACATTATTGGCAAGCTTTCCTGTTATGCTTCATTAATGTCTTTGTGTGAATAGAAGCACCACTGATGGTTCTAATCTTGCTAAGTGTGAAGATGTTATTCACCAATTGGAATTTGATTCTCTTTTCTTATTTTTTTAAATGGCCTAATATTTAATGGTAAGAATTTAGCCAAAATTCGACTTCTGAAAATAGTCCAATAGAAAGTAGACAAGAAAAAACACCAAATGAAAGGAGGCTTATTAAGATTCAACTCATTTGAAATCTGTTTTGCCAATTTTGAGGTCAATGTATTCATTGTAAATGTCATATTTTACTTCATAATCAAAATATTTTCAAATCAAAATGTTCCATTCTTCCATTTTCTATCCTGTTTGTCCTCATTAAAGTGAGGTCACAGGTGACCTGCAGCTCATCCCAGATGGGGTGGGTTGGTGACGGGGGTCAACCTGGACTGGTTGCTACCCAATTACAGTTTTTTTTTTTTTTTTTTTAATCATTTTATATTTGAATTCAATGAAAGCTTAAAAAACGAGGTTGTTTACCTCATTATGCACGCTGTGTTTATAAGCAATTTTAAACGCATCTAAAAGTTTCCACACAGCGACACAAAATCCATCAAAGTGCCAAAGGTTATTTATGAATATTTCAAAATCACTTTCATGACTCAAATAGCAATGAAAGTTTGCCTCTAAAAGAAAATATGGAAATTGAGGTTGAGAAAAGGAATGAGGAATATCAAGGTAAAGCAGTGCTGGGCATTCGGTCACTGAGAGTCAAATTGCTGTTATCAGTTTAGTTGCAGCGGTTGAACCTAAACAATGCAATTAATCATGGGCGGCTATTTTATCATCTATTCATGTCCAATCCGGATACTTATTTGGTACATCAATCCGCACATTAGGATGTTGTTAGCGATCAATGAGTGCCGACACACCCAAGCCGCGATGGAGAT
Source organism: Hippocampus comes (assembly GCF_001891065.2). Taxonomy (NCBI): domain Eukaryota; kingdom Metazoa; phylum Chordata; class Actinopteri; order Syngnathiformes; family Syngnathidae; genus Hippocampus; species Hippocampus comes. The sequence goes on from NW_017805277.1 coordinate 4,168,377, forward strand.
GGCTGTTGTCTGGCTGCAAATTAGACCTTTGAGATGTTGTCACTGCAAGCGGCACAGGCCGATAGTCATCATACATTTAAAGCTATTTGCAATCGGCACAGTAACTACCAAATCAATTCGAGGACCTGGCAAGTGGGCCTGGTGGTTATTCAATAACTAGTCAATAACTATTTAAGGTGCACCGGTGTGAAAATCAATCGCATGCTTTCCAAGTCAGCAAGCAGGATACAGTGGGAGCGCTATTGCATAATCACCAACTGACTTCTCAGGTCGGAATGTTGTCACACTGTGTTTGACTTATTCTCCATGGCAACACCTTTTGCCTTTTGTTATTCATCACATTGTGTACTAAAATGCAGTAACCAGTCTCAGTCTTGACTGATGGTATCCTTCTGCCTCCCTGTGAAAACACCGCATTCTTAAATATTTTTTTTACATCTCCTGTGCCATTTTCGATATGAACAGCCATAAATATAGCATGAACATACCGTGGCACAGCGTTTCAGTACCCTTCAGTAGCAATTATAGAGAAAAGCAGTCTGCTGACGACTGCACACAAACCAACTCAGCCAAAGTTATTTATGTGTTTGTCAAACATAAAATCTTTATTACCTGTTCCGGCAATTTTTAAAGTACCGGTTGTATTTCAACTTTTCTCATAAGTGTAAGTATAAAAATAAATTCACGTGCAAGGTCGAACGTAATATGGTCCAGTCAAATTGTTTCCAACATAAAATTTTATTAAAGGTTAAGACAAAATCGAAGTAACACTAACATTTACATCTAGGTAAAAAAAAAGTGCGGTAAAATTGGTTGTTGTTGTTGAGGTTGTTTGTCTTGTACCCTTTCCAGGTCTTTTACTGTTACTTAACGTGACACATTTTTGCCCTTCGGATTTGTTGTATTTCCAGTAAAATGTGTGTAAGAAGACAACCTCCCCCCCCCAAGAGTTCTGGTTGTTTTTCTTTCCTTGGGCAATCATCTCACAAAAGTCAGTGGTTCATGTCCAGTTTTTCATAATTAGAGGAGTGGTGGGGGGCCTTACGGCTGTCAAGTGTAATTCTTTTATGATTGTCCCTTAAGTGAAGCCAGTGTCATTATCCTCTGTGAAGGTTCTGGGTTTCCCTGCAGGACTGCTGCCAATTGTATTTGGTTTTGGCACATCTTCAGCATTGTCCTGTTTCGAGGCAGAGCGGGTCCCCGAAGAGTGTTGCATACACAGCAGATTCCGTTTGTCACAGTTTCTGTGTTCGCTTGTGTGGCTGTATTAAATATTCTCACTGCCAGATAGTTGGCGTGTTGCAGACAGATGGGGAGAGCAGAGGGGCTTTTACTGTCACTAAATAGACAAGAGGTGTCACCGTCGTCCGTAACTTTTCTGAACAGTGCCTGCATGCTTAATGTTGATTTTATGCCACCTGCGTTTGAGGTGCTCAATAAATACCGTATGCAGAGTAACCAGATGATGAAATTCATTTCTCAGGGATTGCAGCGTAGCAGAAAGTAAATGAAGATAAATCCTGTTGCCGTTCCTAACTGACCACACGAGATTGGTCGGGGCATGCTCGAGTCTTTTAGCTGCTGTGTACAGTGTCAGAGGGCTCCAAGAATAACACATTTATGTTCGAGCACATGACATTGACTTACTTGCTTAATTCCAGTATGACATTCTCATCTTTCCAGTTACGTGTCTGGACTGTTTAATCGAGGTTATCTTTCACATAAATGGTCCTTTTTCCACATTCCAGTGTGTAATATCGCAGTGCACAGAGACACTTTGATGAGTATGCTTCACTCGCCTGAAGACCTTCCCATGTCTATTAGCCCTCACATTGAGTGATTTTCAGAAAATATAACAGTTCTAATGTGGATAAAAATGTATTGATCGCATAACTATCTCTCATGGTACACAAATATCCGATTTTGACATTTTGAACAGTCACCTCAAGCTTGTGCACACACCATTTTTTAAATGATTTCCTAATTCCTGCATTCCTCTCCAAGTACTGTCAACACTAAACAGACAGTGAAAATAAGTTCACATCCTTGAATTTTGTTTTGCTTTATCTAGTGTCAAAAGCGACCACAAAAACATTTTGAAAGATGAAACACATACCGTATCTGCTGTACTATGACTGGCTGTCAAAAGATATACCCTACCGCCATCCTAACGTATTGGATGGCGGTAGGGTAGTTTCACACTTGAGGAAGATTTCTTTATTTAGTTTTCGACTAAAGAAACATTTGATTTTGACCATCTGGTTATGTTTTTGGCCATTACTTGGCAGAATAATGAAGAATCTTCCAATGGATTTGATTACAGTTTGTGAAAATGGCAGAAATATTTCTGGAGACTTCCATTTTGCTGCAGCCTCTCCCAGAAGAACCCATGCAAGCTCAAGCTATGATATGGGCTTTCTGTTATTGCTAATGAGTGGTTTTTATCTTCGGGTGAAGCCTCCATACTTTTTGCTCAATGGTAGACTTGGATGACATCACTCATGCCCTTTTGCTGATGTCATTAATGGTTGTTTTGGGGTCTTTACAGCTATCAACATGTTTTTTTCTGTCATCCACTTCTGCTGTTTCTTCTGATTGACCCATTGAATATTTCATCCATTTTATTTCATGAAAACATGATTGTGGATTCTATGATAAAAAAAAAAAGACTTCAGAGCTACATTGTTTGCGTGCCATTGCATGAAAGTAACGATTTTGATTGACATCTACAGTAAGGATGAAATGTTTGTTGTTAAAGACAGATTCTTTTAGAGCAGGGGTCACCAACTTGGGTTCTTGACAGCCTCCAAAGCTAGTGCCGCCATTGTCGTGTATGATCTATTTTGTGGTTTAAACAAAAAAAGCAGCTTTGATTTAACCTCTTTACCTACCGGTAACTCCCATATATTATTCATGAACTTTTCAAAAACACAGAAACATAACATCGTTTCACGTGTCTGAGAAAATTCCTCTTTAGGCTGCGTTTCTTCATTTAATCATACATTAATGAACACTTACGCACTAAATTCAGCAGCATTGCAGCAAATTATCCCAAGGCAGGCACCTCACTTTCTATGCAGTCAGCAGAAAGTGCATCAGAGTTTGCACCGGGACATCACTTTGCTGCACTGGAGACACTTGGGCAGTGCAATCATTTCAGGAAATAAAGCCCACACGTTTAAATCAGGGGGGACTTGTGCGGAAATGAACCCATCTCTCTTTGAAAGTCTCAGACCCTCAGCGGTCACGGTACATTTCTTGGTGCCCATGCTAATTTTCTTGACACACCACAGAGGAGGCCCTTTGCATGCATCTCATGCTGCAGGGATTAATATGAAACCTAATATGGCCATTGCAGCTGGGAAGTAATACAAAGGAGCTCGCATAAGATTCCCAACAGAAAGTGCAGGTGAATTAATCTGCCGGTCGGGTAAACTGTGATGCGGCACACGGATCACATCCTTGAATTGTCCTGTGCGACTCATCTACAGCTACCCGGTGAATTGTTGAGAATACTCAAGTATATTGTGAAGGCTTTCGAGTAAGGTTGTAATTATGTCGACAATAACATCATCACCCCGTATATACGGTATGCGCGTGCAATGTCTCTAATCACAAAGTTATCTCTGGGGTGAAAATAGTGTCCCGACAATGCACCGCATCTCACAGTAGCCCGTTTTTCTTCTACTGTGTGCAGTCTAAATTTCCAACATAACTCAATATTTTGAATCTTTAATTATCATTGTTTGAAATTAAACAATTACAATGTAACTATATTCAAGGGTAGTTCCAAACTATTTGGTATCTACTGCCATTTTCACTGAATTACCCCCATGCAGACAAACTACCCATCTATTTGTTTTCTATTCTGCTCGGGGCAACACGGAAACTGGACCCAATCATGGCTTAACTCGGCGAGATGTTAAACCCTGAACTGTCACCTGTCAGTCACAGACGAAAACATTTACCCTTTCACAAAACCTGTCAAAGTTACATCATTCATCTGGAATACCCATCCACCCCCCTGCACCCATCCACTCTTGCCACACCCCCAATGTGGCGGCTGTGAATGAACGACACAGAGATGGAATTGGATGGGTTGGGTTGTGACTTTTTGTTGTTTTTGTTTGCTGCCTGCCCGATTATATACTGTAAATCCACAGACTTGACAGATATTTCCAGACACTGACGCAATTCAAATGATGCAATTGCATAATCATGGAAAAAGCATTTTTGACACATGATGACTTTTAAACCGATGTCTGATCGCTGACACTGTAATTCCATAAACCTCACCGATGTTTCCCTGAGACCTGATGCCTGACACCAGACTCCGACACTTGAGTATGTCTGAAAAAAAAAACAAAGCGTTAAAAAAAATAGTTTGGAGGCAATGTCTGTTTTGAAGTTTGAAGCTCATATCATCAGCCAATTTAAATTCTTCTCCTTGCAAAATGCTTTATCAGGTGTTCCCTACGGCCTCTGTTTCTCTCTGACTTGAATTTTGCCTCCAACAAGTTAGAAAGTGTATTCGGGAGGGTTGAGATCAGCACCGACTTGTTCATTATCTTCCGTTTCTTTGTCTTTCTTCTCTTTTGCTTTGGGTCATTTTGTACCCGCGCTGTGAAGCACCATCCTGTCTGTTTTGCAGCATCTGGCTGAGTATGAGCAAAGTGTACACACTGGAGAGCTCATCCTTTCTACTTCTAACAGTCACATCATCAACCGTAATTGCCTTTCGTAGAGTGCAAACCTCTGAACAATCACAATGCTGTTGTATCAGTCGCCACTTGTACCGTACAAAATTCATCAAAGAGAGTGGTTCATGTTTGTGAATCGCTTTCATTTCAACAAAATCTTGCAATATTAAGAGACCAGTTGCATATATGCTATATATATATTGCACTTATGTTGAACTGTGTACAGCTCTCTTTATCTACATTCATTTTGTGCTTGCAAACACTTCGTTTTTCTTCTTTCTACTCCCCAAATTTGCTGCTGTAGACTGTAAATTAACCAAAGGAAAAAAAAATGTAATCTACTTGGTGCTCCACTATAGCCACAGATTCGTACGAATTTGTTATGTAATGCTTGCATACTATTGCTAAAAAGCAAATCACAAAACGACAATAAAAACATCCGCGATTCCTTGATGGAGGGTCAAAATGGAACTGGAGGTGGGGGAGGAGGGATCGGATGGGGGCTGCGTGGACAGGTTGATGCATGTTATTTGGATTCCTCCATTCAGGTACACATTTTTCTTGAGTATCTGTTTAAAGATAGGACGCAGGTTGTAATCATTTCGAGATGATCCTTTCTATTTTTCAACCCCAACACTTTATACCTTGTTTTGTGAGCAGAGCCTAACCATGTTGTGCAAATGTTTTTGATGTATGAGCCGTATATATTTGTGACAATTCAGGACCAGACAATACACAAAGTTGTCTTGTCAAATCCAATCTTTAAGCTAAATGTTAACATTTTGAATTTGCCAATTGTTTTGGATAAAAGTAACTCCAAAATTAGGTTGAGGTAGTGTAATGATTTTCATCGCATATATTGTAAAATGAATTACGGCAATTAGTAATCTATATTGTACTGTAAGTCACAGCCTTACTGTTTCACATTTCTATCATTGGTCAAAATCCTCTTTAGTTTCATGCCCGTCATTGGAGAATCAACTTTGCCGATTCGGGCCAGCGGAACGCTACTTGCAATTAGATCACGGCCGTCAACCTGTGTGGTTATTATCTTGTTCTTTGTGTGTTTGCTGATGTTGTGCTGACAATCTCCAAAGCCTCCCTGATTGGTGGCCTTCGTTCCTGACTCAACCCACCAATTTTTGTAAGGGAAAGATGGCTGATTAGCAATTGGATTTCAGGAGTGCCACCAGCTGCATTGATTACCACCACTGTTTAAATAGGAGTCTGCTTCCCCTCGTAGGAAGCTGGGGTGGAGGTGATGTCACTTTACAGGGAACGTGGAGTTGCGATAACGCACCGTGATAAAATTGCGATAAACTGTTTTAACATGTAAAATTAATATGCATCATTGTACAGTAAACTGTGAAAGAAGCAATATGAACAATTCATACATTTCAATTGGTGCATATTTACAGTATGTCATTATTCAAGACCACTGTTGTTGCCGCCACTTTTGGCAATGTGACTTTTAGTAAAAACATTTAAATGGGAAAAATGTTTGAGCTGTGTTTTGCACTGATTTCCAATCATCATCTTTTTTTTGGTTTTAGTATGCAAGTACGTAAATGGTGGGCACCAAGGACGAAGGTCGGCTACAGAAGAGAAATATTCAAAACAGTTCCACACGGACTCAAGTTTACATGAGCCGTTTTAATATTAATAAACACTGAAGTAAACTTTCAGTCAGTTATATTGACATTGATAAACGGATTGACTTGAAGGTGACAGTGCTGAGGACAAACAAAAGTAAGCATTCACATGAGTTTTTTTGTTGTTTTTCCCCATTCGAGTTCACTAAAACTAATCGTTTTCTTTACTTGAACCATCTGGCGTGACGTCCGTCACCACTGTTGACATTTCATGGCCACAGGAATTGTTCCGCTGTATAGAGTGACACACAATGGACCATTCTTATCAGATGAATGGTAGGTTTTTGTGTGGCGCTGTCAAGAAAGGGAGGAATCCAACTTGACTTTCTATTTTATGCCTACACACTTTATTCGCTGCGGCGGACTTCATGCTAAATGATTGCAATTATTGCAGAAGAAACAAATTGTAGGTGTGTGAGGTGAATGAGCAGATGTTGAACGAGGACCCAAGAGACATCAGCTCACATTAGACTGAGCAGATGAGAACATTAGCAACAGGTCACTCATACATAGTAATCAATGAGTGTAATTAATTCGCTACAGAAACGGATGATTGATAATTTCAGGGCCGTCTTCTGCTGCCTCACTAATAGTCTAAAATGGTTCAATAGATAAAGTCGCAGAGACCAGCATAATTACGTGTTCAATATGAAAACTGACACGCAATATAAGACGACCGAATGTTTGAGTGACACATTTACATGCTATCCCAGCAGCAACGTTGTGACATGGAGATGAGTTTGACATGCACGACACCACTCAATTAAATCGATCAGTGCCATATCCTACAATGACTGTGCCAATGCTGGGAATCAAACATGCACATTAAAACCCAAATGATAATATGCGAATACTGACAGTCAGGCACAAATATTGTTTGTTTTCCCGGCACATTTATGTATAATAGATAGAGTTCAAATTGTTAATGCATACAACTGATTAGCGGTTAGCTTGTTTAGCTTTCCTCTACATGTTTACCCAATCCTTGGTATGGGGACTGGTTTAGTCAGTTGCTCTATAAGGTTATTGTCGTACTTTTTTTTTTATTTATTTTTTTTTTTTTACTGGTAGCCTTCTGGCACGCTGATGGCCATTCTTAACTTAATTTTCTGGCGGTTGTCTCGAAATGAACCACTGATTCCAACCCACTTCTACTGTGTGGTGTGCCAATGCAAATATGGTTTTGTGTTTCATTGACACCAATTAAGCATCAGTGGTGGGAGAAACATGGATGTTGGAATACTGTACATAAGAGTACAGTGGTACATCTATGTACACAGCTGAGCCAGAGTCAGTTTTTTTATGTTTATGTGCCAGTTATCCAAAACTACCATTTGTTTTACATTTTAGGCTTATTGGCATTTTATTGACCCAGGTCACTAAAACAGACGAGAATACCTCGGTTGACAATCGCTGGGATGTTTCCATCCGAACTGAAAAGGAAGCCATTTTGTGCTGGTGCCCTCTGTAGCTGCGAAGCAATCTAATGATGCACAATGTGAAGATCTCTGCATCCAACAACAATGTAGCTCTGCAGAAACTTAAGGATTGCTTTGACAATTGAAATTAACACCTGAGCAGCTTGCTTGCTGGCCTCTTTTTTTTTTTTTTTTTTACATCGTAACTTACAAGAACAATTACTGGGTGATATGATTTCACACTTGAGGTGGGCCAGCACTCAAGAGACCCAAAGAGAAGCAGTGGAAAAATTATTTTTCCAAATGCCCTCTTTATAGGATGTACTGAGCATGCAATAAGCTCTGGTTTCATCCGTTTACTACTCACAGCACCCCGAGGGCATATTTGCATGCTATTTGGCGTATGCTATACATTAAATCATGTTTCATCTTTCATCTTCCAGCATTTAGATGCAATTTCTTGGGGATTTGAAATTTCTACTTAATCTGTAGTCTGTTTTTACTTGTGGGTTTGAGTGGTTTCATTAGTGGACTAAGAGCAACCGACAAAGTATTGCACGCTCAAAATGATGACGGTTTCAGTATGCAGAGTGCATTTTAGATCTGCCTTGCACAATCAAATTTCTTTCTGCTTCGGCCTTCTTGAGTGAAAACTATCCCAATAGTTTGTGCCTGACACAAGGAGGTAGTTAAATTCTTGCACTTTGTACATGTGGTCACAATTTGGTTTCATTCAGAATGAATAGTACCTTTGATGTTCCGCAACTCTGAGAAGCTTGTTCTACTGAATGGCAAGTTGAAGCGATCCACGCGCGATATTCTTCTTTTCATTGGGACAACAGAACAGGCATTGTCCTGAGATTTGAGTCTGTTGATTAGGACCAGCCAAGAGAGTAGTTTTATTTGCAGCCTGCCTTTTCTTGGCTCTTAGCTTATTTTTGTATTTATTTATTTATTTTTTTTGAGAGGCAGGATTCTGGCCCTGTGGTTTCTTTATTTGTTTACTTGTATTCAGTGGCTTAATCACCAGACAGTACAGTACGGCTTTGCCAGTATTGTTGTCCTTATTCAAACTCTAACATACTTATTTTTCAAACTTAATCCGCACGTTTTGCTGAAGGGAAGAGATGACACTCAAGAAATAAACAATAAATTTTTTTAACAGATGACAGTTTTGTGTGTGGCAGCATTTATAAAAAGAACATACGATTTTGGTCACTGACTGAATTACCTCCTGCTGAGCCATCACATTGCATTTAAAATTCATCATTCATCCTCAAAATAGTCTACCGACAGGAATTGTTTCCCCACAAATGTCAAGACAGCTCACTTATAATCGCATGAATAAGAACAAAATATAAAGATATCTCGGCTATATATGACAAAATGTCAAAAATGTTTCATGGGCGTGAAAGATCCATGAGTATGATGGTGTGAAGTGTGTCTGCTCATCCATCCATTTTTAACACCGCTTGTCCTGAACAGGGTCGTGGGGCTGCCAGAGCCTATCCCGGCTGACTTTGGACCTCAGGATGTCACCGGCCTTTTTAATAGTTTATTAATCCTTTTTGCATCCCTGGCAGTGTTGTTGCTCCCGCAGAAGGCAACAGTACACGTAAATGGCACCAGCTCTCACAGAGTGGTAAAACACATCATCTTGCTGCACACTTCTGAGCTTCCTCAGGAAATAGTCTGCTTATTCCTTCCTTTCTTGTAAACAGCATTCACGTTACTGCTCCATTCCAGTCCATTGTTAAAGTGAACTCCCCTATAAAATAAAAATTAAAACGTAATAAAATACACTGTAAAGAAATAAGCAGGTTATATTTCGTGCAATTAAATCGGGCAAGGGCAAGTGAGGGACCTTGGGATTTTAGAGTCAGTCTGGTTGGCCGTTGTGAGTGTCTACTTCTTGCTCCTTGTGAGTGTCTGAATTTTGTATCTGTGTGTTTGACTGTTTGTCCCCTTCAGTAAATAGCTGAAAGTGCATCGGCGACTGTTGCTCTCCATTTTTTTTAAAATGGTGTCGAAACCGGGTGATCACTCGTAATTTGATAGGGCGCCTAGAAGTTCAAGGTGAAGCTGTACCTGTTTATGGGAATGGAAAAGCGAATCCAGTTGGGTTGAGCAGAGTAGGCACCATACGGTGGAGAAAAGGCGGAGGGAAATCTCAGCTAATCGATCGCCATCCTTATTTTACTGTTTAGCCAACAGATTTTTAACACTAAGTCGCCGATGGTGTAGGGGTGCACTCGCCTGACGTGTGTGGGGGCAGCATGGGATCGGTTCACACTCAATGAATGTGGGTGGGAATGGTTTGTCTCCATATGTGCCCTTCGACTGCCTGGCAACCAGTTCAGGGTATAGTCATCTGGCACAGGCTCCAACACCCCACCCTTTTCAGGATCAGCTGTGTTGAAAATGGATGGATGGATGGATGTTAAAATTAAATTAGTTTGTCTTTTCACACATTTCTTGCCAAGTTAATTAATGCATCTGCTCGACTGGCCCAACAGCTGTTCTCCTGCAATACCTAAACTCCTCTGAGAACTTAATTTGTGTGCCTTAATGATATATTCTTGAAGGTCATTAAGTCAATCTCTTAAAAAAAGGGACACGTTGAGTGTGACATTCAGCTTTAATTTAAAAACAAATGCCATTCTGGACTGCTGGTGGAATGTCAAGTTAAGACATGAAAGTCAAATGTTTTTCAGAAATCCGAGTGCTGCTGATTCATGATTACTGAGGACACAGAGTGCAGAGCGGACATGAAAAACAACAATGACTAAAAGGGGAAATGCCATGCTGGTAATTTTAGTTTCAATTTTTAATATCGTCCTCTGTCCCAGTACAAATGAGAAGTGACTGGATGCCAGACTTTTATTGACCAGTTGACATTTAAACCATGAGAGAGTTCCTTGCCTTATCCAATCATCCACTCTACCGAGTACACTGCACTCTAGTTTTGCTTTGCAGTAAAGGACCAATGTTTACACTCTAGAGAGAGAAGACAAGCTACTTTTGTCCTTGTTTATTTCCAAAATGAAAATCATTTGGACTTCCTCCCAGTTCTTACCCCCCGCCAACAGAAGTCACAGTAATTAGACTATAGGCACTTTGGCTACTGTGAACAAGACAACTGTCTTCGTCTCTGTTATTCTTGTATTCTAAAATAAGAAGTCACATTAACGGGACACTCGAGAGGGCTGCACTTATATAATAGCTCTGTATGTAAAAATGATGTCAGCACTGAAATTCACCCTCCCCAAAAGAATCTGTAGTGATTTAAGGGTGTTTTTCGGATGACTAAAGGCACAGATTGGCCCGTCCCCTTTTGGAGCTCGGCTTGGGATTTTTTTTCCATTAAAGTCAGAGCGGGGAGGCAAACATTCTAATATGTATTGTTTCCTGGCTTGCTTAGTCACATTCTGCTGGGGTTTTTTTTTCTTCCTTGGTAGGTTGGTGATCGAGTGGTTTGCGCGTCAACCTCACAATGCAGAGGTCGTAGGTTCGACCCTGGCTCCGGCCTTCCTGTGTGGAGTTTTCATGTTCTCCCCGTGCCTGCGTGGGTTTTCTCCGGGTACTCAGGTCTCCGGTACTCCCACATTCCAAAAACACGCATGACAGGTTAATGGAACACTCTAAATTGTCCCTAGGTGTGAGTGTGAGCGCGGATGGTTGTTCTTCTCTACGTGCCCTGCGATTGGCTTGCAACCAGCTCAGGGTGTCCCCCGCCTACTGTCCGAAGACAGCTGGGTTAGGTTCCAGCACCCCCCGCCCCCGCGACCCTTCTGAGGATGAAGCGGATCAGAGAACGGATGGTGGAGATATATTCTTTAAGGCTTAGCTAATGTTTAGCGGGAGTGCATTCCAAAGACAGGAAAAGACTCCATCCCCCTCAGAGCCTTCATTTCGTCCTCAATGTCTCGAATAGCATCTGGTCCACAGACCTGAGGCACCCTGCAAGTGCATATGGGTGGCGTAGCTCCGAGAGGCAAGGTGGGGCATCCCCAATCAAAGATTTAATAACAAATAATAGAATCTTAAAAAGAATTCTAAAATGTACAGGGAGCCAATGAAGGGATGCCAGAGTCGAAGCTATGTCCCTCTTTACGAGTACCAGTTATGTTGCAAACAAAAGTTTTATGTACAGTAAGACTAAGATGCGCTTAAAGCTCAAATAAACTCCCTTATTAGGCAGTCTTAAAGAAAACTGAAAAGGGCACTTACACATTTGGCTAAACTTAAATTAAAGGTTGCGTCAGATTTAATGATGCCCACAGACTGTTTGGCACTCCAAAGAAACAATGACGCATTTTATTCATGTAGTGGCTCATTAATTTCTTGGCTGAAAACATTCTTCAGTCACCACAATTGTTTTTTTGTTTTTTTTTGTAAGTTACTTTACTTTTGAGCCAAATGTTAAAAGCCCAACGGCCCCTGCCGTTGCATGCAGGCAAAGCAATGTCTCCTGGCACGACAAAGCGCTCTGGGCTTAATATTTGACTGCATCCTTTCAATGAAAAACATGCATATTTAATTCCAGCATGGTCCACGTCACCGCCCACTTGTGGATCAAGGAGGATTATCGTCTGATGTGTTGAAAGTTTTCTTCCTGGATTCTTCAAGCATTCTATCTGACAATGCAGACAAAAACTCTTCTGAAACTGAGGCTTTATGCGAATATTTTGTGCTGGGCTTGTGTCTTGAGGTGTTTTTCTGACAACTTGCAAGTGTCGGGCTGCCCTTATAAAAACGCAAAGGTACTCCAGAACGTGTGGGTGAGCCTGTGCGAGATGATCAGTGAGCACAGATATTTTCTTTGTGCTTTCTTTTTGCACTTCAAACTACCGTAAAAGGAATTAGCTTTATGTGAAATTAATTTAGCCTCAGCAGTCTACAAACGAAACCGGCGGTGTCTGACTGAGTTGTGTTTAAGAATATTGTTGACGCACAGCGGTATTTCTTGTGTTGGTTGCGTTTAATGGTCTCAATCACAAAGGCTGGCGAAAACAGCAGAAAACGATGTCTTCCTCGTCAATTATATTGATACAGCTTACCCCTACACACATTATATGGCTTAGCAATGTATTAAAATACTTGTAAATGAAAACAAACGTTTCTCCAGCTCTAAAAATGCCTAAAAGGGGAGAGTCAAAGGTGTGAGTTCACCTTTAAAAAGGCAGTGCTACATTAATTATTCAAGTAGGGGAACACATAATTTTTTTTGTTCCGGCCTTTGATAATGGAGAATACAGAAAAAGAACACGTTAGGTATTTATCATTTTATAGATTTTGTGTAATTAGAATGAGGTACAGTAACTTTCCATGTTTTTTAATGTAAAAAAGGCAAAACATACACATACATACACACACACATGCACGCACGCACACACGGACGGACACACATTCACACCAACCTAAAATGCATGTTTTTGGATGGGGGTCCAGAGCTGAGATTCAAACCCTGGACCTCTCACCCGTGAGGCTGATGGGCTAATATGCTCTGTTGGCCACAAACAAACGCTTATATATAAATAAAAATGTATTGTATTGTATTTACTTGAATGCTTTTAACTCCCTTCTGTTCACGTAACATGGTTTTGCCCAACATACAGGAAATAATACTCCTTACAACTGTCAAGTTGCCCTGAAACAAAGCATAATTTTATGTTATGAAGGTTCAGAATCAATGGCCAACAAGAAACAATCCTTTTTGCCAGTAAAATGTATTTTGATGGAAAGCCTGTTTACTTTGCTTTGAAGTAGTGCCCCAAGTGCTTTTGTAAAATGAGCCAGAGCTTCACTGCCTTCGCCAAGCGGCTTATTCTCCTGCTCCTATTCACTCTTGTTTAGTATTCTTTGGTGGATTGAACAATTCAAGTCTTATCAGTAACACGCAACAAATGAGATATATTGACAACACTTTATTCTTCAAACAAACTGTCCTGAGCCTCCGTCGCACAACTGCCTGCCTCTTCCTTACGCTGGACACCAGCCTGGTGGCAAAACCGTGAGCTGGCATTCCACAAGAAGCATTCTTATCACAGAAAAGCCTTTTTTTTTTTGTGAGACAAAAGTTGAGTTATGAAGTGAATTGGGGAACAAACAGTACAGCGCAACATTCACAAAAGCATTTCCAGCTGTTTATTGAACAGGAAAAACAGTCAAAGACAAAAATACGAAATGAGAACACTTGATAGAGGCAACAGTAGGTCAAAACTCAGAGGCACACAGAGAAAGCGAGAATTGTTGGCGAATAAATGTTTAATCATCACATTACTTGTGTACATTACTTGTACACAAAAAAATGATGGCTAAATAGTTTTGAAATCAGTCAAGTATTTGCTCGTTTATTGCTCAAGTGAGTGTAAACAGGGTAACAAACTTACTGCAAAATGTTACCGTTATTTATTACGTCTGACAATTTGAGATTTCGGTACAGATTTATGCAAGGATAATGGAAGGTGACACAGATAATTTGCTTTCGCGGGCCACATAAAATGACATGGCGTGCCGGATCTGGCCCCCGGGCCTTGACTTTGACACCTGTGCATTAGAGAATGAACATATTGGGTTAGGACAATTGGTTTAGTCCCAGCAATGACGTTATATTCAGTCAGACTTGTCATGTTTCACCCAAATCTCAAATGGGTAGGACAATATTTGCATTTAAACTGGGGTGTGTCAATCTGCTCTTAACTGTTTCTATGTTTGAGGTAGCCAAAAGCAACTGAGGCTGGGCGGTGGATGATGAAGACGGCAGCTTTGAGAGTGATCCAACACTGTGCAATTGACAGGCTAAAACATCTCTTGCTGCCTGCATCTCATTTGGAAGGACTTCCAGATAGAGTGAAGAAAGTGACAGTATTCCCCGCACTCCAACTTGAACAGAGTTTCCACCAAATGATAGCAACCAATGATCCGCTGGCAATGCTGAAAAACTGGGCCACTATCAGTTGATATGTGCTGGCAGCTCTGTTATAAAGCAGATGATGGGACTTTGTTTGGGGATTATCAAGCATGAATTCTGCACCACACACACAAACACACACACAGACACGCGCACAAACACACGCACACACACACAGACAAGATAGCGCTGTGGTGTTATCAATAAAATGTAGCGAGCATCGAGTTGAACTCGTCACAAAGAAATGTCATTGCTGTGAAATGTTCCTCAGTTTCACATCCACTGAGTGCAGCATAAGTGTCTTCTGCCTTCTAGATCAAATCTAACTCTGATAAGAAACTCATTTGATCAGGCAGTGGTGTGAAATGTGACCCAGCACGGCAACTGAAAATGAAGCCGTAAGAATGCTGCGACTGTGGGTCATGGGCGGTATTAATATTTTATTAATATTTATTTTTTGTGGCATCATACGTGACCATTCATCTCTGCACTGACTCTGGAGGCAGGCGTGCTTCATTTTGACTCCGATGCGACCCCCGGAAAGGTTGACGGGATGTATAAACTATTACATCTCTGCGCTCGTAAATTATCACTCCCTGATGAAATGGTGCCACCCTCTGAATCACTTTTTCTCCAGTCATTCATGGTGTGACCTGAGAACACAGTATTCTCACTGGGTTAATGCAATGCACTTAAAAAGAATAGATTGCAAAAGCTAGTATATGGAACTAAATTCCCAAATGGATTTTACTATTGCTGCTTTGTGTTTCCATGAGTAAGCTTCGCTGCATCTCACAAGCATATGATGTGCACAATCCACCGTACACTGGCACTGAACAGTAACTCCAGCCAAATATAGACTTTTATGTACCTTTCGGGGCCAATAAAGATAAACAAAACAAACAAAAAAAAAACTTGCCCTGTGAGTGAATGCAATAAAAAGTGAAATGTTGCCTTAATGAAGTTTGTGAGGGTTTACATTCCCTTGAAAATGAAACAAAATCTTGGCCACTCATCCAAAGCCCTGAAGTACACATTAAAGCTTTGTGCTGTATTTTGCATGCAGGGAAAATTTTCAATGCGTGTCTGTGGCTGATATGGCAGTGGCACCTCTCAACTTCAGCACCATTTGAGGCATGCAGGCGTTGACAAGAGCTTTGCACACTTCCATTTGCCCGTATAGACTTATTGTGCATCACCCTCAAGATACAGTACATTTAAAGTTCATTCTTTGTGAAAACATGGCTTGAAGAATTCACAGATTAGCCATGACAAGCTGAAAAATATATTCGGCAATGGTGAAATAGTAAAAGATTTATAAGTATTATTTTGGGTGTATATTTTGGACATATATTTTATTACGGTAAGTACTAATTAGAAAAAATCCAAAGGCTGATAGTTGGCCAGAACAGCTATGAGTGATAGATACCCGATACAATAAATCCTAATGATGGAGTGATACAATTGCCTTCACTACCCATAACATTACTGAGGCACTATAATAACCGCTATCCCAAAAAGCATGAAAGGCATTTGAAATGCTCTTTCAGAATATGTACATTTCTTAATGTATTGAATTTGACCCAAGTGTTGCAGGAGTGTCACAAATATGAACACAGCATTATACTACACCATCTATCAGGTGAATAGTGACAAAAACAGGCACTACAAATCTGTATGCAGTTAGAAATTGTACCAGTAACACTACAGTGAATTGACACCTACATGTGAAAAAAAGTAAGCATATAAATGAGCACTTCTCTTCTGGAGCTCCATAAAATCATCAAAGATTGTTATGGCTTCAAGCGCATTTATATGAAAAACGAATACAGATCTTGACAGTCTCGTTGCCAAAGTAATTTACTGGGTGTCTGCAAAGCTTTAGCCTGCTCAACAATCATGGTGACCCGCCAGTGACACTGTTTGACGTGCAGTGGGGCGTTCAGTTTGAGATGGAAGTGCGGCGCTGAAAGAAAGGGAAAACAACAATAACGACTACAAATAGTTTCCCAGATTTAGCATCCATGGGAGTGACAGGTCTCGGCTCAGTTCGCCCTGCGGTTTTGAATATGAACTGATGGACAGGCACAGCAGTTTTATTGTTGTGTTCAACAAAAGTTGGAATTAGCACAGCCATTCAGCCAAAACCTAAATCCATCTGCCCATTTTCTACACCACTTATTCTCAGTGGTGTCACGGGTGAGCTGGAGCCAAACCCAACTGACGATGGGCAAGATGTGGAGTACACCCGGGCATGGTCACGAGCCCATCGCAGAGCACATACCGTATTGGCCCGAATATAAGACGGTGTTTTTTGCATTGAAATAAGACTGAAAAAAGGGGGGTCGTCTTATATTCGAGGTCTAGACGTTATACCCATTCACGACGCTAGATGGCGCCAGATTTCATTGAGGCGAATGGTGAACTTGACTCCCCAAGCCAAAGTGAACCCCTACCACGAAGAATAAAAATAAAAATAGCGGTAGCACGAAGAAAAAAAATAAAAAATAGCGGTAAAAAGGAAAAGAGAAGAAAATAATAGAAGAGATAACAGAAAATGGAGAAACGTAGTGACAATCTGGAGAAAAGTGGGCCAGGTTAACCGGCAGCTGAGGAGAAGTTATGATGTCATTTACATTTCACAAACCAGAAGCCATTTATTTACGAATGTGATTGCACTTTAGATTTGAATGAGGCAAAATAACATGCTTTTTCTCTCAAATATATTGTTATAATCATTTGTTTTAGATGTACTGTAATTCTTTTCTGTATAAAAATTAATTTGGTGTTCAAAAAGTCTTTTTTCAAACTTGAGTCTTGAAAAAGAAGGGGTCGTCTTATAATCAGGGCCGTCTTATATTCGGGCCAATACGGTATGTACAACAAAAAAAAACTTTCACATTTAAAATCATGGCCAATTCCAAGTCTTCAATATCCTACCGACTATACAAGTTTTGGGAATGTGGTAAGCACAGGGAGACCGTGCAAACGCCTGCAGCCTCTACATCCAGTATCAAATGAAAGAGGTAACACGACATGTCGTTTTACATGTGACAGTGTCATCGAAGGAAGATTTTAGCACTGTACCTTTACACCTCTTAATAAGTTATTTCGGGACCTGAGCACCCCTGAATATACCAGGCTATTTGTTTCCTGGCTCCGGTTAACCTCAGCTGTGTCTAAGAAACTCTCAAGCTCTCTCAAGCAGCCAAGAGCTAACAGTGATGAACTTGTCTGCAAATACCTTGGGAATGGTCCTACTTTTTTTTTGTTCTTGCTCTAATTAACTATAAATGTATTATGATGTGCCTTTCACTCAGTGATTAAACTCAATGGTCCTGCCATTTGCAGATGGCATTTACAAATTAGTTCTCCTTGAGACAGAACTTCTGTTTTTGTGAGTGGCGGCACTCTTTGGTATGAGGCCCCCCACATACACATTTTGAAAATCATCCCACACATCCAATCATAATTACTGTGCACAAAAACATGTAATTACCAGACTGTAGACTTGCTCATCGGAGAAAGGCGCTAATTTATCATTCCCACTTGGACAACGAGCGCGCTAGCTGATTCAGGCCTTTTGAAGAGCTGAATGGGTTAACAGGAGCTGCACTAAGTAATTGCTGTTGGTTGGAGCTGAACGTGGGTGTGCTGGGCTGTCACTGCTTTGCCCAAGGCATCACCCCACGTCCCGAGAATATGCTGCCAGTCTAAGTTATTGAGTCCCACATCAAGAGGCTGCACCGCCTCAGTCCATCAGAGCGTATGCTCAATGACTTCTGGAATGAGTCCTGCTGATAGTTTTTGCAGGCGGCAGCTCAATAAACACAAAACACTCTACTCGTGAACCGACTGCACGCTGCCTCTAAACCACGTAAGGTTTTGACTGACGCGTTCTGCTTGCCGAGGAGCTCTTCGGTTTCAGTCGGACCAGAGCTGCACTTAAAAACACCTCAGGCTTGGTCTTGAACAACATCCCCTCGACGCTCTTTGGTGCACCAAGCTTTGAATAACAAACCCCAAATTGTGCGCTCCTACAGTATAGCTTGGCCAGGCAGATTCCTGTCTGATATATCACAGGCTGTTCTTCCCTGCTGCAGTCTTTAAGTTCACAGTGTCCCCGGCAGAATCCCAAAAAAGGGCGCGGGCAAGAATAATTTATTCTGGACTGTCAGGGAGCATTTGCATTCAGGCAGGCCTCCATTACAGGGCTACAATGCTCAGACAGGGCAGCTAGGATGAACTTTTTTTTTTTTTCATGATTTGTTAAAAAGTTCATTGACAGCTACAGCAAGTGCAAGCTTTCACTGATATTTGACAGAAGCATTTTTTTTTTTAGTTCGGCTTGTGTGGATGTCCTGTCCAGGGTATACTCTGCTTCTTGTCCAAAGTCAGATGGAATATCAGCTTACCAATGACCCTTGTTAGGAGTCCGATCGTAGATATCAGGAGCAGGATTATTCCGGTTTTGGAAGTCTCGTTCGTGTTAGACTTTACTTAATTTGGACTTTTGTTATTTCAATTAGCTTGAACAAGTTTTTAGATCAGGGTTGTTGGTTTTTATTAGTCTTTATTTTTCAAAAATGTTCTCTATTGTTTAGTTTTTAGTCATTTTCATTTATTTTTAAATTATATGGAGTATTTGTCAAGTGTTGAAAAATAAAAAGGTCAACTACAATTTCAAATGACTGTCTAACCTTCTGGACGGACACAAACCAACGCTGAAATAAATACATTGAAAATAAAGTATGATATTATTTGACAACGATGAAAACGAAGGACAGTAATTTTGTGAAAACGTAAGATGCCGTTTCAGTTAGTTTATTTTTTGTTAACTATCATAACCTTGGTCCAATGTGCACGTACATTCATTGTAGGGAGGAGATTGTAGATATGTTCCTTGAGTCCCAACTTGGATTTTAAATGATCATGTTATCTTTTCAAAATTGGTGACAGCTAATAAGACGAACCACGGGCCTTTTTTTAATGTCTCTGCAAGAAGCTATGACGGAGTGACAGTGAGATGGCATACAAGCCGCCGAGATACTTAAAAGTGGAAGGACTAAATAAAATTCCACATTAATTTCATTATCCGCACCTGCTGTGGAGTGGCATGGCCGGCGTCTGAACCCGAAGCCCATTATTTCCTTTGCACAAACACTGTCAAAGTGGGCACAGTGGAAATTTAAATGCAAAATAAGATGACTTCTTAGACATAACTATGCTTGCGTGATAGCAGAGACTTGGCTTATTTTCATCTCGACTCCTGAGAAAGAGACGTCCTCCTCCTATTTATCAGGCTGATCCTAATGGACCAGCTCACCATACTTTTTTTTTTCTTCTTCGTCTTCTCCTTGCACTGATCTTCCAAAACACAAAAGATTTTGTACTTGCAATAATGGTCAGATCAGAAAGAGAACGTGACTGTTTTTTACATGAGCTGGTGCAGAGAAGAAAATCACCCTTACTTTGCCTCTTCGCCATCCTGGCAAAAATGAGTTGCAAATTTGCTATTTTTATTTGCTTCACAGACATTTGATAAGACTTAAACGGCATTTAAACAACTACATAATTGCTTCCGCCCAGTAAGTAATATCTTCGGCAAGAATTTATTTGCTTCCTGTATCCAAACTTTAATATTGACCGTAACATTTTTTTTTTTACATTCAGAAGTTTATCTGCAGTAACTTTTTCCCATTAATGTAATATAGTTTATGTGCTACATTAATGTTGCACTTTACCCGAATATTACCTTACACAGCATTAATCTGTCATTGCATTTGAGGTCATCATTTTAGGAGTATTCATCTATCCCACTTGGAGTAGTTCACGATCCTGATAAGAAAACGTAACTTGTTTAAAGTCATCACACATCACCTACCTGCCCACTTTTCACCGATCAGGAACAATGTGCTTGAAATTGCTGCGTAACATTACTGAGGCACTGTGCTCGCACATTGCTCGGAATTTTGAGAGGGTCTGAGTAAATTTACATGAAAAATATTACATGGAGCAACAAGGTGGGTAGTGCTCTGCACATCTGCCTCACAGTCATGATGTCCTGGCTTCGAATCTTGACTCAAGCTGCCCAAGTGTGGAGTTTGTGTGTTTTCCCTGTGCTTGTGTGTGTTTTATGCGGGTACTCTGGCTTGCTTTGCCATCCCAAAAACATGGTTCTTGGATGAATTGAAGACTCTAAATCCTTTATATGCGTGTGTTTATGTGCTTAGGTGAATGGGTGCTTGTCTGTATGTGCCCTGGGATCGATTGACGACCAGTCCAAAGTGTTTTGAGATTGAGCTCCAGTTGACTCATGAACCTAATGAGGACAAGTGGTACAGAAAATGAATGGATTAATGGAACCATTACTTGTTGCCGCTGAAAGCCCTCACACAGCAACTCTCAGTCCACCTTTCACCAATAAGCAACAATGTGTTTAAAATAGCTGTAAAAGCAGTCACAGTTACCTTGTTCACAAATTGCTCATGAGGGAAAGTATAATTTCCGGGCCAAATAAAATTGTTTCTGTCCGAGAGTGTAAAGACATAAACTGGTCCTAAAAAGTGTCATTTGCACAGGAAGTCAAAAGTCACACTCACGCGGGCATGCATTCACACACATTTATGGTAGTTGGGGGTGCTGAGCCAGTGCCTTTTCATGAAACGTGCATGGCCCAGTGAGGAACGTCAAGAGCTGCTTTCAAGCGGTTTGTTCTGTGTTATTGTGAACTTCATGCTCCATGCAAGTGTCGCGATAATAGGTTCTAATTATTTGATAAATTGACGGTGGCCGAATGATTCTGCCTGCAGTACTTGCAACCGCCACTAGGAGCACCACATTTTTTTTTCTTTATTCAATTTAAAAGGCTTAAAGTATACAGACGAAAAAAAAACCTCTGAAAACCAGTCATTAGTGAGAAGGCTGTCACATTTAGAGAGTTTTGAGTTTGCTTTTGAAGCTTAAAGGTTAATAACTACCGGTAATTTTCTTTAAGCACACACACACACACACACACACACACACACACACACACACACACACACGCACACGCACACAGTATACAATTCAGTTTTATGAGGTGAACATTTATTCTCAGTCTACATGGGAACTGAGAGGAATGTAGCATAAGAAACAAAAGGACTGTGGAAAGATTTGCAAAGAATGACAATATAATAGGATGAAATAAAATAAAACAATAAAAGCGATTAAAATTGATAATCCTGGCATGACATAGCATTAACTTCATTACACTAGTGTTTTCATTTTGTATTTGTGTTTGTTCTCTGTAAAGGGCTGAAAGTGCAGCAGTAACTTTTTTTTCACTTCACTAGCATGGCAGGCTATGTGGAATTTTGACTCGCAACACAAAGTAAAAAATAATCAACCAAGTGATATTTTGTAATTTGAAAAACTGGTGGCACAAAAGTCAAAGCACCGTTCTTAAATACAGTCTTCTCTGAGGATGCATTTCATACATTGGACATGGACTTGAGTAATTATCATAATTCATCAAAGCCTTTTGTAATCAATAGTAAAGCACACACACTAAGTTAATGTTTAACTAATACTCATATAGGTAGACATTTGATACAGTTCTTGTATTGGATGACAGTGGATTGTGCAGGTGAGCTGTACAAAATGAAAGTATTGCAGCATTTTATTGAATTCAGACCACATCATATATCCATAAAATCTACCATCAAACTGGGTTCAGGGAACTGAAAGCCTTCTGGCAAACAATGTGCTCTTGGGAAAATAATAACAGTTTGAGTGCCCATATGAAAAGCAGAATTTACATCGTACAAAGACACATTTATATCTGAGTACATATGTATTGCCTCTTTGTGCTCACAAAAGAAATATTGCTGTTTGGCCGGCTTTTCATGGCAGAGCATATCAGAAGTCGTACAGTATATTCCTTTTCAGCAAAGCGTTGCTGTGGTGACCTAGGAAGGATGCAGTTATGCTTTTGTGACTTACTGCATAACATGCCGAAGAGAGCTGAAGTGATGGCTGGGCGCAGATGAAGAAGGTGTATCATTCAATGTTACACCGTTGATTCGGACATCATTGACCATGAATCGGATCCCACGCACGACACAAAAATAGCCTGCTAGCTTTTTTTCCCCTCACATCTAAATCACAATCGGCATCTCTACAATTGCGTTTGTTTAGCCAAATTCTTCTGCTCATTACAACAGACATTATCTTCCCTCATGCTCTCTTTCTCCTCATTTACTGATACAATATTAGAGGAAGAAGACTACTTGACGTGTTTGAAAGTTTGACTGGATTAAACCCGCCGTCAGCTTCTGACTGGTCTTACAATCGGCCGATGTGGAAAGCCAAAAGCAAATACAAGATGAGTTTGCTCAGGAATGGTGTCTATAAGGCGAAACTCCACCTGTAAGCAACTCATCGTGCCTTTTTAATACTGATGAGAAAAAGCTGAAATGTTGAATGAATCCCATGGGCTATGATGTGGTGTTATTAAAATGCGACAGCTAAAAGGCGCATATCAGGGAAAATTGAATTTTTTTGTGGCATAATTACAAATACAATTAAATGTTTTTAAAGGATCAAGGCATGAAGCGAACATGTCAATTTTAATCATATTTGCTGGGAGTGAGTTACAATGTTACATGCTTGAAAGAGTTTTTTTTTTTTTTTTAACCTAAAGCAAGAATTTCTGATATAGTGTATAATATTTTGTGACAAGAGCATAGGCTGCTCATTCACGGGGCATTTAATGATGAAAGAACAGTTTTCCAGCGTGATCCTTCAGGATTTTTAAATGATACACAGTATATTGCTATATGATATATCCACCCTTAACAAGAACAAGGTACTTCAAATGTTGAACATACATGCACACTTTACAGGACAAGCACGGAACAGTATGGAACAACGGGCAATTACAAAACAAATAAACAAATCAGCAACGAGGTAGAGTAGCAGTTTATTCCATTGACTGAGGTCTTATTTGATTTTCCATAGCGGCAGTGTGAAGTTCAATTTGAATATGTCCTTTGGGTTTGTTGAGATATGGATTGGGAGGTATTTGATGGATTGGGTGGCAAGTTTATTGGGTAAGTCCCCCCAACTTCAGCATTCCAATCAATGGACATGGGAGGCAGGGTCTCGAATTTAGTCCAGTTAACGGAGAAGCAAGAAACGTTCCCAAAGTTATTGATGACTTTATGGACTGATGGAAAGGAACTAAATGGTCTAGTTGAATAAAGAAAAAAAATCCTGCTGCAATTCTGTCTAATGCGTCATTAAAAAGTGTCGATAGAAAAAGTGATGATGAGCAACCGAGTCTGGTTCTTCTGCTTAGTGTTAAATATTTAGATATTGATCTGTTGGTAATCTCGGATGCTTAAAGTTTTCAAATTTTAATCCATTTGGTGAAATGGAGGCCAAAGCCAAAATGCTTGAGACCTGAGTACCACCATGTCAATGTCAATACGGTCTGTGGGAGCAAAAAGGGATTCAGTACTGTTTTATTTGTTCTTTATTTGGTGGTGTGTCAGGTGTGTGGGACCTGTGTGTGACATTTCACCAGTAAATCCATTCTCAACGCCGTTTTGCTGTCGCCAGATGGACTGGAATTTCAAATACTGATGGCAACTCACTGACAGACTGACGATGCCCACCTCTGGTATATGCTTCCATCTTCTCTGTCATGATCTGTATTTCTGTTGTTTGGATTACTTTTAGTTTAGTTATATGTAATGCTGTGTCTTATTTTCTTATCATTCATGCCTTGTCACCTAAATTTCCATCAAACAAACAAAAAGTTACTGAGAGCGTGGGCAAATCCTCATGAAACTTTGCACAAACATCGATTGGTCCGGGCAAGTTTTTCTTGCAGGCGGCCCGGTGATCCAATAATTACCGAATCAACCTCACAGTGCAGAGGTCGTGGGTTCGATCCCGGCTCCGGCCTCCCTGTGTGGAGTTTACATGTTCTCCCCGGGCCTGCGTGGGTTTTCTTCGGGTGCTCCGGTTTCCTCCCACATTCCAAAAAAATGCATGGCAGGCTGATTGAATAGTCTAAATAGTCCCTATGGGTGAGTGTGAGCGCAGATGGTCGTTGGTCTCTGTGTGCCCTGTGATTGGCTGACAACCGGTTCAGGGTGTCCCCCGCCTACTGCCCGAAGACAGCTGGGTTAGGCTCCAGCAACCCCCACGGCCCTTGTGAGGGTAAAGCGGTTTGCAAGTAGCCCAACCTGCCCAGGATTGCAAGGGACCTTTATAGCTGCTTGCAGCTGTATTATTATTATTATTATTATTATAATTATGAAAACCTGATGTGCTAGAGAAAAAAGAAAAACGAGAGTAGATTTGGAATCAGCCCCAAAAAATCATGTAGTAAATTATTAATCTGTTTTTTTTTCAAATATACCGCAGTAATGTTTTGTTTTTGAGTTTTATTAACTGTGTCTTGTTGCTTGGACATTTTAAGAAGATTGAACAAAACGCGGAGTAAAATGTATTTTTTTTTTAATCTAAAATGAAAGGAACATTTTACAAAACCACTGAAGATGAGGGTGAATTGCCACCTGATGCACGTCAAAGTGATTTTCTAAAGGTAGCCAGACACAATTTCTCAGTCCCTTTTTTAGTCTTATCTGACCAATGTCAGCAAATGTTTGGGGAATCTTTCCTCCATCTTTGGCTGTTTATTTACCTTCCTCTAGAAAGCCCAGAATATAATTCCCTCCACTGGCTACAATGGCTTCCTTTTCCAGATGAAGAAAAGCCAAAGGGAATTGATTGCTCACACACACACACACAATTTAAAGACCTTAATTTAATCTGAAGGACAGGGTGATTTTGTTATGCGGGAAATGTTGCAGTTTATCTGCTTTGCGATATTCATGATCTCAAAAGTGTGTGTGTGCTGTTGATGTCTGGGCAAGTTTTTCTTGCAGGCGGCCCGGTGATCCAATAATTAGCGCATCAACCTCAGAGTGCAGAGGTCGTGGTTTCGATCCCGGCTCCGGCCTCCCTGTGTGGAGTTTACATGTTCTCCCCGGGCCTGCGTGGGTTTTCTTCGGGTGCTCCGGTTTTCTCCCACATTCCAAAAAAATGCATGGCAGGCTGATTGAACACTCAAAATTGTCCCTAAGTGTGAGTGTGAGCGCGGATGGTCGTTCGTCTCTGTCTGCCCCGATTGGCTGACAACCGGTTCAGGGTGTCCTCCGCCTACTGCCCGAAGATGGCTGGGATAGACTCCAGCAACCCCCGCGGCCCTTGTGAGGATAAAGCGGGTTGCAAGTACCCCAACCTGCCCAGGATTGCAAGGGACCTTTATAGCTGCTTGCAGCTGTATTATTATTATTATTATTATTATAATTATGAAAACCTGATGTGCTAGAGAAAAAAGAAAAACGAGAGTAGATTTGGAATCAGCCCCAAAAAATCATGCAGTAAACCATTAATTTGTATTTTTTTTTTTCAAATATACCGCAGTAACGTTTTGTTTTTGAGTTTTATTAACTGTGTCTTCTTGCTTGGACATTTTAAGAAGATTGAACAAAACGCAGAGTAAAATGTATTTTTTTTTATCTAAAATGAAAGGAACATTTTACAAAACCACTGAAGATGAGGGTGAATTGCGACCTGATGCATGTCAAAGGGATTTTCTAAAGGTAGCCAGACAGAATTTCTGAGTCCCTTTTTTAGTCTTATCTGACCAATGTCAGC
>NW_017805278.1:0-15274 GCF_001891065.2 Hippocampus comes
TTTTTTCGTGCCAAAGACGCCTTACTATACATGGTTGTTCTTTTTCGGTGAAAAACAATTACTGTACGTGGCCAGTTTTTTGGGCAAAAAAAAGACCCAGTCACACATGGTGTTGTGGTACACACATCTGATTCGTTGGCTGGTAGCATGGGATCAATCTCCACCAGGTGACATCGGAAAATCCAACACCAAACCTTCATAGACGGCATCGTATCTGACCAAAACGCGCTGCCAGTCACCGGTGGTGTAGAGGTATACACGCCGGCTTTCGGTCCAGGCAATGCGGGTTCAAACCCAGCTCAGTATTGTGTGAAAAGACACTGAACACTTTTCCTGCAAACCCTCCGGAGTGCATGTCAGATACGCCTATAGTGCAGAGCAAGTCACAGTCACTGGTAGTGTAGAGGTATACCCGCCGGCTTTCCACCCAAGCAGCGCGGGTTCAAACCCCGTCCAGTGACAAGTGAAAATACATCAAACACTTACCTTTTCCTGGAAACTCACAAAAAAAAAAAAGCATGTCAAATACGCTTATAGTGCAATGCAAATCACATTCACTGGTGGTTTAGAGGTCTACATGCTGGCTTTCGGTCCAGACAATGCGGGTTCAAACCCCGCTCAGTGATGTGTTAAAATACACTTAACACTGTACATGGTCATTTCTTTTAGCTACATCGCCTTAGTATACATGGTTGTTTTTTTGTGTTAAAAACGCCTTACTATACATGGCCGTTTTTTTTGGCTCAAAAAGCCTTTGTTTTCATGGTCGTTTTTTTCGTGCTAAAAACGCCTTACTATACTATGTCGTTTTTTTCGGCTAAAAACGCCTTCCTATACTGTCGTTTTTTTCGTGCCAAAAACGCCTTACTATACTATGTCGTTTTTTTCGGCTAAAAACGCCTTCCTATACTGTCGTTTTTTTCGTGCCAAAAACGCCTTACTATACTATGTCGTTTTTTTCGGCTAAAAACGCCTTCCTATACTGTCGTTTTTTTCGTGCCAAAAACGCCTTACTATACTATGTCGTTTTTTTCGGCTAAAAACGCCTTCCTATACTGTCGTTTTTTTCGTGCCAAAAACGCCTTACTATACTATGTCGTTTTTTTCGGCTAAAAACGCCTTCCTATACTGTCGTTTTTTTCGTGCCAAAAACGCCTTACTATACTATGTCGTTTTTTTCGGCTAAAAACGCCTTCCTATACTGTCGTTTTTTTCGTGCCAAAAACGCCTTACTATACTATGTCGTTTTTTTCGGCTAAAAACGCCTTCCTATACTGTCGTTTTTTTCGTGCCAAAAACGCCTTACTATACTATGTCGTTTTTTTCGGCTAAAAACGCCTTCCTATACTGTCGTTTTTTTCGTGCCAAAAACGCCTTACTATACTATGTCGTTTTTTTCGGCTAAAAACGCCTTCCTATACTGTCGTTTTTTTCGTGCCAAAAACGCCTTACTATACTATGTCGTTTTTTTCGGCTAAAAACGCCTTCCTATACTGTCGTTTTTTTCGTGCCAAAAACGCCTTACTATACTATGTCGTTTTTTTCGGCTAAAAACGCCTTCCTATACTGTCGTTTTTTTCGTGCCAAAAACGCCTTACTATACTATGTCGTTTTTTTCGGCTAAAAACGCCTTCCTATACTGTCGTTTTTTTCGTGCCAAAAACGCCTTACTATACTATGTCGTTTTTTTCGGCTAAAAACGCCTTCCTATACTGTCGTTTTTTTCGTGCCAAAAACGCCTTACTATACTATGTCGTTTTTTTCGGCTAAAAACGCCTTCCTATACTGTCGTTTTTTTCGTGCCAAAAACGCCTTACTATACTATGTCGTTTTTTTCGGCTAAAAACGCCTTCCTATACTGTCGTTTTTTTCGTGCCAAAAACGCCTTACTATACTATGTCGTTTTTTTCGGCTAAAAACGCCTTCCTATACTGTCGTTTTTTTCGTGCCAAAAACGCCTTACTATACTATGTCGTTTTTTTCGGCTAAAAACGCCTTCCTATACTGTCGTTTTTTTCGTGCCAAAAACGCCTTACTATACTATGTCGTTTTTTTCGGCTAAAAACGCCTTCCTATACTGTCGTTTTTTTCGTGCCAAAAACGCCTTACTATACTATGTCGTTTTTTTCGGCTAAAAACGCCTTCCTATACTGTCGTTTTTTTCGTGCCAAAAACGCCTTACTATACTATGTCGTTTTTTTCGGCTAAAAACGCCTTCCTATACTGTCGTTTTTTTCGTGCCAAAAACGCCTTACTATACTATGTCGTTTTTTTCGGCTAAAAACGCCTTCCTATACTGTCGTTTTTTTCGTGCCAAAAACGCCTTACTATACTATGTCGTTTTTTTCGGCTAAAAACGCCTTCCTATACTGTCGTTTTTTTCGTGCCAAAAACGCCTTACTATACTATGTCGTTTTTTTCGGCTAAAAACGCCTTACTATACTATGTCATTTTTTTCGTGCCAAAAACGGCAGACTATATATAGTGTCGTTTTTTTCGTGCCAGAAACGCCTTACTATACTGCCAGAATCGAACCCTACACCTCTGCGTTGTGAGAGTGACGCGATAACCAGTTCATCACCAGGCCACACTGCTAACCTCACACCTCATTCGCAATTTTTTTTGGGGGGGGGGGGGGGTTCAGGACGTGAGGTGGTGTCATACTGTGCAAGTCAGTGTACCTACTGCGTGAGTCTGCGTGGCATCATTCAGACCATTTTTCTGCCTGTGGAAGCAAATACTGACAACACATTCAGAGGCTTTCAATGAAATCATGTTTTGCCAATGACACAATCATTTATTGTCTAAGTGTACTCATGTGCATTCCAAGTTTACATTTCTGAACATCAATAAGCATGACCAGTATCTGTGTCACCTGTCGCTTATTTTACGTCAAGTAAGGCGATGATCGTGAAAAGAACCCCTCTCCTTCACACTTCCAGCTATTGGTACTGTACAACAAAGAGTGTTTGCGAGATGATTTCATGATTAACACATTGGCCGGCTGTCTTTTCACTTTAAAATGTTACTTATTGAAGCATGGCGGTTAAGTAAGTGAACACCAAATATGACGCGGTGATAATTCATGCAAAAATAGCACAAAGCAGACAGGCTGAACTGGTACATATTTGCAACCTTGATTTTTTTTTTTCTCTTTCACAAAACATTCAGTGAACATTTCATTATTTTGACAAAGCATACAAATAGCAAAAGCTACAAGAGGATACAAAAATAGTTTTTCCCCCCCTCAATCAAAATTCTAACAGGTAAGTGCAACTTTGCCAGAAATACAGTTGTGGTTATAAACTTGACCAAAAAAAAAAAAAAAAAAAACACTTTTTTTTTTTTTTTTAACATAACCTCCAATTTTTTACCCTTTTTGTTGGAGAGTGACAAACTGAAAAAAAGTATTGTCAAGCTGAATTAAAGTTTTGATGGAAATTACTTGGTGGTTTTGTTTTCTGTTGGTCACTGACGGGTTGAGCTGTCTGCTACCGTGCCTCACTTGGTACGCCAGTGTTGACCTTGAACGGTAGGCTCCCGTTTGGCATCCTTTCAACTGCCGGTAAAACTAGTCTGGCTCCCCTTGCTGTATTGCATTTAAAACTCCTGCCGCGGCCATTAGGACGGATATTTTCGGCCAGACAATGTCTACCTATGCCATTGAATGAGTCATAATTGAGATCTATGTATGCTGGAATTAATGAGGACGCCCTCTGCTGGCCATTAGGACAATCCGACAGGCACTTTGAATACTGGCTTTGGTCGGGAATCTCCATCCACACTTTTGTACGACCCCAAAGAAATAATGTTCTGACGTGTGTTAATCCTGCCTGTTCTTTTGATGTGCCATTTTAACCACAACCAATCGAATGTCGCGCAAGCACATTTTGTGGGTTCTGTCAATCTTGCCTTGGGCTCAGGACACAGGCAGGCGCAATTTAAAAAAATAAACAAATAAATAATTCATCGCCATTTCCTCTAGTTTGTGTATCTGGTCCCATACTTTTTTTTTTTTGTGAACATAGAAATTGATCATCTACTTTGTAAACTGGTCTGAATAATTAGTTAAGGCAAATGTTGGAGACATCCAGCGCCCTTTTATTCCCTTTATCCAAAAAGCAGGATTTAAGGCACTACCTTCGGATGAAGTTTTCAACGTCGAGAGGGCCCTAATGGTATGTCCTTTAGCAATAAACACGAAAGAGCACAGCAACAGAAAAGATCAATCAGGCTAACTAAGGAGGCGGCTCAAAATAAAAAGGATCGAGATGGCACCGGCATGGACCAATTTGGTACACAAATGTGAGTTAAGTAAACAGCAAGTTGTTTTTGTCTCTTTTCCATTGCTGAAATTCAATTATCTTTTCACAATTGAGCCAGTTGCCACCTAACTGAGTACGGGCGGTACTTATAGGCCTTGATGCGGTAAGGCAATAAATACAGTACTGCACGAGTTAACATTTTTGAAAGATGTAAAATCGTTGTGCAAAGAAAATCATGAGCTTCTACATTCAAATGACTGAATTTCAAAACATCTCATCACAGTCTTTTTTTTTTTTTAATTCTTACTCTAACCAACTTTTAGGCAAAGTGATAGAAATCATGGCATGTGAATGCGTTTCAAAGCCAAGACGTGACTGGATGGCTACGGGGCATCACCTCTGGTCGTGCAGCTATCGGAGGAGGCGCTGGTGGAATCCTCGTGCTTGGCAGGAACATCCTGCTGCTCCGAGGACTCCTGCTGCGGAGCCCTGCTAGGTAGCCGGGAGCTGTGCATGATGTGGGCATCCAACATCTCCAGCAGCAAGTCATACAAAGGCACCATGTTCTTCATTTTCATGCAGTGGAGATGATCCATGCCCTTGTTGCTGCTCATGGAAAAAGAAAGAATAAAATTAGGATTTATTATTATTATTGGGAAGATGTATATCTGGCTCTTGAAGTGGTATCGGTGTTGTAGTATCAGGATATATTTATAAGGGCAAGCGCCTGTACGAATACAACTACAGTACATCTCAGATGTCGAATCCCTCACCTGACGTGTCGGATATGCGAGAGCAGCATGAGTAAGTGGGCCAAGCGGGTGTACTGCTGGCGGAACGTGAGGCCCGTTTTGGCGATGGCCCACACGAGGGCGTCGGTCACGGTGTCGAGAAGGCGCAGCAGCTTGGAGCGGCTCTGCAGCTCATCGTTGCCCTCAGAAGAGGCGAGGCACATGTCTGCAAACGAAACAACAACAAAAAAAAAACACGTGAGAGGGGAAGGATCTTTCTGAATGGATGCTTTGTCCATTTGCAAGATCATTCCGAAAGGTATGACGAAGCTGCTGGCCACATCTCATGTTCAGACTCGCACAGGTGACGTCTGGAGTCCGCCACAACATCACTGATAAGATTTGAGGACTGCTGGTTTAAATATAGAGCAGTGAAAAGGGATATGCACGATTTGACCTTGATCACCAGAGTGCTGATAAGTAACAAGAACTCATGTCAACTTGAACAGCAAAACCCACAGACATCTTGGAGTGGATCTCATTGAAAATTGAATCGAGCCCTCGGAACATCGAAAGGGCCGATGACAAATGCAACTAAGAGCGCGCTGAAAAGAAAATCACAACCTTGTTTGGGGTTTTTTTTTTCTGCTGTCATTCAAAATGAAGAGTGGTATTGCTTAAAGACACCAAAAAAAGTCTCTCTTCATATTTGGCCGAGAGAAAGTAGCAGTCTTCCTTTTTCACCTGATTTGAACCCGAGTACTGAAGGTTAAATAAAGACTGTCTTCTCTGCAGGTTCAAATCGCAGCGTATTTTGATGTCCGCATAGAGATTCTTTCAAAGTCCGACATCTGTTTTTGGTCTCCATCGGGCCCTGCGGGAACACTTTCGTCCTTTCAGCGGCTAAATACATCAGAGGGTCTTCAGTCAGCCAGCCAGTAGCTTTCGGCACTGTTCACCGACTCACGCAGAGTGAGAACTTGAGCATTTTGAGCGTTTTCAGCTCCGAACACTAAAGTCAAGGGATAATGGTGCAAAATGTTTTGCACTTTTGATCAAAGAATATTCATGTCAAAGAATTTTAATGATCATTCACAACCTGGAAGGAACTGGAGGTTTTTTTTTCTCCTTGCAAGACTTTACACGAGCAGCACTGAAGCACATTCAACAGTAACTGCAAAGTGAAAACGGCCCGTTTAATGACTTCTCTGGGCCTGTAAAATAAGATGTTGAAACCACGAATCTCATAAAATGTGACTTTTGATAGATTGTTTTCCATAAAAAAAGTCTTTGCAGAAAACTCTTTTTCATTCAGAAGTTCTATAAATGTCTCTGTTGCAAGAGCTGGATTTCACGTGATTAAAAATTGACTTTTTATTGTTTGTATACAAATAGTTGGGTCACTGGCTCGCCTTCCAAGTCATCGAGGGTAAAATTAAACAACCGCATAAATCTTTTATGTGCCTATTTCTGAAAATGCGGCTCTGAGCGAGCGGTGCTGCACTGCTGTTGCACTCTTACGCAGCGGGGGCAAATTTACATAATAACTGCCCCCGTTTCCCAGCCCATGACATGATCAGCTGGGCAAAGATCCAAAGCCACTTTCAAGCAATTGTCTGAAAGACTAAGCCATCATAGAGCAAATACGAACACTCCCAATGGAAGAAGCTCCCCACGGCTCCTGTAAAAATCTTCAGGCCCTTCTTTATAACATTTCTTTTTATCTCAGTATATTCTATGCGCACATTTTAACCCCAAACTTTTTTTTTTTTTTTTAATCAGCTCCATGAAGACCGACATTGTTCATGTGCTCGGCTGATCCTCCAAAAGCTCTGTCAAAGGAGCAACGGAAAGAGCCATTCAAATTGGTCCAGATATATTCATTAAATCAGATGTCTTTTGGGGGAGGGAGGGAGATAATGCTACGTGTGCTCTGCAGAGCTCC
This sequence comes from Hippocampus comes, assembly GCF_001891065.2. Lineage (NCBI taxonomy): Eukaryota > Metazoa > Chordata > Actinopteri > Syngnathiformes > Syngnathidae > Hippocampus > Hippocampus comes. Next base: position 6,942 of record NW_017805278.1, read on the forward strand.
GGTAACACGAATTCATTTTATTTTCTGACTCACGGTTATTACACAAATGATGAGACATGATGAAAGCTGTGCTGGAGGAGAAAAAACACGAACCCCGTTCAACTGTGCGAGTAGCTCAAAGGAAGACAGCCCAGCACAGCACTGCCCGACTGATTGCCACAAACGCAGTGTCCTGTTGTAACTGGACCACATCATCCGCAACAACGTTAGGCAAGGGTACGGCTAGACACACATGCAGCAGCGGCGGCAGTGCGTGTCTGTCTTTGTGTTGACTCACTGGAGTTAAGGAGGATCATGGCCTTGAGGCAGACAAACTCCTCCCTCTGCAGCTTGAGTTCTCTCACCCTGGATGTGGCGGCTACGAGCATGTCAAAGATCTCCGCGAAGCCCTGGACGCAGCTGCCCTCTTCCCTGCCACACAAATACAACCGTTGTTATTTCCTCTTCAGGACAGAAAACTTCCACGGAGAAACTGAAAGGAGAATAGTTGAGTGAATGCAGAGCAAGTCAAGCATTTGCGTTAATGTTACGAGGAGTCACGGTGGATCCTTTGTTCAACCATTGTTACAGCAGAATATTTGGCTGTTTTTTTTAACAAAAACTAATGCCAACTATTTTCTTCTCAGTACTGCAATTGCCCACCTCTCTCCTCTCTTTCTTTTTTACTGTACAGTATACAGCAAACTTGCCTTTTTTTTTTAATTCAAACCGTATTAACCAGTGTGATCAGCCTGCAATTCATCGCTTTCTTTGCAAACATGACTGGCTCAATTTCTGAAGGAATTGCAATTTTTTTTTCGGTTGATTTAGATTTCTACCCTCAAGCCATATTAAGCCCGTTTTTTTGGGAGCTGGAATACTCAATCAGCAGCTCGCGGTAAGATATTTTCAGAGCCATGATATTATATTCAAATATGGGATGCCAAACTGGATGATATTGCTTGTGAAATGAATCGAAAGCCTATCACAGAATCTCATATCAGTCACCGGATAAACAACATCCCCTGGTGAACAAGGGAATGGGATTAGAGCAACCGCATCGTCAACATTTTTTTATCCCCCCCCCCCACAACCTCTTCAGTGATAAAGGTTGGAATCTGAACCTATTTCAATGAATTCTTTGTGAGACCACAACGTTGTCAGGTGTTGAAGTCAGGATAAGAAATCGAGTACCTGCTCAGACTGAGGTCAGGAGAGAAGATGAGTTTCCCCGGGTGGTTGACCGACCTCCACATCAGTCCTATCATTAGCACCTCCAGCCAACAGCACTCCAACATGTGCACCTGGTCCAGAAGACTGAGCTCCACAAACCCTGAAGAGGTCACAGTGTGGGATGTGTGCAATGCTTAGCGCTGACATGTCAAACATCTTTGCTTTTTTTTCTTTCTTTTTTTTTTTTGCTTGGTCAAGCACCACAATGGATCTGTATTTTTTTTTTTTTTAAATCTTGGAACAGTTTTTCTGGGCAAAAGAAGAGTTTGATGTACTTCCTCAGGTGATTATTTGTCAGAAACGCGGTTGGACTTTCAGATGGATAGACAAAAGAGAACAACAGTAAATGACAACAATGATCATTGGAGTTGGATTTTTTTTTTTTTTTTTTTTTTGCACACATGGACCAGGAAGGCAGCGCTACACCCAATGAGGAAAGCATATAGAATCAAGTCGAGACAGGAGATCGGACAGGGCGGCGCAAGGCAAGAACAGGACAGGCAGGGTCCGATCTAAAGGTTGGCTGTGATGACTTGACAGAGTGCCATCAAGACCCAGTTTGCTTGCATTAGCTCTCATATTAGTCATGACTGTGCCCTCTTTGTATGAAAATGATACATTTTCCATCATGACTGTGACCTATAACCCTTAACGCATACCTGGGATCTTCTTGGCCCAGCTGATCATGTGAACCAGCTCCTTATCAGCGAGGTTGGTCAGAGACATCATGACGTTGGCTTCGGTGAGCGGCCTCCTCATATCCTTCATCAGGTAGATTTCGGGCGGCTCCGCCTCCATTATTCGCTGGATTAGCTGCTCCGGGGTCAACGCGGGCGGGTGGAGCTCGGAAACAGCCGGCGGTTCGGTTAACGCCTTGGCTCCGTGAGTCTTGCTGTGTGAGGACAAACTCACTCGCCGCCTCTGCTGGTTCCGGTAGTTTCCACGCTCCTTGCGCATGCCTGAGCCAACAGACACAAGATGGGGCGGAAAAAAAAAAATGCAGGAGAAGAAAGAATGGCGATGATCATAAAGGGAGTGATCGGTTAGCGATATGCTGTGGTCACTCATTAGCCTAGCAGAGTCCTCACGACAGCACGGTGAAATATGACCATATTGTGGTTAGACAGATTATTGCAAAGTTTTCTTTTTTTTGTCTACAGTTTTATAAGGTTTTATATTGAGTCCGGATTTAGAGTTGTGCAATTTCAGGGCAGTACAATGTTGTGCCAAAACATGCCGCAAAGCCTCTCATTTCTTGACAAAAGCGTGCATACAGGCGATAAGGAATATTTGAAAAGGTGTATTTTAGTGAGTGTTTAAAAGTGTTGATAGCATGTGGGAGGACTTTTTTAAATCTCATTTTAGTTTTTTTTAATTACCGTATTTTCCGCACTAAAAGGCGCACTGGATTATGAGGCGCACCTTCAATGAATGGCCTATTTTGAAAATTTTTTCATATATTGGACGCACTGGATTATAAAACGCAATCTACAGTGCATCCACTTGATGGAGCTACACTCCTTCCGCTCGACTCGAGAGCCGTTCATGACCGCCTCTGAAAAACGTAAATTAACGATTCCTTCAATGAAACTACGAAAATTGTAAACGCATCAAAACAGAAAATCAAGCGCGGAAATCTCAAAATAAATTCTATAGCCCCCCTACTGAATTTATTTTGGCATTTCCTTCAACGTAGTTCCAACAGAACAATCAGATGTCAGTAAAATATAGGAGACAGGACTGTCTCAGAAGTGTTTATTTATTCATTTGTTGTGTACTGTATTCACAAACGAGAAAGTCACAAAATAAATTCTGTAGCCCCCCTCCTACAAAATTTATTTTGTGATTTCCTTACTTGATTTTCTGTTTTGATGCATTATTTTCAATTTTCGTACTTTCATTGAAAGAATCGTTAATTTACGTTTTTCGGAGGCGGTTATGAACGCCTCTCACGTCGAACGGAAGAAGCCACGGAGACGGACAAAGACGTACCTGCATTTGTTGAGACTGTGAAAACCATTAATAAAGTGTGCGTTTTTAAAAAAACGACACCACAGCACTCCTTTTATCGGAGCTGCAACAAAAAGTGATTTAATAAAGCAGCGACACAGTTCACTGAACCAACAGCAAGTTATAATATTGTAAGCATGTCTCCAGCAAGGAGCCCTCTTCAGTCGACATATTACCGTCATGACCATACACAAGGCGCAACGGATTTTAAGGCGTGCTGTGAGCTTTGAAGAAAATGGAAGACATTTAGTTCACTGGGTGCCATTTGAAACCTCGGAACCTAACATCATATGTTGTAAACCAAAGACCACCCCGTAGAGGACTTTGAAGGATGGCTCACCACATTTGGTCATGCCAGCTTCGTAGCATTTGCGGAGGCGGCACGCCTGGCAGCTCTTGCGACGGTTCTTGTCTATGGTGCACTGATTGGTTGCCGGGCAGATGTAGTCATTGTGGCCTGAATCAAAGATGACAGGACAGATGAAAGTCAAGATAAAAGGTAAGCAAGGACAAATTCAAAGCAACACCATCCTTGCAGACTCTGCGTATACTGCAGCTTGTGGAAGAGGAACTCAAATCCCAGGGCAAATTAACAAAAGTAAATGTTTAAAAAAAAAAATCAGGATGCGACATTGACTAAGACACGTTTCCGTTTGCCTCACCTTGAATGCTCCTCTTGAAGAAGGCCTTACACCCTTCACAAGACCAGACGCCATAATGGTAGCCAGAGGCATAATCCTGGCAAACGGCACAGAAGTGGAGGTCTGCTTTCCCACCCGATGACACCACCAGCTCCTCGCTCTCGTGGGAGCGCCTGCGCTTGCTAACAAACACGTGTGTCAGTCAAGGTTTATGGTGGTGTACACTAGACAGGCGAGCGCGTGTGTGTGTGTGTGTGTGTTCATTTGGTCGAACGTGTCAACCAGTAACGTGCGCTATTGATTTGACTTTTGACCGCATGAGAATCGATAAGGCACAAGCTCAGATGCGATCCAGTGACACAAAACAAACAGCAGAATCGACCCGTGAACATGCGGCGATTTGACTTTGGACCCTCGCATCTTAAATCCAGATCAGCGTTCAAAACGGACATTCTTCATGGTCTGATACGGCGCAAGAAAGTTGAAGCACACCGACTGAAACTGGAGAGACCAGCAGAGAACTGACCCTGAACATGTAATACACGTGCTCTTGTTTTGGCATGGTGCAAATCTCTTAAAGATTGGTGGGAAATTGTGACAGGAAGCGAGATGATAAGAAACGTGTCGACCTATGACCCCCATAAAAAAGTTGAAACGCACGACCTGAAGTGACAATGAACAATTATTTTGAGCTTCCTCAAGCATCCCGAACTGTCTGTGGTTCAACATTAGTCGGGTTCCACTTCGTACTCAAACGGAATTCAATCATCTTATGGGTGAGGATTGTGACACAAGTGGTGTCAAGATTTTCGGATTGGATTCCGTTCTTGCTCTGGTTCTGATTGATTGAAACATTGGGATGTTTCCAGAGCTGACAAAGTGCAACTGCAGATTGGACCTTGGACACCGGCTATCTCAATCACGTTCGAACGGATACTACCTCCGTATCGAATCAATGATCAAAAGTCAAAATATTTTCTCACTCCAAAACGGTGCGATGAACAACAAGGTCTGAGCCACAAATGATCTCATCTCAGTCAATTGGAGCGAAAATGATGCGTCTACCACAAACAATGCATCTTTGTTCATGTGTTTGTATCTAAGCCACTGGAAGCTCCCGGTTTAGTTCCTCTTGCGAAAACCCGAGTCCCGGTTCGATGAGGAAAAAGCTACGCGAGTGCTCAAAGCGCTTTAACGCTGCCTCCATCGCACAGCATCAATAAAAGAAGATCTGTCACAGCAGCAGGAAAGAGCAATAGTCGCCCCCCCCCCCCCCAAAAAAAAGTGATGCAAGGTCCTACCTGGCAGTCAACTCGCAGCCCCCAGGAGACAGCTCCGCCCACGGACTCTGGATAGGCTGACTCTGCTGAGGGCGTGCCTGGGAGGGATGCAGCGGTCCGGGCGGGCCCATGTGGCCCTGGCTGGGCCAGAATAAGGAGGGCCTTAGGGACTGGTGCACAGGCGAGCAGTCTGAAAGTCCCGACCCAGTGTAGAAGATAGTTGGACTGTAGAAAGGGATGGTGGTAAAGTCATGGCTGAGGTCGGTGTAAGGGGAGGGGATACAGATGGGCTGGCTGGTTTCGAGGGACAGACCCGGGGAGGAGGCGCTGTGGATGGGGGAGAGGACGCGACAGCCCAGTCGACTGGAGTCCACCTCCTGGAGCTGAAGGAGGGGCTGAGCCTTGTCTGTGGCCATCGCTAGCGCAAGGATGTCTCTCTAAGGCTGGGCGTCCGACATCGTCCATGTAGGATGGCACGGTGTTGGATACGAGACGACTTTGCGACTGTAAGAATGCCAAGCCCCTTAACCTTGACTTAACTGTGAACTTCCAGTGTTAGGATGTGTCCTATGCACGACCGAGATGTCGAGAATCTCGGGTGAATATTCCAAAATATCCCGGAATTAAGAGAAGGGGTGTCTGGTCTACGCCAATGAAAGGACAATGTTGAGTGGTTAGAACGGCCATGGGGACTCACTGAGGCAGACAGGACATCCCTGCAAGACAAACAAAAATGGACCAAAAAAAAAAAAAAAAAAAAAAGCCATGAGAGCGCATCGTGGCAGATCATGATGATGTCACAGCAGAGTTGACCTTTTGGATATGTCTCTCACTCTCGGACGCTAAACAATAATAACATTTCTCATTGCTTTACGTATGCCCAAACACTATTTGCACAAGCTGTCAAATATAAACGGCATATTTCTTAATGGCTTATCACTGTTGACAATCGAGCACACACAAAACTGCACCTTATTTGTTGAAGCCCACTCCAGCTCGGACTTTTCCTTCGTACATCGAGTTGTTTCTTTGTTAAATCCGATTCCGAGCTTTTGTGAGGGAGGAACTTGAAAGTAAGAAAAGGGATTCCTAAGTGTAAGCACTTTGTATTTTTTTTTTAACAGTGAATAAGACAATAAAGCCCTGTTCCATTTTCCATTAAATACACTTTGAGTTCTCTCATTAAAAAAAAAGGTTACAGTCTCCAGGACAAACTTAATAGGGTCCTCCTTAGCCTCCTTTCGAACTTCTCATGGGAATCAATTGTTTTTTTCCCCCTAAACACAATAAACATGCAAAGCAACGCCTAAACTTTTGCTGTTCTTCGTGCACAGCCGAGAGAAAATATTCTTCGAGGTGAAAATCTTTTCAATTTATTTTCTCCGGTGCCTGTCGTCATTAGGGGGATGAGTAAGCTGGAGTCTGCCTGAACTGGTGGCCAGCCAATACATGTTACACACACAAAAAAAAAAAAAAAAAAAAAAAAAAGCAATGCCAACTACTAGTTCGTCTTACTGCCCTAATTTCTCTCATTACAATTCCAAACAAAAGCCTGTGAGCCGACGGAATTTTAGTAATTAGTCTTATTCATACCACTAATATTGAAAGTTGTCATTTTCACTTTTTTTTTTATTTAAAACGCTTTGGCAACAGAACTATTTTTTGTATCTTCAAAATTCAAATCCATTTCATAGCCACATGCAATCTTCGCAAAGTTAGTTGTTAAAGGTCAATAATAATAAGAATAATAATTACCATCATCATCATCGTGGCCACCCGCTGTGCCATTTCTGCTCTAAAAATCTTGCGTTTGCCCGCTATTTTGCATATTTGCAGCGTGTAGGAAATGTTAGCCAGAATGGGAAATATGATTACAAATGCACTTTCGGCAGACGCCCATTAGATCAATAGGCAACACACACACACACACACACACACACACACACACACACACACACACACACACACAGAGGTCGGATCCCAGGAAAGTACAAGACGTGTTGCTTTGCTTTTACAACATCTGATACAGCGCACCCAGCGGAGTTAATCATTCCTGGGTGCCAGCCGTCTCATCTTCACTCACAGTTGGAGAACATTCTTTGCTCCTTTTTGGCATCGCTTTCATTTATTGTCAGTTTGTTCGGACGTGAGTGAGGGTTAACCATGCACTAAAGGAGTGAGTGATCTATCCAGTACGAACTTCACGCCATGTCGGTATCGTCATCTGTTGAACGGTCGGAATCTATTATACATTGACGTTGGAATTAAACAAGACAACGTTCCCAGAACACAGCGACCCTGTGATGTGATCACTGATTAGTAGTAAGGAACACTTATTCAAAGTTGCAACAACTAAACTTGACAATGGGAAACACATTTAACCACCCTACGGTTTTGGGTGCCAAGTATATTATCTACTCCTTTTAAAAAATAAAAAATAAATAAATAAAAAATTAAATCCCTGCAGTTTCATCCCCTGCTCTGCATGAGTGAAATCATAAATACTGGCCGGGGGTGAATGCTGGCGAGCGTATGCCAACGTTGGCGTACTGCGCAAGACTGTGGTGAGAAACTGGGATGGAATGCTCAGCCATCCCAATTTATTTTCATGCGTAGAAGTCAAAGCACTGAGGCTGAATTTTAGGTATTGCGTTCAAGTTATTGTTCAGGATTCATGACAGCGTTTTCAGTCGCTCAGACAAAAATTGTTTGTCCGTTCAAAGTTTCAAAAGTTTTTGAAAATGATCCAATGATGGTCGACGGACAGACCGAAGGGAGTCAGGTCAAGTGCGCTGTCGGGGGAGTTCAACTTTACCTCAGTCACCTGGGGGTTGATCAAGTCTCACCAGACTTCTAAAGTCAGGTAACAACCCAAAGTTAAAGACACGGGGATGCACGCTCGGTTTGAAGTTTAACAACGCCGACTCGCAGCTCACTAGTTTGGTTAGTTTAGTTCTGGGTACGATTCAAGAGGCATGGTAATTCAACACCAAGGCTTTTCACTTGGATCGACTCTACTGTGCGCAAACGATAAGTGGACCAAAAAAAAATAAAACAATGTTACTGTCTTCTTCCATTAAGTTTTCTATAAACTTAAGTCTGTATCCAACTAAGTGACTACTAAACCAGATGAGTCACACTCGGAAAACAGCAAAATAAAAAATAAAAATGTAAAAAAAAAAAAAAAAAA
>NW_017805278.1:15864-34713 GCF_001891065.2 Hippocampus comes
CACACACACACACACACACACACACACACACACACACACACACACACACAGAGGTCGGATCCCAGGAAAGTACAAGACGTGTTGCTTTGCTTTTACAACATCTGATACAGCGCACCCAGCGGAGTTAATCATTCCTGGGTGCCAGCCGTCTCATCTTCACTCACAGTTGGAGAACATTCTTTGCTCCTTTTTGGCATCGCTTTCATTTATTGTCAGTTTGTTCGGACGTGAGTGAGGGTTAACCATGCACTAAAGGAGTGAGTGATCTATCCAGTACGAACTTCACGCCATGTCGGTATCGTCATCTGTTGAACGGTCGGAATCTATTATACATTGACGTTGGAATTAAACAAGACAACGTTCCCAGAACACAGCGACCCTGTGATGTGATCACTGATTAGTAGTAAGGAACACTTATTCAAAGTTGCAACAACTAAACTTGACAATGGGAAACACATTTAACCACCCTACGGTTTTGGGTGCCAAGTATATTATCTACTCCTTTTAAAAAATAAAAAATAAATAAATAAAAAATTAAATCCCTGCAGTTTCATCCCCTGCTCTGCATGAGTGAAATCATAAATACTGGCCGGGGGTGAATGCTGGCGAGCGTATGCCAACGTTGGCGTACTGCGCAAGACTGTGGTGAGAAACTGGGATGGAATGCTCAGCCATCCCAATTTATTTTCATGCGTAGAAGTCAAAGCACTGAGGCTGAATTTTAGGTATTGCGTTCAAGTTATTGTTCAGGATTCATGACAGCGTTTTCAGTCGCTCAGACAAAAATTGTTTGTCCGTTCAAAGTTTCAAAAGTTTTTGAAAATGATCCAATGATGGTCGACGGACAGACCGAAGGGAGTCAGGTCAAGTGCGCTGTCGGGGGAGTTCAACTTTACCTCAGTCACCTGGGGGTTGATCAAGTCTCACCAGACTTCTAAAGTCAGGTAACAACCCAAAGTTAAAGACACGGGGATGCACGCTCGGTTTGAAGTTTAACAACGCCGACTCGCAGCTCACTAGTTTGGTTAGTTTAGTTCTGGGTACGATTCAAGAGGCATGGTAATTCAACACCAAGGCTTTTCACTTGGATCGACTCTACTGTGCGCAAACGATAAGTGGACCAAAAAAAAATAAAACAATGTTACTGTCTTCTTCCATTAAGTTTTCTATAAACTTAAGTCTGTATCCAACTAAGTGACTACTAAACCAGATGAGTCACACTCGGAAAACAGCAAAATAAAAAATAAAAATGTAAAAAAAAAAAAAAAAAAAACAACATGGCGGGCCGGTGCTTCTTAAACTGCCATTTGGGGGTAAACGCAGATGTGGAGGGTTTACCCGCCCTCGCTGGAAGCTTTGACCTTGACTTGAAAGCTGCCTCCCCTCTTGTCAAACATGCATTGTGTGCGCGCGCGCGCGCATGTGTGTGTTTTGTTTGTACTACAGTGTTTAGCGGAGGGTAATGGTAATTGTTAAAAAGCAAAAGCGGCTAAAGCTGCACCACGCAATGCGCCACCTATGCACTCCCATCTCAACGAGACTCATTCAAAACTTGTTTTTTAATGAAATAATAAATCAAGTTTGATCGCCTGCACGCCACTAAATACATTTGCAAATATTTTACAGACCTGCACACTCCCACCATGCACACAAAAAGGTCAGCGCCAAGTAAAGTCCAACTATAAATGACACAACTTTTCCCAGCCATTAAAGAAAAGTCCACGCTTTGAACACAAACGCTCAAGGCCGATGCCGTTTCCCATCCATCCCTCCCAAATAAAACCTCCCCGCCTCCTTAATATCGTGGATATGAAACGGCTGTGCACCAAGAAGCTGCACCTTCCTCTGTTAAGGAGTGGTAGGTGGTCCGTGCCAGCCAGTGGGAGTCAATCGTCGGGAATTTTAATCAAGAAAATAGCTACCCCCGTTGTCAACCCACACAGAAAGTAAAGCAGAGCATGACTGGGATTCAACCCTTATTTGTTACCTAGTCCAACTGGGTATTGTTTTTGAAAAACAGATAGATAGCCAGATAGGGGTATTAACGGCCACAGTCCGACACCAGTTTAGTTCTGTAGAAAACTCGACTTCAAATCTGTTGCATTAAACCCACAGCCGTAAATATGCTTTCGGTTAGCAACAAAATCTCGATCAAAGGTTACAAAGCTAAGAAATGAACACACTGTGTGTGCTAACCAAACAACAAAACTTGTCACGGCACAGTTTGGACAAAGTGCACGTATCTCTGAACTGTAATGTTCACAAGAAGAGTCCTGGCTGGTCCAGCAAGCTATAGGGCAGTGAAGCATTTCATCGGAGGGCGCTATGACGATGACAATAGATGCTTTATTGCAAGCAATCCACATTTTAGAGTTTGTTCATTAGAGAAGGTTGCTTTCTGTTTGATTGCAGCTGTGATTTGTTGTACTCTCAGAGTGCCGCTGATGCTATACAAGTTGGGATCATCTAACTGCAGCGAACTAGTAGTTTAGAGAGTGCTAAGAAGTCGAATTTACATTTGTATCAGCCCCAAATAAGAGGAATGCTTTTAATCTTGCAGAACTGCTGCAACGAACGATCAAACAATTGCATTTACAAGCTATAGCCATAAACAAAATTGCTGCGGACTAAGTGACTGTGACAACACTATCTGCATAAAACGAAACTTAGTGGTACATTCGCAGGAAGCAGCATTCATCAGTCAATCATTGTTTTGCAAAAACAACAACAACGAGGAATCAATGACTTGAAAAGCTGCATCGCTACAGTTCCAACTCTGAGAACAAAAAATGCGAGCGAGTGAGTGACTGATAGCGAGCGGACTGTTATTTACACGCGGTGCTAAGCGGTTGTTGAAATGCTCTTGTTTAAATTTAATGACCCCCAACACGCCGTCAGAAGGTGTTATTACACTGGAGGAGAACCACGTGTGCGGTAAAAAAAAAAAATGTTAACATGAAGGCACTCCTTGCGCTCAGAGTACAGTATTATTAAGGTTATAAAAAAAAAAACTACCATTACTGTTAAGTCAGAACGAGATTGTGCACACTCTGGCGATCTCTTGCACGACTGTTATCTGTCACCTGTTTAACCCACTCGTGAATTCAGTGGCGTTCAAGTGTCATCGGACAAAGCAACGCACGCAGCTCAGGGCCTTCCACTTGTTGCTTCAGCAGAAAATGTTTGACATGCAGCGAGTGTAGATTCTCGGGACTTTAAGCGAACCCCACCTCCACGCGTGGTGCCCGTACAGGCAAGAACAACAGTGTACATTAAAAATAATCCTAAAACAACACTACTCACCTTCACTGCCAGATGCGCAGTCGCACAAAGTTGTCGCGGCTCTGCGTCGCCACGACAAGTCACTTGGCGATATCTCGTCACACTCAAGTGTGGGATAAAGTGACAACTGCACGCTGTTCCCTGAAAGATTGCGTTCAAAACGAGCAACTGGTGAACCAGCTCCGAACCAGGGGGGCCAACTGGAACCTGGTCAAACGCACCACAGTGAGTTAAGCAAGATCCGGTTCATCCCTCCAAAATAAAGCGATTTCCTCACTTTTGCCAAGAGGCTATAACTAATTTGTCATCAAGGGGAAAAAAAGCCCAAAACTGCCAAGCAGACCCGTGTAATATAATTTATTTTTCAGTCCAGAGATTAAAAAAATACATTTAAAAACCCCGCTACTAAAAACACAGTGAGTCCTCTATATATTTTGCACTGCTTATCAAAATGATATTCGTTCTTTGCTTTGAACATGGGGGCAGATGACAGGGGTGACATCGGGGCCACATCTCCCCACTTTCATAATGACCGCACTCTGCCCCCACACCACCACGTGAGAATGCATCGATTTTTAGTTAAAAATACAGGCGTAGCTGTAAATCAAGTGCGAGCACATAAATCCACAGTGAGTGAACAATAATTCAATAAAAGGGGTGGATGAACACAAGTCTGTTACTACTACTACTACTGGGAAATAATTAACATCAGACATTAACAATGAAAACGTAATTCTGAGCAACTACTTACACAATGCCACATGGCATGCTGGGAGTTCCAGCCTCTATTTCTTCCTAAATTTGAATCATAGAATCCCATCTGTGTCGCTGATTTTGAAAATTTTGGCAGAAAAATTAAATAAAAAGTCTAATTGATATGGCGAACTCGTGGCCAGCTTGAAAGGCCTCACAGTTCCGAAGTTCATGATTTTTAATCTCAGCTCTGGCCTCCTTTGTGGCGTTTGCATATTCTCCCCAAGCCTCCAACATGCATGTTGAGTAAACTGAAGACCCCAAATTTTCCATGTGTGTGTAAATGTGCCCTGTCTGTCAATACGTGTGCACTCGGATTGACCGCTTTTCTCAAGCGTATCAGCTGGGATGGGCTCCGGCTCACCCATGACCCTCATGGGGACAAGTGCGACAGAAAATGGAAGGCTGGATATTTACATAATAAGAAAATGAAGTCTACTTGCCAGGTGCTGTGTGTTGCTGTCAACATGATAATCCTTCTTGGCAGGTATCATGAGTGATGTGCACAGAGTTCATGAAGAGTGACTGAAAAGCCAGGAGTGCACTGTTAAAATGCTAAACAGGAGTATGAATCATTGGTGATTTAAAATCTGGGCACGGTGGAATGGTGGTTAACACGGCTGACTTACAGTTCTGAGGTACGTTGTTCCTATGCAGTTTGCATGTTGTCCCCTGCGCTTGCGTGGGTTGTCCCGGATGCGCTGGCTTCCTCCCACATTCCTAAAAAAAAAAAAACACCCCACAACGTTAGGTCGATTTAATACTTAACTTCTAAAACGTGTCTGGGAGTGGTTGTTTGTGCATATATTCCCTGCAGTGGACTTGCGAGCAGTCCAGAGTGAACAGAATTGCACAATGGAGGAATACAAGAAGTCCCAAGTGGTCGAAATCATATTAAAGCACTGTTTGTCGGAGAGTCTTTCCAATGCAAAAAAAATGTACAAAAATACAACGCGCAACCTCATCCACCTTTCCTTTTTGAGTCCTGCTGAGTTGTCGTGAGCAAGGCCTCAAAACGATTCATCAGCATCCGTTCAGATTGCTCTGACATCCCGACCATGCATCGTATTTCTGATTTTCTATGAGCTGTTGTGATCTCTTGTATTCGCCCGTGATTTCTTTGACTGATGTTTCAGCTAAACGATGAGCATCAGTTCATTCGCATACAATTTTGGGATGGAATCACACCTTCTGATTACTCAACCGAATGAACAAACGAGCTGGGCGGAGGTGTGGCCGCTACTTTCCGCTCAACTCCTGAGCTCTGTGTGTGGAAGGGAAATTGCCAACAAAAGCCCGAGGCTGCAAGAAAACAATGTGGCATTTAAAAAACAGAGTTAGATTAACGCATGCTTTGATACAGCCGAGGCATCAACCAGCAAACTCATGACTTTCTTTTTTTTTTTTTTAATGGAAAGAAAACGAAAACCCCCCCATCCTCAAAAACGGGAAAATAAGAATAATTTCAGATGTCGACAAAATGGATCCTTTCTGAGCTGTAGTAATACTCTCGCCGGCTTCAGTTCCCTTCTCGACACTTGCTCACTGCCACAAGTCAGGATGTGTGTCTAAATTGTCATTTTCATCCTTGTAATTTTCCCCTCCGAACACAGACCACCACCTACCACCTTACCTGCGAAGATAATCTTTCCAAATTACGATGCACTCATTTCTCTACCTCTCAAAAGCCAATTTGGGTGATTACGTTTTTGTGGTTGCTCAATCCGTCGCTGCTTCAGAAGCTCATCTGACGCGGGAAGGTAATGGACTCCCGTCTTTACGTTCGGACACACACACACGCACGCAACAAGCTACGAGGTGCAAAATGTGCTATAAGTCACTCCAGCTGCAGCTTTCACATCCATCATCTGGTTCACAGCGCTTTGATGACTGATTTTTTTTTTCCCCAGCCAAAGCTGGGATATTAACAATTGGCTTTGCGATACCAAATTTGATAAGTTTTACATTGTATCTCCAGTTGTTCTGTGACCCGAAGACATTTTTTTTTCTCCAAATAATAACTCTGCTCTTACTTTGTTTTATTTAGAAATTCCCCGACTCCCCTTTCTTTAATATGCTGACTGCTGTACACTGGAAGCAACATTTTATGGCAGTCATAAGGCCGATTGTACATCTTGTGTATCTTCCTTTTGCATCGTTATAAAATAATCGCTGTCAAATGATTAAAGGCAATAATTCTGTGTGGAGACTTGTTCGGCACAAACTGTCAAGCATGCCCGTAGTGCCCTTGCAGGCTTCTATTTCTTCTTAACAGGAAATCATAATTTACTTTCATTTTAAAGTGTATATTCTTTGTTGACTTTTTCCATCGCTTAGTTCTGGCAGCAACAGTGCTTGTTGAGTTCCCACTCACTGACGGTGTAAAATTGAGTGGGAACAGTTGATTGTGCAACCAGTCTTGGTACGTACCGGGCATTGGAAGGTGAAATATAGTTGGGAAGCGGAGAACGCTCGGCTGGGGGTCCTGACCTCCCCGCTTTTGTTGGCATTCGCCCCCTTAAAACACAAACACACACATGAAAAAAAATCAAATGGGCATTCAGCGTAACAGAAAACGGCTTTGTCCATTGCTGGTCTAAAATATGGTGAAGAGAGCAATATGGTGGATGCTTCCATCAGTGATTGACTAACTATAACTATAACTAATAATTTGTCTAATAAATGTGACCTTGTGCTTTTTTTCTTGTCAGATTAAAAAAAAACAACAACCACCACCACCACCACCCTGTATTTAATAGAGTGTGATATTGGCTTTATTTGATTTCTAAATGTAATTCATTTCTGCATATGGCCTGGAAGCGCAACAACATTTTTTCTGTTGTAAGTTTGGAGTCTTGCGCGATTGCTATTATTATAACGCAATCATATTGACAGTGTTGTTGTCCATGGTTATTTAATCACAATTTTTTGGAGGGGGGTGTTTTTCTTTTCGGGCGGAAACAGCTGGCAGAGAGAAAGGAGAAGTCCTATGTGCCCATAGAGAGAGATGGAGTCATCAGTAAGAGGAACACAGATGGTTATACCCTCCTTTCAAATTCATCATCCCAAAGAATTGTCCTCCAAAGTTCCTATTTGGCAGCGCCGATTCCGTTTACTGCGAAGTGTAACATAAACTCGGCTTGTAAACACTTGACGAGCTGACTCACCATTACGTTTCCGGTTCCATGATCCCCACGGGAAACCTGACGTTCCATCGGAGTCTTTCCATCGTCCCAAAAGCAAAGAAAAGTGGGATGTTTTCCAAAACGGTTTGCGTCAAAAGCAGGAATTAAAACTGCTTGACCTCAAGGCTGGCAAGGTCAGGCCAAGGTCAGAGGTTCATGCTGACCTTTGAGGCATGGGACAGGGCGGCATCACATGCTGCCAGCTTTGTAGAAGTGAGAGTGGGAAGTTATTGCTCATATTTCGGCGATCTGGCACACGAGGTGACGCTGGGGGGCACCGCTTTGCTTTTTGGGTCGCTGGACTCTCGCACTGTGGGAAAACATTTCAGTTGCCATCCTCGAATATATTGCAGTGAAAAATATAACAAATATTATCCCAAAAAAATAAAATAAAATAAATAAAATAAAGCATTTTCAGGAAGAAAAAAAAACTAAATTTAAACCAGATGAATTAAAATAAATCCTCTTCCTGCTTTCCACTTACCTCTGCGGCTTATATTGCACCGGCTGGATGGCGAGTCGAACAGTTCATTGGTGCCTTTGCCGGCCACGCGTAGCCTTGGGTTTAAATGTGCCTAGTAAGAATTGGGACAGCAAGACAAAGGACGCAATAGAAACTTGAAAATGGTCAAGTGCTGAGGACATGCTCTACATTTTGATCTTAAACATTAAAGTGGAGCGGGAAAGAAAGAAATTGAGAAGAGGGCGAATAAATACTTTTTGACAGCACCGAATGCCTGCGCTGAGCAGAGTTAGAAAAATAACACTCATAAATCAGAGGGGGTCAGCAACTGATCTCTCGCGAAATCTCAAATTTCACACACTGCAACCAAACTTGTCCCTGTTCGTTTAACTTAATCGATCCCACAATTGTTGACTTGGAGGCTGTCTTGAGCGAGTGACTCGAGAACAGTTCCAGCTGCTCCATGGACTAAACCTATCAAAAAACACAATTTTAGTTCCGGTGAAAGGTAATTCCAAACAATCTATTCTTGGCGGTTTATGCAACCCCAAACAGGACAAGTGCAGGGCACATATAAACAAACAAATCCTTCACGCTCACATTCAGACCTTTTAGAGTCTTCAGTGAATCCGACAAGCATATTTTTGGAATGTGGGAGGAAGCCGGCGTGCCTGCAGAACGATACACGGGAAGGTCAGAGCCCAAAGCCCAAGGAACAAAGGCGGTAAAATGATGACACGTGCAAAAGATAGTGCAGGCTGACAGAAAGAAAAGGAAAAAGTCAAATGACGGTGTTCAAAGCAGCGCATTTCAGCATTGTGCATTGTATTGGACTTGTCACAACCAACATAGGTTGCCATAACAAAGAGCAAGGGAAGTAGCACACACTCCCTTTTGGCGTAGCGGTACTATCAGTTCAATGGCACCTGGAGATGTTTTTTTTTTCCTCTTTCTGATAAGTCAGCAATAATTAGCACTGAGATATGGTTGATTGAGCACTCTGTATTTAAAAAAAAAAAAAAGTCAACTCACATCATAATACATTGTGGCATAGCTTGGTGCAATCAAAGAAAAATGCTTGAATGAGCCCAGTTAGCTTTTTACTAACAAGTCTGCGTAAGCTAAACTAAAAAGGAAAAAAAAATAAAAAGACAGAGGGAAGAATTCTTTTGATCACACGAGTCAAGGCCAGACCAGACTGTGATCAGGAGATTTATGTCTCTACACTTATACAGCTGGATCATGACTATCTGTGATATTTTTTTTTCCTCTCTCTCTTTTTTGTGCTCTCTAAATGTGCCCTTTTCCACATCATAAAAAAAAACAATGTATCCATAAACTGTGGAAGGTTTCAGATTCTGTTGATTTCTTTACAGAGGCCAAAAACCAGGAATGACTTTTTATATTTTTCCCCTGTCCGGTTTGGATGAGCATTCTATTCTGCAAGAGATTTACGCGACCGCTATTGTAAGATTTATTTTATAGAGGACAGAAAAGACAATGAAGCGTGTCATTGCGAGAGTACGCTCAGTCAGATTACTTTAACTTCATTAGTCAAGGCGGACAATTACACGAGACATCTGGTGGTGTTGGCATGCGAGTCTACTTTGTCGCAGGTGCTCTCATCATGTCGATAGCAGATTAGCGATAAAGCATTTTGTCGTGCTTTTTATCACCTTTTGTAAAGTATAAAAAGTATATTACAGTTTACCGTTATGACAGAACTCCGCAGCGCCTGTCCTGATGAAGATCAGAAGGCTTGGTGTAACTGTGATAACACTAATTCAAAAAATCATCGCATTGGCTCCCTTTGAGTTTCAGGATCGATTTTAAGTTAGCCGATGTTCGTATACCTGAGGAGGGGTGCACTTTTTTAGCCTCACTTAACAAACCCACTTCGCCCATCCCACCGAGTCAGACCAAAGCCTTCACTCATCAGGCTAATTCTAAGCTAGAATTAGCACTGTAAACACACCAGCATGCCTGTGGCCCTCACGAAGATAAGCAGGTCGGACAACGCATGAATGAATGGATGAACAAATCGACACAAATTAAATGTGCACGTGCGCCCTGGTGTCACAAGTCCAGTTTGTGAAATTTGAGTTGGAGAGCTCAGTGTCCAATTTTCATGTACCAAGCTTTTAATAATTGGCCAGAATTGTGATCACAAAGATGGAAAGGTTTACAGAGTGTGTGGGAGAGGTCGAGAGAGCAAGAGAGAGCGAGAGAGCGAGAGAGCGAGAGAGAGAAACTGCAGAGAGATTTGCATGTCATTTTTGCTGCTGGTTTCCTGCAAAAGACGAAAGATTATTTACTGCCGCAGAGCGGCGTGCCTCACATACTCGTTTGGTACACGTTGTGATGTGGGAGTAATGCAGCTCCACTGAACAGCAATTAAAACCATCCAGACTGTTAAAAAAAAAAAAAAAAAAGTGCATATAACCACACAGCCCACACAATTATTCCACATTTAATTTCTGAGAAATATTATGCAGCTCTTTTTAATTCACAGGTTCAAGAGTGTTATTTTAGTGGGTTTCGAGTTTTATGGCGCGTTCTTAAAATCAGGCCAATGAGAATAAATCAAATTCATCTATTCCACAGAAAACACACATTCCTCCGCATCTGTCATTCATCCCAAATTTCCCCTTGGGAAATTGTTTTCGTCTGTCCTTCCAAGGGGTAGACACCACCCACTTTTAAAACATTCCATTTATAATATATTTAGTTTATATGTAGGCTTTGTTTAGAATCACCTTAGATAAACCTACATCAGCCAGTCCAACTGTTCACATACGAGGGGGGGAAAAAAAACCTCCACTGCAAACTCTGAGGTCCACTATCTCAAAAGTGGAGTACTATACACACAAACTGATTTTTAGATATCGTTTGAAATGTGAGAGACTCCACATAGGACAAGGAAATAGAAGACTAATAGCAAGAGGCGAGGCTCATCATACACTTTCCTCACAAGATTGTTCTATTTTTGTTTTTAATCCTTATTTTTGGGCTGTTAAGAGCGCTTAAAATACTTATATTTCATAGTTTGAAGAAGTGTTGGGATGGGCGGGGGGGGGGGGCGGGGTGGGGGGGGGTTTGGTATTGGAAATCACATCAAGTATTGCTTCCCTAAAAGCTTGTAGAAGTTAACAACGCGACCCCCGAGGAGAGCAGACAAGGACGATGTGCAGATGTAGCAGACTGCGGCCAAATACTGTACTTTTATATTTTACCCCTTCTCAGCAATAACAACGACTCCATTGATGGATCGAGGCAGGCTGCCACGCAATGTCAGTTTGACGTTGTTTGGTTAAAAGAAGTCTCCTCGCCATTGTCGTCAAGGTATGTTTGCAACCATCTGGAACAGTTCGAGCCCCGTCAAGACGGACAGAGAACCATTGAAATACAATCAAAGCGGAAAGATAATGTATAATGTTCCGCAGCCACAAAAATTCTGCCGGTTTTCTGCATGGGGAATTCATCAAATCGAGCGATTGTGTTTCTTCCCGACCAAACTTAAAAGCCATTTCATGACTTGGCCGAGCGCGTTTGCAAATGAATCACGCCGTCAGCGAGGAGACGCGAGGCGTGTTTACGACATTTTGTTTTGACGCGAACTGGCAGATTTAAAGTACACTGGTCACAGTTGAGTTTCAGACGCAGATTAGCGCGAGACTATGCGTCATAAACGAACACACAACATTATGCGTGTCAAGATAAATTACAATGATCCAGGAAGAAAACAGCCAGACGGGCTTCTAGGCTGTAAACTTTTTTGTTTTATTGTTCTCCGTCTTGTGAGAATCGTTTTGTGCCTAGAATGCTTTTATCATTTTTATTTACAATTTGGTATTAAATCAGACTCCACAGGAGAACTATTGATTAGACATATCTTTATTCATTTTCAAGTTATTTATATACAGTATAGCACAATGGCCTAATTTGGTGAGGTTCAGTTTGACTTCGTTTCCTGTGTGGAGGAGGCATGTGTTGGTTTTCCTCTCGTATAGTCCAAAAACATGAAAGTTAGTTTCAAAGGTGCAAAACAGTCCGTAGCTATGAATGCGAGTGGTTGAGTCTTTAAATGTACCTTGCAAATGAATTAGCTGGGATTAGCCTCTCGCTCGCCCTCATCGCTCACGAGGACAAGCATGTTTTTAATAGCTTTATAAGCAAACTTCTCTTCCATCAAAAGGAGGAAAGAAACGGAACATTTTAAGTTGCAGTATGATTTATTAATTCTCTTAAGCACACTGTGGCTTTATGATAAATACCGGACAACAAAAAATAATTCCTAAAGACGGTTCACCCCTGACGTCCCATGGTGCGCTCCCATAAAAACTATTTTCTGTGCTTGAAATGATCAGCAAAGGTTTCAATCATCTTGCGGGAAGAAAAAAAAAAAAAAAGAATGTGGTGAGCAGGAGCAGCATAACTAGTGTTACAGTGCCCCCTCGCGGTCTATCTCCTCACTTACACCAACCTGTCGCCGCCTCTGACGTTAAAAAGCTCCATCCACCCAAACATCTCTCCATCAATCATTCTGTCCAGGCCCTGGCTTTACTGGGACCAAAATTATTAACTTGTAATATTTCACAATAATTTTTTAATTGGTTATCTGATGGCAATATGTAAAATATACTTTTTTTTGGACAAAAAATCAGTTTTTGATACATATGTGGGACTGTATTTTAATGTTTGTCATTTCGTGGCACTTGGAGAGCTAGGTTTTATTTTGAAGTGGTAATCAGTGCAAAAAGATTGACAACCACTGCGATAGCGAAAATGAAATTCAATATTGTGGAAGCTGCCAGTCAAAATTACTGATTATGATTCACATGCAAGAAATTGGTAATGCTTAACATCCATCCATCCATTTTCTCATCCACTTACCCTCACAAGGGTCGCGGGCGTGGTGGAGCCGATCCCAGCTGTCTTCGGGCATTCGTGACCAGAGGGCCGCCGTAACGCTTAACAAGTAAATAAAAATGAAATCATACATAAAACTGTGCCAATCCTGATATATTTTCAATGACAAAACATGCACAATTAGTGTGCGTGTGTGAGTGTGAGTGTGTACACACACACACACAAAAACAGACAAACCCTGAGTAGATGTTGATACAAAGGGAGGAGTTCAGTGAACTGTAAGACACTAATGGGATCTCTGACAATATAATTAACTAATGAGGCTGATGGAAAGGACAGCACTCCATCACCCGACACCCACCGCACTCCCCTTTCCCAAAATGAGCCCCCCCCCCCCCCGGCGATGCAATGGCATCCCATGTGGTACTGTGGCTTTATGATAAATACCGGACAACAAAAAATAATTCCTAAAGACGGTTCACCCCTGACGTCCCATGGTGCGCTCCCATAAAAACTATTTTCTGTGCTTGAAATGATCAGCAAAGGTTTCAATCATCTTGCGGGAAAAAAAAAAAAAAAAAGAATGTGGTGAGCAGGAGCAGCATAACTAGTGTTACAGTGCCCCCTCGCGGTCTATCTCCTCACTTACACCAACCTGTCGCCGCCTCTGACGTTAAAAAGCTCCATCCACCCAAACATCTCTCCATCAATCATTCTGTCCAGGCCCTGGCTTTACTGGGACCAAAATTATTAACTTGTAATATTTCACAATAATTTTTTAATTGGTTATCTGATGGCAATATGTAAAATATACTTTTTTTTGGACAAAAAATCAGTTTTTGATACATATGTGGGACTGTATTTTAATGTTTGTCATTTCGTGGCACTTGGAGAGCTAGGTTTTATTTTGAAGTGGTAATCAGTGCAAAAAGATTGACAACCACTGCGATAGCGAAAATGAAATTCAATATTGTGGAAGCTGCCAGTCAAAATTACTGATTATGATTCACATGCAAGAAATTGGTAATGCTTAACATCCATCCATCCATTTTCTCATCCACTTACCCTCACAAGGGTCGCGGGCGTGGTGGAGCCGATCCCAGCTGTCTTCGGGCATTCGTGACCAGAGGGCCGCCGTAACGCTTAACAAGTAAATAAAAATGAAATCATACATAAAACTGTGCCAATCCTGATATATTTTCAATGACAAAACATGCACAATTAGTGTGCGTGTGTGAGTGTGAGTGTGTACACACACACACACAAAAACAGACAAACCCTGAGTAGATGTTGATACAAAGGGAGGAGTTCAGTGAACTGTAAGACACTAATGGGATCTCTGACAATATAATTAACTAATGAGGCTGATGGAAAGGACAGCACTCCATCACCCGACACCCACCGCACTCCCCTTTCCCAAAATGAGCCCCCCCCCCCCAGTCGATGCATTGCTCTCCCATCTGCTACTGTTTGTCTCCCTCCATTTTACTCATGTGCACCTTCATTATTTCATGGATTACTTACAGCCTCCGTGTTTTGTTTCCGCACTCATCAGCTCCAATAAGTGGAGGTCAGACGCTTTCAATTGGAAGTTAATGAATCGCCATACAGGTGCACATTTTAATCATTATTTCTGTATGACTTATATTTAATTCTGATATTTGTTCCATCCAACCATCCGTTCGTTCGATGGATTTTTAACTTTGGCAACAGCCATCATCTTGTGCAAGCTGATATCTGCTCCCGCATGTTTTATACCTTATTTGCCGTCACTGAGTGAGGGGAGTGCGCGTTGCTTCGCAGTGTGAGCCTGACACCAGCTGGGCCATAAATCCTCCTGTGCGAACTGTGTGACTTGCAGCTTTTACCACCTGCCTGTTGTGATTACAACTTGCGCTCAGTGGGATGACACATTTGGACGAAAGACAAGCCTGCTGTGACTTCGACTTCGTGCATGTGAGAGCTCATACTCATCGGAGTCTGAACTGCAGGCGCACAACTTAATTGAATGGCGATTAAATTTCACTTTTTTCATTCAACGGAAAAAAAAAAAAAGGTTACACTTGGAAGAATTCTTTTGGTCACACCTTTGACCAGATGTATATGAATCAAGAACGCAAACAAACCTACATAAGTGCTAGTTAACGGTTAACCTGCGGTCATGCTTCATTTGCCAGTTACCGCTATAGAACCCTAAAAGGTTCTGCTCTGGAGAGGTCACGAATGTGTGATGCCGATGTTGCTGGCGTGCCTGTAGCCCACGACATGAAAATCAGTGACATTGTGCTCCACTGTCACTGGCTTGATTTATAGCGCGCAGCCAAAAAAAAAAAAAAAAAGTTCCCTTTGTGCGCCGGAATAAAAGCCTGGAATGTTGAACCCTCCACTGATCGGGTAGTGTCTTGTACTTAAAAAAAAAAAAAAAAAAGGAACATGCTAATCATTAAGCCATCCTGCAGCCAACGTTATATGCAATCACTCTAATGAGCGTGTTTTATGTTAGCGTTGAGCGGATACTTGAGCAAGCACACAGTTAGATTTAGAGAGCAGAGCTCATTTCATTGTACTTTGATTTTTTTTCCATTTTCTCCCCAAAACCCCTGTCCAAATTTCTGGACCACCGACCCTACCACTGAACACGTTAGGGTTATATTCCAACAGTAGGGGGCAGCATTATTAAGTGTAGCATAGAATGAGATGTATTCAAGTGAACTAAATCTGGTGTTGAATATTGAAGATGATACAATAGCAGACACCTGATAATGAGGAAGAAATTATTTTTTAATTGTCTAGTTGTACTTACCCTGATTGAGTGATTTATGGGGCAGCGTGGTACCTCGGTGTTTAGCGGGACTGTGTCAGAGTTCTTACCGTCGGGGTTTCAATTTCGAGACAGGTCATCTAGCGTGCAGCAGTTTTCTCTGTGTACTCTGGCTTGTTTTCCATTTTTTTAGCATTTTGGGGTGGCCCACGGCCCTGGATCCCACAAAAATAGATCCTCCCCTGTAAAGAGCACATTTCCACATTCAAAGCCAAAACAAGAGGAATTTGTATCATAATTGAAAATCATTAATTGGTTACGTAGGGCAAAACATTTTTTTCTCTGCAGAAACCGACTTATCTTAAATCATGGTCGAGAATGTTCCTACCATTTTAGTTCTAAGATGTTTTTTTTTCATGTCTAGGAAAGCTCTACATAATTTCATAATGACCTTACCTCGTGAAGGGGTGGCACATACCAAGAGAACGAGGTGCAGATGCAATCCTATGTTTTCACGTTTGGTCATCACAGTCCACCTGCAACGAGGCCAATCAGATGCACCTAATGGAGCTATACTACATGCACGGGCCTCGCAATTTAGCAAGCAAACATGTCTGATAAAAATCAGACATGTTTGACAAAATACAGGTTGAAATGACCGCAACACATCAGTCTCTATGTAGATGTACAAACGTGCATTTCATTATAACAACATTTTGGCCCGGAACTCGTGCTACTCCTTCTTGTTCTTTGGTATTTTCCAACGGTTATGGATACACTGTGGCGTGATGCTGCCTCTTACAGGTCGATCTTGGTACTACAATATACATGTAAAAGCATTGTCTCAATGCCACAACCCAAAACGCATTTCTGCATATGAACATATTTTCATCGGCCATCCCGCTTTTGTGTCGTTTGTAGTAGAAACCGTGTCCCCATCTGGCTATACATGTCCTGATTATTTGCTGCAGCAGTCGGATTGATTCCTAGTGAGGAGAAAAAAAATCAATAGGCAAGGGATAAAATAGCCACTGAGTTTAGGCGTATATGTAACACCATAAAACCTGTAAATAAGACTTATTACCTCAGTCAATGATGTTGCCGTGTGTTGTTTTTTTTTTTTTCAGGGGGAGCAGGATAAAACACTTTTACCAAATTTTGTGAAGGGGTGGCTGAAGAAGGCCCTCCAAGATTGTAAAGGCCCACCATGAGATCGTAAACGGCTTAGTCCCATCTGTCTAACCGCAACTAATCTTAGATCCATCTCCAATAACCAGAACATAGCCTGATAGCCACAATGTCTTCTCTTTTGTCAAAGGAATTTCTATTCTCTTTTTTAAGCCCCAATGGACCTATTCCCCTCCCCAGACAACACAAACGCCAAATAATCTAACATTAACATCTTGCGTGATTCTCAATCTCTCAGAAATAGCCTGTTTGTAATTATACACACCACATGACCAAAGACCCAAAAAAAAAAAACCCCAGTGCTCCGCAATTTATTTTCTTTCTTTGAAGATTTTATTTAATCCTTTTCAGTCACAATAGAACCCTCAATATCAAAACAGTATAATCTTCAGCCACCATCTTAGTGAGGAAGTGGTCTGCTCACAAATAATCGAACAAACAGGATTTTTCTGTCGCTTTTGTTCAGCCTGGCCATCACAGACGAAAAAAAAAGTGTATAAACAAACAAGAATGCTCAGCGTTTATCTCGAACTCATTAACGGGGTTTTCACTTAGTCACTGTATGCATCACGGAGAGTAAAACCAACGCAGCCAGCTAGATGACGGACACAGGAAGTCTCCGATAGGCCCCGTTGAAAGTGGAAGACACGAGTCTCTCCCCTTTCCACACATGCTTGTGAATGTGCCACCGTGGATTTATCTTTGGCTCCGCGCCTGCTGGTGTCCATGCTGCGTTTAAGTCCTTTATCAGGTGTCAGCTGCGGGTTCGGTGTCACCCAAGTCGTGTTGGTTTCCGTTCACACTTTGCTTTTAAAGTGAGGCGGTAGGCAAATAGAAGCGCCCGCAACACTTTCTAGCAAGCGCCGAAGAAGTGTGAAAAATAGTTTGTCATTACAGCGCATCTAAGCAAATGAGATTTCATTCCTCCCCAAAATCCTATCCTTCAATTCTCTTTCCTTTTTGTTTGTAAAGCGGCAAATTACTGTATATACTCTATAGTACACTTTTAGTCAACAATCCAACCTGTCTGCACAGTCAGAAAAGTCCCACGGCTGGCCGTGGGAAGAAAGGAACATAAAAGGATAAGTGAATGGACGGTTGAAATGCAGTGTTGTCTTGTCTGCATTATTGCATTTAGCGGCTGATCAGTTGGCAGGAAAAGGCAGCAGGCAGTGTGGGAATGTCACAACAGAGTTCAGACACCGCAGTGGTCTCACAGCTTCTTAATAGGACGTGAGAGAAGATGTAAAGTCATGCCCAGATACTGGCTGGCCTGATTAGTTGGATTCAAAGAAAGTTCCAGTTCTGAAGCAGAACTTGGTTTGAAGCCACAGTACGAAGTGTAAGTTAAAGGCAGCAAACTTGCATCTTTCAGTAAGATGTATATCAGCTAAATATGTTCAGGTGTTGTACAATATTATGCATCTTACAATTTGTAGGTGACAAATGTGTTCGACATAAATTGCATAATGCGGTAGATAAAACTGGAAGGACATGTTGAAAGTAAACAGTGCGCATACATCATTTGAATTCGGATTGGGAATCTTGATCTTGGGCTGGAATTTTCTCCCTCCCTTTGATGCTTCTCCAAGGGTAACTATTTATACAGTACAGTCACCACTTGTTGTCTGGAAAGTGCGAGCCCGTGTTGCTCTGTAGGCCCTCACTGCACACTCGCATGTAAACACGGTCGTGCTCAGAATGCTGCCCTCTTATCAACAGGAACCTAAAGTTCCTCCAGTGGAAATGTCTTTGTTCCCCCTTCGACTGCCACACAATGAGCGCGACTCTCTGGAGTCGTCTGAAGGCAGAGCACCGCAAGACTTTGCTCATTCCACACATAGCACAGTCAAGGCGCTGACCTTGGCGAGAAGCTATTAAGATTGTTTTCGGAGGAACACAAACACATACGGTCGTTGTGGTACACAACATCTGTCACAGCAAGGGCCTGCAAAAATATCTGGAATACGATCGCTTGGAGTAAGGAAGCCACGATAAGCCGTGATCAGAACGGTCGGAGGAGAAAAAGTACGGAGAAGGAAATTAAAAAGCCCATCATTTAATGGATCATCGAAGCATGTTGAGCCGCTTAACATGGAACCTATCAAATTGTTTAATTTCATTATGTTGGTGTGTAAAAGCAAACCGTCACTGTCCGAATACCCACGGACCTAAATGTATTATCCGCAATGAGACACGCAAACACGGACGCACATGAGACCCACATGCAAACACAAAAGCATGGATATCCCCCATAATGAGTTGCCTCATGGCATCAGTCAGCCTGAGCTCCGTGCCTTTATCGTGATGTCTTTAACCACATTACATCCCCCCCCCCCCCCCCCCCC
>NW_017805278.1:35167-42124 GCF_001891065.2 Hippocampus comes
TTTTTTTACCCCCCACCCCCCCCCCCCCCCCCCCTCAAGTCCAGATCCAATTTCCCTGTCAGACGAGGTTGCAGTGTGACGAGGCCGCCTGCCTCAATATCGTAAAAAGAAAGTGTTTTCGACTCGGAATCGTCAGCCACTGCACTTCCCTGGCCGGATGGGAACAGGAACTTAATTGGACGGTTGGGTTTAGGAGGGGGGTTGGATCTAATCTTATCAACCTTTCGTTGTTTATTTAGTGGTTTTATGGAAAACGGTTTGGCAAGGTGTTCCTGAAATATAATAATGGTGAATACGACATGAAACAGTAGACAGCATCATTGCTTTAGAGAACTTAACTGACTGCGAAGATCAGGACCACAGAACCAAAAACAGTCTACTTTCCGTTGTTTTATTGCCACCCATAAACTAAAATGTGATTGAATTAATGTAGCACAATAGCAGTGTGTAATACGCCTGAGTGGAAGCGATTCTAGATTGAACGGCCGAAGCTCCAGAATAGTGCTTTGTGGAGCTCCATGTGATAGACGTCGCTTAGAAATGGAGTACAGTGCTGGTGGAATTAAAGTCGAGACGCCAATGGTTGCAATTGACTTTACTGGCCTTATAATTAATACCCATGTGAAGCATTGAAGCAAAGGTGCAAACATTGAAGCAAAGGTGCAATTCATAGGCTTGTAATGGTCATAAATTAACAGGAGGTGAATCCAGCCGAGAACATCCATTGCTTTTATTACACCTCCACTCCATTATAAAGCGAGGAGCTGATAAGCTCATATTGGCTTGAGTTACACTTTATATATCCAGATCCACTGTGCTATCTACGTCAACAGAGACACACTCTTGGCTTAGGGGAGGGCAAGGCAGTTTTATTTATATCGCACATTTCACACACAAAGCCTCTCACATACGAAAAAAAAAAGCGCAACACCTAAGTGCATTGACAAACAAACACCTAAAAACGTTCCAAGTCAAAGCAAAGAGATAATATGTGGCTTACTAAGAATTACTAAAAGAATATACCTCGACAACATTACTCCACATTTTCAAACAAAAGATTCAAAGCCATTTAAAAGCAAAGTAAAGAAATAAAAAGTCACTTTTTAAAATTACTGGCAATTTAAATTCATTTTAAATGCCCAAGGGAAATTCTGCTTCATCCAGTCGCTAATTTACTTCAGAAAGTGACACAACACGTTAATTGAACTGCTGCCATTTGGGGACATTGATAAATATAGCTGTGTGACATCTGCATAGACTTGATGAAACATTTGAAATAAAGGTAACATATATAGACAGGAACAAAAGGGGTCCAAGGACTGACCCTTGAGTCTTAGTGCCCCTCCCACTTCAATCCATGAAGCAGACCGACGGTTTGGCTGGGAGGCAGGACAGTCACATGAGTGTAGGATGAAAAAGCCATTTTTGTGTTATGTCGGCTGTCACATTTGGCTCTTTGCCAGGCAGAACATCACATCCAATCACAGCCATCAATGTCATGAGCCTTCAGTGCTAATGCTTTGTCCTATAATGAGATCACACAGCCTCCACTTCAGACATCCATCAACCGCAGGTAGGCTTATTGTCAAAACTCTAATCAAGAGACACACTCCTGAATGTAGAAAACGAACATTTACCAAAGAGCAGTTTTGGCATTCAAGTCAAGTTTAACTTTGCCGGCCAACATCTTGAACGAGGTTTCCCATCTTCCAAACTCAAACTCTTCATCATGTGCAGCACACAACTTCGAATTTATAGCTCTTACAATAGACAAAACGAGTCTAAATATTAATATGATATAGACAGTGTGAAACAAAGACAAACAGTCTCGAATGCACCTTTCAAGGTTGTACATTTGACCCAAAAATGGCCGACATGGACAAATGCTATCAATCACCTTAATGGTGCTCCATCGTGGTGTTTTTCCATTACCCTCTCCCTTCATTTGTTGCAATTTGAATTGAGAGAGCACAGATGGAGTTGACCCCGTCGCTTTTTGAAAGGTCAATCCTGTCAAGTGTCAAATTGGGCCAACTGATAAAAGGATCAAATGGGATACGGATTTATTGGTGTCTTCTTTCCTTCCCCGCGCTGTCTCACCGCCTTATGTGAAATAACGGACAGGAGACACGTCTACACAACGTTGTATTTAGTAATTCATGTAATTTGGTAGGATGTTAGATACAGTATGACAAGCAGCTGTTTGTTGTTTAATAAGTGGATCCACACAAAATAGACCTTTTGTTTTGAGTGCATTTTCTCAGTAGGCTACCATCTTTTTGAGAAGCTTGTCAAGACGGCCTTCCCAGGAGCAGACGTCTTTGTTTTGGACTGTCATACTAAATAGTACTTTAAAGTATTGCGGGATGATATCTCCGGCCGGATATTATACCTGGAATGCTTGAACTTGATGGGCCGAGAGAGAAAGGATTTGATGTTGAGGCTTACTGGCTTTTTGTATTATGTGGCATACTGCTATGTTATTAAACACAAATAAGTGCTGCAATTAAAATAGCAAACTGAGCAATTATTAATTCGTATGCTCCGGTAACCACATTAACCTTAAATTGAGGGTAAAAGTGCTTCCTGAGGACATAGTCAGCCCCCCCACCCCCATCCCCAAAACCTTTTGTGCAATCCGGTCTCAGTCAGTCAGTAAAGCTGCGGTAAGCATTAGTGTGGCTTATTTGGTCATTAGGAGTCAAACCATATTGTAATTGCTCACGTAGCACAACATATTTCTGTGACATGTCCCAACCAACACAGGAATGTGTGATGTTGCAAAATCATTCCTCTTTTATATCATAATTCACAATGAACGCAGTGAGTCAGTGCTTTCTTTCAAGCAGGGGTGAGGCGAGTGTGGGAGGCCCTTTTCTACAAATTTGTAGGCCTGACAGATGTTTACGTAAAGTATGTATGAGCAGATATGAAGCTGCGGACAGTTTCTGAGAAGAAATGAACATTTCATTCATGAAGAATTGAATTAAAGTCTGAAGAGGACAACAATGTGCAAGCTTCAAATAAACTTCAAAACAATTTTGCTTGACTGAAATAATATGTTGGCCATATTGTAAAACTGTGACCATGATCATCAGCGAGTTTGTGGCGACGCCAAAGCAAACAAACAAAAACAAAAGCAATGGATACATAAAATCAGAAACTGATTTTAACAGCGCAGATATTTTAATACATCACATTTGTGTTTTATGTGACGTTCATGAATGAAAATGAACACGTACCGATCGCTGAAGCAACTTTTTATGCTATGTAATGCCAGTCAAGTTCAGGAGGCGCAAATTGACCTTGCACATATCACCGTACAGGGGATTGGGTTGCACTGCACACTGACATTTGAGCCTGCACAAACAGACATGCACAGCGTACATAGCAACAAACATCGTATTGAGTCATGCACGTACAGTATCTGTGTGTGTTGCTCAGTTGAATGATAAATCGGGAGAATTTGGTCTGGGGAAGAAAAGCGTGCAGAGCAGGAGTTCATATATGAGATATATATATACATACATACATACACAAAAACGTGTACGTGTGTGTTCATGGACCTGCGGGCAGACGGTACAAAGTGGTTGCAAATTCAGTTTGCTTGCCCTCCTCTGCCCTCTGCCCTTTTTGCTGTCAGTACCACAAAATCTGACATGCGAGTATGAAATGACTCCCGCGGCCGATGCATTTAAAAGTAGGCATGTCACAACAAACAGCAGCGCAGCAGCAAATCCGATTCAGTGGATGCAAAGTTTTCCTGAAATGTCCAACCTGCACGTTGTGGTATGAGGCAGTGCACAAATGCAATATCCGGTGACGACTACGTAGACAAGGTTACAACCATTACAATATCAATTAAAAACAAAACAATACACTTGGTAATTTTTCTTGTTTGCAGAAAAAAAAAAATTCACATATGTCTTGTGTTTTCTGCTTTGAAAAAACAAGTGTTTGGTCGCTGTACACAGAGTCCTTGGCTACCTCTCAAGTCTGGTTTCAGTTTACCGATGCACTCTGGGATTAGTGGTGGTGTATCGATGCACGCAGGATGTGCAAGAGTTAGAACTGCTTTGTTCCAGGAAAGGACAGCAAGTTAACAGGATTTTATGTTTTTTTTTGTGCTGATGCCGAGTAACTGAAGGTTTTACTGTGACAGGACATGGCTAAACCCCAACCAAAATAATGAAAATATGATTTTATATCCCTTGGACTGTTAATAAAAACAGAAGGATGTATTAAACAGTTTTGGACATCGACATGCATACGCTGCATTTTCCATCATCATCCTCCTCTGTCTAAATCGATTCGATCTTACCGAACGACCAGGGAAGATCCCATTAGCGTGGGAGGGAAAAGTGTCCCAGCCCACCCTGCTCGGCATCATAATATTACTCATGAAACATTCACGTCTTCATGTGACCGGGAAGATCACCCCAGCCTCCCCATTGGTGCAGGCCGGATGGGCCCAGAACAGGAGATGAGGTTCTATTGGTGTACTCAGAGCGCTCGAGAGCCAGCTGAGCGATTTCGAATCGATTGATCCGGCCCAGTCAGCCCACACGGACGTGGGCGAGGAGAAATAGAGACAGGCAGTTCAACATTTCATGTATGCCGTATCAAATCAAATGAAAAGCAGAACCTCCCTTGTGAATGGAGAGAATTGAAGGAGCCTTTAAAGCACAGGGGTCAAATATACTCTTCAAAACTGTGAGACAGAAGGTGCTAGCCATGAGTTTGCTCACGACGGGGGTTCAGAAACGACCCATCTGCGATGGTCAGGAAATAGGCCTGTTGTTGCTTGGGGATCAATTCTGCCATTGCGCTGATTGAGTGTTTGACTGAGTATCTTAGGTGTCCTCAATCTAAGCTAGACTGCCAGTTAATTCCAGTTTGCATAATGTAGTGTACCAAATGAATTAAATCCATTCTTCCGAATGTGTAAGTGAGGTTCCAGCCTACTGCCTGGTTTTATGTGAACCAACATGCCTGATGGCCTTTCACAAAGTGGATCAAATTCTGCTGATCAGAGCAATCGTGAAATGGAAATAACGACTGAATGCTTACAAGCATATGATCTCAGTTTACACTCAATGGCCAGAAATTGAAGCAGAAATACGCACTCATTGCTTCAAAATCATCCGGATGATACTGATGGGAATAGTGACTCGGGGGTTGCCATGGCAACTGGATCACCTGCTTTCAGGGACTGTAATATTACTTGGTCAATCAGGGCGGGATATCCTGAACTGATTGCCAGCCAATGGCGGGGCAAACATAGACAAACAACCATTTGCGCTCACTATCATAAGTTCCAGTGTTCCATCAACCTTCCACGCATGTTTTTGGAATGTGGGAGGAAACCGGAGTACCTGGAGAAAACCCACGCGGGCACAGTGAGAACATGCAAAGCCCGGAATCGAACCATGCGCCTCTGCACTGTGAGGCCGATGTGCCAACCAGTCGCTCACCTTGCCGGCTAAATTTGTTTAGTCTGCAGAAAAGCGTGATCAATAAGTGGCTTGAATAACTGCTCATGAAAACAATGAAAACCTTTATCTTTGTATAAAATGAAAAAAAAAGTACTGTATAATATGTAAAAAAAAAAAAAAAAAAAAAAGCACATTCAGTTTTTACACCAGCAGTGATGCCGTTTTAATTCTTTATTTTTGCTGTGTCCCATTAACAGAAAGCTGATGGTCTTACAAGGTATGAACCATTTTTGAACTGAATTGGTAACTGAAACAAATGCACTTGCAAGATAGCATATGCAAACATTGTTCCCTTCATTAAAGCCTTGAAACCAAAACATGAGGATAATGCGGTTTGTCCACATTTGACCTACTACTATCCACACTCAGGACACTTAAAAAGAGCCATCGTGGATAGAATTGTTTTTTTAACCCCTCAGAAATCTCCATGAAAGAAAAGTGAGACCAGGAAAGCACTTTACAGAGGCGAAGAGAACACGCCACAATACAACACACAATGTTTCAAGGAGTTGCTTGTGAAAACAAAACAAAAACATATTACACAAATTATGCATCACTCAATACATTAAGGCACCTGAAACAAAGAAAGGCTTTATGATGGGCTTAGAAATGGTTCGTGTTGCGCCGGTAAACCACTTTAAGGCTGCCATGTTGGGCCAAATCCTGACAGAATAAAACAAAAAATTTACAATAAAATAATCACTCTTAAATCGCGAGTTGGAATAAATTAACATGAGTCATTTGACCAAGCAAAATACAGCACAGGTTGGGACATTCCGAGATGACAAACTGCAACGATTTGGCCTGACATTCATCATTGTTCGCCACGTATTAGCAAAGTATCAACCGGTTTAAGTGAGCAAACTAAAAATCAGGAGGAAAAGGTCACGTCAAAAGCAAAGTTCCCTGCAACAAGCCATTTTTAACCCCTTCAAAAAGTCCTTCATCACTGGTACCTCATTGTAAAGGTTCTTTACGGTGTGACTCTGGATATGACATATTATAAAACCTGCCGATTTTGACTGGCATAAATAAAAGGAATGGCGTTGTAAAAAAAAAAAAAAAAAGCAACAATAAAAATAATATTAACCATAATAACAATAATAATAATAATAATAAAAAAATGTGTGAATTGTCTTAACTTATTTCAAATATACACAGCGACTCCTTTTTTAATATTTACACAATATGTACAGAGTTTGGATCAAAATACCTTGAACGGCGTTGCTGTGGAAAGGGAACTCTTTCGATGCACACGTCAACATTTTGCGATTGAGAAACAAGATCAAACTGGGCAGCGCGACTTGGGGAGCCTGGAACGGGCTCGCAGAAAGGCACTTGCTACCGACTCGAATACTGCAAAAGAAATCCTCAAAACGGAGCTTTCAGCCAAGACAATTGAGAGACAGGACAAAGTTAGTCAAGGCCACATAGTAGGCACTGGGGTTTCTGCCCCCCCCCC
>NW_017805278.1:42213-64662 GCF_001891065.2 Hippocampus comes
TAAGGCTGGCGTGTGATGGCCTCAGGCGGGTAAAACCGAGGAAGGGATTTTCCGCCGTTGTTACGACAGCAACAACCCAATCAAACCCTTCTGGGCCTTTGAAATTTAGATCCGTCCCCACCCCATCATGGACGCCTGCAGACTATTCAAAGACGTAATGGTCTGTAAAAATAAGAAAATTATACAGAGCCCCCTCCCCTACTTTCCAAAAATTATTTGTTTCTTAAATGGTAAATTTACAAACAGAAATTGCAGAAGGCTTCTATTACCTCCTGAAAACGCTTCCATTTCAGTACGGCAGATCATTAAAGGAAAAAAAAAAAAAAAGATGTCCACTGTGCCGCTTTAAATCATAACACAACGTCAGGTGACGGTGACAAATATGATGATCACAAAGCAAATAATGGCTTATTGAAATACAAAAGCCTTCTTCTTCCCAAAGGTAGTCAGTCCCCCCACAAAAAATAAAAAAAAAATTTAAAAAAGGGGAGGGGGGCAGGGGGGCTGACTCGCAGCTTCTCACTTCCACTTAGCGACTCTATTGTTGAAACGTCTTATACACAATGGTCTCTGACGTCTTTCTGGCCAGTCATGACGGCGCTGACATTTTTCCAGCGGTTGTCTTTGGGGCTGTAGCCTGGGGTCCGGTGGGGCGCCTTGAGGGGCAAACTTGAACTGTACGTGATGCAGATCATCTCCCCACTGGAGTGCATTGCGCTCTTGGAGTACTTGTAAACCGGGTACTTCCCCGCCTTGGCTCCGCACAGCTCTTCCTCCAGCTCAAGCTTGCCTTCCGGCTGCTCTTCCCTTTCATCACACGTCCGATAGGAGGGCCCCATGAGCCTTTCGCGCTCCTGCTCGGCCTCCCTGTTGCTCTCTTTCAGCAGCTGCTGCTGTTGCTGCTGCTGCTGACATCCCGGCATCAGGAGAAGTGCCTTCCGATGGTTGTTGACGGTGTCGTTGGCCGGCGAGCACGCGTTCCTTTCGCGCTCTTTTCTCCGTTTGCGAGTCCACCAAACGCAAACGCAGACGAAGCAGAGCAAACCAAAGAGAATGCAGAACAGAGGTGCCAGGTAATCTGTTGGCGCGGACAGATGACAGATGGTTCAGCGAAGGGACATGACAGAGTCACCGTGACAGTTGAATAACGCCTTTTGTGGAAAAGTATTTTTAAGTCTCTGATAAATACAGGTGCCCTTTAAAGCCATTATTGCTCGGTACTCACCAAATGAACGGGATGTGACCAGTGGTTCCACTTTGGCGTCAATGACCGCTGACATGATGCCGCTGCTGTTTCTCTTGGACAAGGCGCTCACTACG
This sequence comes from Hippocampus comes, assembly GCF_001891065.2. NCBI lineage: Eukaryota > Metazoa > Chordata > Actinopteri > Syngnathiformes > Syngnathidae > Hippocampus > Hippocampus comes. The sequence goes on from NW_017805278.1 coordinate 43,534, forward strand.
TTGTTGGCCGTCTCCTGGATTAGGCTGTTGTCTGTGAGATCCTCAGGCTGGAAAGACTATCAACCGAGTAAGACAAGATGCAATCACTTGTGAGTCCCAAAAGATGCACTGACAACATCGACTGTTACTATGATCGCTTCAACGAAAGAGCGTTCTATCAATGTAATCATTTGACAATTTTTTTTTAATCATCCCGCCTTTTGTCAGTCATGATAGGAACATATTGAGGTGTCAGGCAGATAGTACAAAGAATAGGGTGCTACATCACAGGCAGCAGCCCAATCACAGACAGACACGCAACAGCGTGCTGAAATAAAAACAACGTGGGGCAATATCATTGCGGTCTACGGGACCTGAGGTCTACAACACAGCTTCCAGTAGCGGTCGGGACTGAGCCAAAAAGGAGCAGGCTTGGACAATGAGGGGGGGTCGGGGGGTGGATCTGGTGAGTGCAGTGACTCGTTTGCAGCTGTTGAATCCAGACAGGCCGGGGGAGTCGGGATACTTTTTCACTCCTCCAGTTTCCAACTAATAACCTCGTGTTTGCGACATCCTTTTTAGCTCAGTTGACTTAAGAGTGCCCTTTCTGTATAAATGCAGGGACAATTGAATTGAGATACTGAGCGGAGAATATCATGACTGTGATTAAAGGGACATCAGGAAATTTGATTGAATTTCTTTCTTGCAAGCATCGAATGGACATTTTGACTAGTGTAGTAAATGAAGTGCTACCTTCACAAGTGAAAATGCTGCTGTGCGTTTTTTCTCTTCGCTCCTCTCTTGGTTGTCATAGCAACGAAAGCCACGCATACCCGGCTTTATTTCTTCCCGTGTGTTTTAAGTCTATTGAAATTGTTTATCTTTGGGTAGTGCTGATCGACAGACAAGGTCCTCGGGGCACCTGAAAACTGTTTTAAATTCTGAAATAAGGAACACAATATGTCTCCTTTAAAGGTAATAGGCTCGGGAAGATAAACAAGGAAAGGAAAGGACACAGTCCAGGAGGCGTGCTGAAAATGTGATTTTAGAGATATAGCATAGTAAGACAGAGAAGACAAAAACACCTTACATGGTTATCAGTGATTAGAATTCATTGACTTACTATGGCCACTTCCACGGCGTCCTGACTGGAGTGAGACAGGTCACACAGCAGGACAAGGGTGTGGTCCTTAGCCGAAGTTCGAGTGGCCGGAAGATACCTCAGCTCAAAGCAGATGTTCTCCACCGTTGTTCCCTGAGAGCAAAAATCCAATCACAGTGACGGGCAATAATACAAAAAAGGGAATTCCATCTCAAGAAATCACAGAGCACGAGAAGATGAGACTCACCGGCGGGACTTTGTCTTTGTCGAAAATCAGTGTGATGCGGCCACAGTTGTTGTTCAGTTGCCCGCTGTTTGGCTGACATTCGGTGCTTGTCTGTGTGAGCGCTTGGGCGCAAACCCCCCACTGATGACAAGGAGCTGAAAAACACGTGAGGTATCTGTGTGCTTCACATTTACGTCTGGCAGGGCAGGGCTGAATGCTCGCGTCCTGGCCTGAGACCGGCAGGCGGCAGGGCCGTTGACCACACTGAACCTGCGGAGGACAAAAAGGTGCGGAGGACATTCTGGTCAAATATCCTGCATGTTGTATACGGATGAGAATAAAAAGCAACACCGGGGCATTAAACCGACACGCCGCAAAGAGCTTCTTAACTTCTGCGAAGACTTGACGACATGATTTACAAGTGCAAACATGACTTGTGGATTGACAGATGCGGAACATGCTATCAAAAAAGTCACCTTTGTGCAGTCCACTTTGCCGTTGCCACAGTAGCAGCTGTTACACTCCTCCTCCCATCGGCTGTCGTGAGGTAACTGAAGCCCAGCGTAGGGGCATGACTTCCCAATACCTATGACTTGACACACACACATGAAATAGCCACGTTGAACATCCCGTATGCATGGATGAAGGATACCAAGTCAATATAGATGCAAATGTATCTTAAACATGGGGGGGAGTATTTACATTCTTGACATCGGACTCCTGTTCTACTGCGTGGACAAATGCAACGAAAACCGTTGATCTCATCCACACAAGTTGCGCCGTAGGCACATGGTGAAGACTGGCACTCGTTGATATCTGTGGGACAAAAATGGCAGCGATTAGATGCATAGCCTGGCCACTATATATATATATATATATATTTTTTTTTTTTTTCATACTCCGCAAAGCAAATTGAATTTCATCACAAGGCAATGAAAACTTAGGCCAGAGGTACAATAAACTCAACGTAAAAGTGTGTGAAACAACATCATCTTCCCCATTTCCCGCGGTCAACAAGAAACTTCGGCCATCGTCATTTGAGACGCACACAAACAGTCGGAGTGAGAAATCTCAAATTCAAGCTGGACAGGAAAGGTGGACACTTTCTGGCCATAACAAAGGCGGATCGAAGAAGAATTTCAGGGTCACTGGTTAATTTGTCTTATGTGGGCATTTGTGTGACTGTGTGAATATAGAGGAGGGGTGACCTTTGACCCCCGGAGGCATTTCGGAACAAAGGACATGCCGAGAGGGCGCCGTCCGGGGCTTGGATTTTGGTGATGATGCGACCCCACAATAGTTCTGTTTGAACTGCACTGATGACTGTGCTTTATAATGAGATAAACCTCACGTCGGTACTTACTGATTCTGCAGTTAGGTCCGGTAAACCCGGGGGCGCACTCGCATCTGAAAACGTTGACTCCGTCCACACAGATGCCTCCGTTGTAACTGAAAGGAGGGCAGGCATTAAATGATGATTACATGAGAGTGTACAAAATCCACATCCTTTCCATTTGCAACAAAGCACATCATTTGTGCGTGCGTGCGCGCCCGCGCGGTGTTTGAGGGGGGTTACAAAGCTCAATTCAACTCATCAATACAAGCTTCCACCTTTCAGATGCTAATAGGCGTGTCCAGTCCCCTCCCCGCCTACCTCTCATCATGCCACTCTTCCATTCCCCCTCAAAGCCCAGCCCAGCATCCCCCCCCCACCAACACCCCCTCCAGGTCGCACAGAAAGAAAAGGGACATGTGCACCACCTCCTCCACTGCTTTCCCACCCCCCACCTGCATTCACCACGGGGTAGTTGGTATTACTCCACCTCTCCCTGTCCCTATTCAATTCCCAAAGCTCTCTGCTTGTGAGATGGCCCTTTGAGGCTTGATTTGAGGACACCTTCCGCTCCTTTTAGGGAGTCCCTGCACCCCCTTACAGCCTTGCGAAGCCTGTTTGAAGTGCTGAGAGGAGGGAGGCTGGGATAAATGGAGGGGAGGATGGGCGGGGTAGCTTTGACGACACCACAGGAGTGTGCGAGGCAGGAAACGATACATACCATGGATGAGGGTTGCAGTCGTTTATATCTGTTGAAGGAGCACAAAAGACTTTTAGCGGGAAGTGTGATCGTTGCATTGTTACATCCATGGCAGCTAATTTGTCTTTATTACGATTTTTTTTTTTTTTTTATGACATTGGCAAAGATGGGGAGACTTCAAAGATTTTGGGGTTTATTGATGTGATTTAACAAGAAGGACAAATAGCGGGAAAAAAAGCCTACTTTGGCCGCAGGTGGGTCCTTCCCAGCCATCTTTGCAGATGCAAGTAAAGGTGTTGACTCCTCCCACGCAGGTTCCACCATTCAAGCAAGGAGTTGAGGTGCATATGCTGTTCTTGGCTGTCAAAAGATTCAGGTTAAAATTTGTTTATGAAAAAGGAAAACGTGAAGGCATTTGGTGAACGCACAATGAGGTTTGACCCCCCCCCCCCACAGTGATTTTTTTTTACGATCCCTGAAGAATTCACTGTGCTTAAATATGTTTTTAATTAATAACCCTTAATTCTGAAACCACTTGAAAGCATGTCTCCAGTACACATCTACACAATATAAAGTTGCAACTTTAGGGAAAACATTAAAAACGCAGCTGGATGGTCGCTCAAAGAGAATTTGCAACCGGTCGTTTAAAACAGCTTCACGATTTAGTACAATTTCGGTACAGTTCATTATTCAGCCACAGATCTGGTGCCACAAGTGCTTTAATGGCAGACCATCCACTAAATATGGGTTAGAGGATTATTGAAAAATGTTGTCGACCTATGTTGACCAAGACGACCCTTTTCAGTGTTGACTGCTAAAAGCCTCGCACCAACAGACTATGTGTGCACAACCTAAATTAAAAAGAAGCTCAGTCTACTAGTTAGGTAGGGTTAATTAGCAAAAGATGTCAACTTGAAATAAACACAGCAAACACCGGTGGGGCTTTTAGCAACAACATAGGAAGTACGACAAGAATCCAAAACGGTTTCCCGTTCAATAGCACTCCACAGTGTTTCCATTTTTGGTTATTTGCTTTTACAATATGTGGAGGAGGAAAATCGGATTTTAGTGTAAAAAAAAAAAAAAATAGTCTGCAACTGTATTCTAAGTCCATGTCAGAGCCACTGCAAAATTCAAGCATTTCGAGGGAAGCCAGAACATTCCAAAGGCGTCCCACCTGTGTTGCATGTGTCTCCTACCCAGCCGGGTGGGCAGGAACAGCGGAAGGTGTCCCCGTAGTCATAGCATGTGCCTCCATTACTGCACGTGGTCGCGTCACATTGGCTTTCGCCTGTCCACAAACACACACTCACGTCACACATCCTCAACAGCAAACGGATAGAAAAGCTGAGCAACATGGTGGACTTGAGGCCAGCGAAAAGTGTGAAAAACTCATGACTCACGCGAGTGGCAGGTCTTGCCCTTCCAGTTGTCGACACACTGGCAGTGGAAGTCGTTCACAAGGTCGACGCAGTGACCGCCATTCTTACACGGGTTGTGTTCGCACTCGTTGACATCTGAGGAATCCGGCGAAAAACAACTTTGACCATTTTGGACATATGCAAACCCAACATGGGTTACAAAACCTGTCACATTGCTCATGCAGAAAAAGTGGAAACTACTAAGCGCGCATTCTGGGAGGAGAATGGATGCTTCCCGTTTGTGTAAAGAGTTTAGATTGTAGCGGTCGATTGAGTGCCAAGTCACAAGAAGGAATCATGCCATATGACAAAACTGCATTGTCATCACATTGGGGTCATTTCAGCGCACTGTGACAACTGATACAGTGTAATCGGTTCGTATGAGTCAAAAAGCACTGTAGTGTTCACTATCTAAGATCTCGGTAAAAGATTAGAATCACAGAATATCACCTGTGGCACACCCACCAACAGCACACGTAATCCGTTTGAGTGAACATGAAATTTAGCACCTGCTATTTGTGACCCGAGGGCTCCCCCCAAGTGTTCACGTAGTGTTGGATTTGTTTTAAGTCGAACAGATAAGTCCATGTTGGGAACTTACTGCGGTCGCAGAGTTCTCCCTCCCAGCCGTCAGGACAGACGCATTGAAACGAATTGACGCCGTCAATGCAGGTTCCCCCGTTTTTACATAGGCCACTGAGGCAATCGTTTATGTCTGGAACGTGGAGAGGAGTCAGAGGTTAGGGGTTTCACAACTGCTCAGATGGTAGGCGATCAGCATGGAACAAAAACTACAAAACCACTCTCCTTGAAATGTTGTGGGAGGCGGGCGAGGAGTCAAGACAGAACCTTTCATGTTGGTGTTGACTCAGGATTTTGTTTTTAAACATGTGCTAACATTGCACAGCTTTGTCCGACGTTTTACTTTATTTCTAAGCGATTATTACTTGTATGGAAGCAAATTCAGACACGGGCAAGAGACTCGCATCCGAGTGCCATTCTAGTGAAGGGCTCTGCACATACTCTCATGACAGTAGATGCCGCTGAACCCCAGGTCACAGATGCAAGTGAAGTTGTCGGCCACCCCGCTCACACAGCGCCCGTGAGGTCCGCAGGCGTTAGAGGAGATGTACCGCACTTCTGTGGAGTCGGTGGTCGCTATGGAAACAGTGCAGCTGTCGATAACTGCGAGCAAATAAAGAACAGAAACGGTACAGCAACTTCCTCTATTTGTCCGTTTGCTGGAGCACAGTTTATACAATCGGAGATAGTAAAAGGGGATTTTGTCACACGGCGTACGATTTCATTTTAAGATTTATGGTCACCTAGACAAGGGGTGGTTTTGCAGTCCACCTTGGGTCGATCACAGGTTTTACCCTCAAAGCCCTCGGGACATGCGCAGTAGAAGTCCTGGATCATACTGTGGCACTTGGCCTGGTTCTCACATGGGTTTGGATCGCATGCATCCGAAAGGGATGAGAGCCGCATCTGAAATGGGACGGTCGAGACAGTTTCAAGAAGTCAAAATAAAGCCAAGATTTTCATGTATCAATCCCAAGAGGTGACTAAACTGATTGTTTGGCCGGTGAGCTGCTTCGCTTTGCTCATGCCTCCCCTCCCTTACGAAGATAAACGTTGAAGAGTAAGCCTCCGAAACCTTGCCTAATCTTATGGAGAAGATTCACCCTTTTGTTTGAACATCACTGACATGCTAAATTAGTCTACGCCAAAAGCTTGAAGAGGAGAAGATGAAGATGTTGTTAGCAGACACATTTGGGCGATACATTGACAGGGCCGGTGAAGAAAGTCAAGATAAATGAGCAAAAGGCCCACCTTACTCGTGACCAAGGTGGCATGTTTGGCCTTTTTTTTTTTTTTAACACACTCCAATACAGAGGTTGCCTCCCAAAACCTCCCAAGTTTTTGTAAACATTACTACTGTGCATAAACGCTGGGCTGCACCCGTTGCCATTTAAGGTGCTGAGCAGGAGAGTTTGAGCGGGTCAGCAGAGTGGGTGAAGTCTGTGGTCACACGTAGTTTATTTTAACCCAAGTGTCATGTGCACGTACCAATTTTCTTTACTATTTGGATGTGTGTGGTCAAAAGCCAGGAGCACGAAAGCATTACATTTTAGTGGTTTTCAGAGCATTGACTTACATGGGGGGGCGGGGGGGCATCATTTTGGAGGGCATTATAGAATTTCTTTGCATCAGATCTGGTATTGGTATTGTAACATGCTTATGAGAGCCACGTAAATATGATTAGTCATGTTTGCTAATTAGTACCACTAGCTAACCATTTTCAGGACACAAAAAAAGAAGTCACGGTAGTCTTATTTTTATGAACCTTGGTAATGGAAATAAGTATGTAAATGTGCTGCTCAAAAAAGACGTTTTTTTTTTTAAGCGGGCATGTAGGCAGCACCGCAGCAGACACGGACGGGTGTTTAGTAGTAAGCGGGCAGCAACCCAGCGCCACCTCATTCAGCAAGGCCGGTGTATATAGTGGGGAAGCTAAATCAGGATTGGCTCCTGACCAGCAATGTCCTCCATTCAGGCCCCAAGAGAAGCAGAACAGAATCAGTTTCCTCACAGCTAACCTACATTGGCTTCAAACGCACACTAAATATAAAACGATTACGGCGAGGAGACAGAGACATCATGTGATAGCCAGTACAACCAGGACAGGTGGCCGTACTGTAGACGACTCTTGTTTTGGTCACCGTCGATGTGCAGTCATTTTGAGAACGAATCTTGTTTATTAGGAAAGACAGAAGAGCACACCCTCACTGTCTGCGATACGTGGCATCTTTTTTTTTTGTCTTCACATCACCATTTATCACTTGTATGGCTGTTGCAAACGTTGAAATGTCACTGCCAACATTGGTGACGGTGGTGACAGTGTGACCCGGACACAAATTAATTCATCGCCCGTTATTCCCGATGGGAAGAGGCGCTTAGAAATCCAAACTAATTGGAAGGTGACATAAATCCCAGAGCGTCTCTTGTGCAATTTCCTATTAAATTAGCGCAAAGATAGAATTCTTCATAAAGTTTGGCGAGCGGCTCAATCTAAATCTACCGCGCGATGCGTACCTCACACAGTTGTCCCACAAACTTCACTGGGCACTGGCACACAAAGCCATCTAACACAGCGTGGCATTGGCCTCCATTCTGACAGGGTCTGCTTTCACATTTATTCCGTTGGATTTCACAGTGAGTGCCCACAAAGCCTGGCGGGCACTGGCAGTGGTAACCGTGTGGGTTGTCCTAATGAAGACCAAAAGAAGAAGATTGTGTCATCGAAAGCGCTTCCATCACATGAGGACGTTTTGAATGGAAAGTGACAAACCTTGCAGATCGCTCCATTCAGGCATTGACCGTGGCAGCGGGTCATGTCTGATAAGCAAATACCAGATATTAGCATTCGTTGTAAAATCGCGTGTGGAATGTTTAGAGGCGAGGCCGAGTTGCGAAAAGGTGCGAGTGAAGCCGAGGTTCTTTTCATGCACTGAATCCACAGTGGGCATGCAACTGGTTTCGTGAGGGCACACAGGAGGGCTTGATTGCCAAGACAAGAAAGGAACAAGTTACCGCATGTGACTGAATGAGTAAGCCTAAACTATACCTATGTTGTGAGTCCAGAAGGTGAGTGAAGGCTTTAAAAATGTAAACATTTTTTTTTTCTTTTAGGAGCAGCAGCTCAAAGAAGGAACTACTGGTTGAGAGATTGGAGGGACGAAGATTTCAAAGAAGTGACTAAAATGGAAGGAAAATACTGACTGATGTCACAGTTTTGTCCGGACCATCCCCGAAAACAGTTGCAGTGATATCCACCAATCAAATTTTTGCAAGATTTAGCGTTCACACACGGCTTTCTTGCACACTCATTCGCATCTGTGAAAGCAGGAAGTAAAAGGACTCTGCGTCCGTAAATGGGGACAAAGCAAGGGAGGTACATGGAAGAGTTGCAACCGTAAAAACATTTCTATAGTTGTTGATCGTCAAAGTTGCTTTTCGTGTTGAAATGGAGTAAACCCTTTTTGGGTTTGTTGCTAATGCATCTCCAAAAACGTTCCTCGCGCTCAAATGGGATGCAAATAACGAACGCCCACCACCCCCACGGACATCTAAAGTGTTCCAACAAAGCCCTGCTGCTCAAATATCGAAAGGCATGGTGAAGTGGGGGGTGGGCAGTCCACAGGGGGTCTTTCTGCACTCAAACACACACACACGCATGCATGCACGCACACCTGTCTTCTCTGTGAAACCCTACCCCCGAACACATTCGCACGCACGCACACTCAACGCCAGGTAAGACTGGAAGCCGATTGCCGTTTGTAAACTGAGATCTAAGCTGGTAAATTGAGACGGTCTCTTGGGATCATTTTTCCAGGCCTTCACCCCCCCGCCCCCGCCCTCGAGCGCACACGCACTCGACTTTATTTACCAGTTGTAAATTTCCTGGCCTTACGCCTGTCATGTCTGCTTGGAGAAAAAAATAAATAAAAGTGGGCAGCTGCCATTTTACCAGAATATTGACAATATTATTATCTTTTGGGGAGGGACTTGGGGGTCATAATTCTGCAAGCATTTTAGAGGATGTGGATTTAAATTTTTTTTTAATCATTAAGTCATACACGCTCCTTCTCGAAGACCATGATACTCACCAATCTGGCACCTCTTTCCCTCCCACTTAGGTGGGCACACGCAATCAAAGCCATCTTCCCGGTCGATGCAGGTTCCACCGTGGGCACATGGGTTGGTAGCGCAGGTGTCTGAATCGGAGTGCATACAACAGAGTATTTCAGTTTTGATAGAAGCTGTCAGAGAGGTATCAATTATTGTGGTTATATTTTGAAAGTGTTTAATTTAAATCATGATTCAGTGACAAAAATGAGATAAATGGATTTCAAAAAAATGTTTAGAAAAATAAATAAAAATTCAACGGCACACTACACCATACTGAGATGTGCATCTAAGATGGGCCCATGATTTTCTCTTTTTTTCTTTCGGATTACCGGCATTTTAGAAGCAATTCCAAATATGGTGATGGCCTTTCTCAGCATTCACAGGCAACTGTTCGATTTTAGAGTGCGAATGAACAATCATTTGCACAGCCGCCACATATGCAATGTTGAATTCTTTGTTTTGTGTGTGTGTGTGTGTGTGTGTGTCAGTTCTACAAACTCAAGTAGGAGAGACATGTTAGTTTTTTGGGAATAAACCTTGATTAAAAAAAGAAAAATGCTCAATGAATTATTTCTGCATTGGGGATTCGTTAAATGAGTGTGCACCGTAGAGGTACACACACACACACACACACACACCCACACACGTGTCGAAACTCACTTTGTGCACAGGTTGGTCCTTTCCAGCCTGGTGGACACTGGCACTCGAAGCCCGAGGAAATCTCATGGCATGTACCACCGTTTTCACAAGGACTGGAAACACAGGCGGGCTCAGCTGACGGGAACAACCAACAATGAAAAAGTGTTACTCGACTTCCGGTATGACAGCGAGAGGGTAAGCTGCAAACGCGTGGAGCTCCCGGCCATACGAGCAAAAAACTGAGAAAAAAAAGACAAAAGAACGAAGGCTGCGACTCGAACATAGGACAAAATGGACATGAACAAAGCTCCGACTGGAAAGGGAAAGGAGAAGAAGAAGAAGAAGAGCGAGAAGCAGGCTGAAAACACACACGACAAAGACAAAGGGGGACCGGCGTTAGCGGATAATGCTAACATAGCATTAGCTCGCGACATCGACAAACAACCTGGCTGGGCGTCGGCATTACAGGCTAATCTACAGAGCGGACTCGGAGAAATAAGAGCTAAAATGGACATGGCACAACACAGTTTGGACGTCAAGTTGGACAGAATCGTCAACCAAATTGAGGAGATGAAACAAGGGCTTGAAAACCTGCGAGACGAAACTAATAGTAAATTTGAATCCGTGAACGCTGACATACGGGCGCAAAAGAAGGATATCGAGATACTCTATCTCTGGTAGAGGAATGGAGTGCAGAACTACAGGAAATTCTCAAAGTCTCACTAGAGCAGCAAAGAAAGCTTAAAGAGAAAGTGTCCGACTTGGAAGGAGAGAGTGACCTTCGACCATGACTACGCGACGGAAGTGGCGGCCAAACGTCGAGAGTATGCCGGACTAAAAAAAATTCTAAAAGAGAAGGGAATTAGGTTCCAATCTGCAACGGACACACTGAGGATCCACTGGACCAAAGGAGTGAAGACATACAGCAGCACTCGGGATGCGGCGAAGGCGATGCAGTTGAGAGGATGGCAGGTGCCTAGCCTTGGACAAGAGGACCCGACAACACAACAGAGACTGGAGGCAGCGCGCAAATGGATGAAAACCTAGAGATAAATGCGAGAAAATTCGGATGACACGAGGAGAATGAAGGACAAAGCAGCGGAGGAACAAGGAACTCGGACAGAAAGGCAATTGTTCCCAAAGAACTTTTGGAATTCACGTAACTTTCTTTCATTTTCCGAGTTCTACGGTTGGTGAGTAAAAAAACAATTCTATGTGGGGGTACTGTTAAAAGTATTTGATGGGGGGGTTAACTGAGTCGAAATAATTAGAAATCTGTTGACAGGCTTTGAATGTTATAATGTAGACCAGGGATGCCCAAACTTTTTGGACCGAAGATCTACTTTTCGATCAATCAAGCTCCCGGGATCGGCCCTTACCGCGCGCAGGCGCGCGCACGCACGCACGCCATGATGAAAAACAGCCTGACACGGAGGCATGCATGCACTTTTGCAGCCTGTAAAGGGTACAACAAGCGTTAAACACAATTCATAAGATTAGGTGCCCCAAAACTAATGAATTAGTAAAAGAACCAAAGGAAATAGAGGAAGCATTTGAACATTATTATAAGACCTTATATACACAACCGGATGCAGCAGATGAAGACAGTATCCCAACATTTTTAGAGGGTCTGGAATTACCATCAATAGGGGAAGAAGACAATACATTTTCTGAAATTACTGTAGAAGAATTGCAGATTGCATTCCCCTCAGAGTTTTACAAGATATTTAGACAGGAACGTCCCTTATTGCTATCTTCACTAAGATATACCATGAAGGAGGGCAAAATTCCTCCGTCATGGAAAGAGGCAATTGTCTCTATAATACCCAAAGAGGGCAAAAATAAAGAGTTATGTCATACCTACAGACCAATATCCATACTTAATGTCGATTACAAGATCTATACCTCAATTATATCCAAAAGATTCGAGACATTCATGCCTGAAATTATAGATAGAGAACAGATGGGTTTTATCAAAGGTAGACAGGCCCAGGATAATATAAGGACAACAATACATATAGTGGAGGCACGAGTGCAGTATTGGTGAGCATGGATGCAGAAAAGGCATTCGATAGGCCCACCGTACACTATCTATATAAAGTTATGGAGAAATTCGGCTTCAATAGAGATTCAATTAGAGTTGTACAGACACTGTATAAGGGGCCGACTGCAAGAGTGAAAGTGAATGGCAACTCGACGGACCGAATAACACTTGAAAGATCAACTAGACAAGGATGTTGCCTCTCACAAACACTATTCAATATCTTCATCGAACCTCTAGCCACAACATCAAAGGCGTGAAGCTGAGAGGCTCAGAACACAAATTGAGCCCGTTTGCCGATGATCTGATAACATACGTAACACAACCGGAAGAGAGCTTCCCGAAACTGATCGAACAACTGGAAGAATCTGAACATTACTCAGGATACAGACTTAATGTGACAAAAACACAGATCCTAGCACTTAACTACACTCCATCATAGTTGATCAAGGGAAAATACAAAGTAAAATGGGACAGTGAGACGGTAAAATACATTGGAGTGTATGTCACGAAAAGCATGGACAAACTGTTTGAAACGAATTACACAAAGATTAATCAAGCCATCAAAGCAGACCTTGGGAGATGGTCAACACGTCTTAGACTTAAGCTCCAGAATCGAAATGGTCAAAATGAACATTCTGCCAAGGTTGTTATACCTCTATCAGTCGCTACCTATACCCATACCACAGAAACAATTTACAGAATGGGATAAACTGACCTCGAGATTTATTTGGGGGGGGTAAGCGACCGAGGATCAGACTGACGACACTACAGTTACCAAAGGAGAAGGGAGGATTGGCGGTACCGAATTTTAAAGATTACTACCGTGCAGCACAGCTCAGAGCAGTAACATGTTGGTGTAATGGAGAGTATAAAGCCAAATGGAAAGAAATTGAAGTGATGGCCGAGGGATACCTGACTCAAACACTGCTGGGGGACAGAAGATTATTTCGGGAAAAGGAGGGCTTGATAGATCAAATAACTAAATTCACTTTAAATACAAGAACATGGTTTAAAACTGACCCGCCAACAAAGAACCTATGGTTGGAAATAGTGGGAGAAATATTTGAGTTGGAAAGATTCACATATATATTGAAGGCCCAAGTAGGGAAGTTTAAAACGAGATGGGAAAAATAGGAGTACAAAAACAAAAACAATGAGAAAGACACCACAAATCAGGAGAAGTCACTATAGATTACGGATATAAATCAAAAAAAGGGACACTTGTCACTGTTGATCACAATATTTTGCTATTTTTAGTTGTATGTGTGTTTTGTTTTTTTTCCCCAAATATGCTTGCACATTATTTGTTCAGAGATGAAAGTGGACTTTTCTGAAAATTCCGAAAAAAAAAAAAAAATTATATATATGCGCACACACATTTGTGGCTTTCGTTCTCGCCAAAATTTCGAAATCTCCGAGATACGGCGAGGCCATGAGAATGCAAGGCGAGAGGATATTACTGTTGTGGCGACGCCACTCAAGCTAAGCGAGCCTCAGCAGTAGATAGTCCGCTGCTCTCTGCTGTGCGTGCTTCAGCGCGAACATGTACGCAAGCGCGCCTTTTGATTTCAACCAATCAGCGCCGACGCAACGACGTCACACACCCGACGTCACACACGACAACAGCTAAGCTCAGCTAGCCGCGACGACACTCGAACTCGGACGGATACGTTTTTCTGCCAATCTGTGCGTTTCCCTTTTTATCCAAATATATTTTTACGACAACTGTCTTGTCCACGGTGTCTTTTATTCGTTCCACTGGGGTTTAGCAAGTGTGTTTATAAAGAGACGAAAATCTCTTTACTGTTACTAGTGTTCGTGTCTCAACATGGAAGCAAAACAACGAACTCAAACGCGTCTTCGTTCAATGTTGTCAACTAATATCCAGATTAATTTCCCTAAATTCTCCGAAGAGATTTTCCTAAAAATTTGAAAAACCCAGAATTCCGGGAAAATCCGCAGGACTTTCATCTCTGTTTGTTGTTTCCTATGTTAAAGGACCTTCACAGCCATTCATGGACGTTGTTGTGGAAACCAACCACGGGTGGAAATATACGAAACCCTTTGTATTCATATGTTGAGACTTGTATGGTCCTATGTGTTGTTGAAATAATAAAGATGCAAGTTATAATAAAAAAAAAAGAAAAAGCGTTACTCGAGTTGAGACGTTGGAAGTCTTTCAAAGTAAAATCGTGTTTCATCTACTTTTCTCAGACCACAACTCCACTTGCACAAAGGTTCAGTGGAGTGGCCGTCCGTCCTTGCTGTACATAAACACTCACCAATCTGACATGTCTTGCCCGAGTAGCCTTGTGGACACGAGCAGTAGTACCCATCAGGCTTAATGTTCAAGCACGTTGCCCCGTTGACGCACGGCTGGTGCCGACCGCAGTTATTGAGATCTGGAGCGCACAACGATGGCACCAGACACGTCAATGTAGCAAACACACAACTTCAAGGTGGATCAAGCATAAACATTGAGGAACGCGGTATGACATCATGGATCAGAGATGAAAGTGGACTTTTCTGAAAATTCCCGAAAAAAAAAAGAAAAAAAAATATATAAAAAAAAAAAATGCTCGTCTCACCCCTCGGGTGGTGTCCATCCCTCATTCAGCTCGGGTCCTCTACCAGAGGCCAGGAAGCTTGAGGGTTCTGCGCAGTATCCTTGCTGTTCCCAGCACTGCACATTTCTGGACTGAGATGTCCGATGTTGTTCCCGGGATCTGTTGCAACCACTCATCTAAACATGTACGCAAGCGCGTCTTTTGATTTCAACCAATCAGCGCCGACGCAACGACGTCACACACCCGACGTAACACACCACAACAGCTAGGCTAAGCTAGCCGCGACGACACTCTAAGTCGGACGGACACGTTTTTCTGCCAATCTGTGTGTTTCCCTTTTTGTCCAAATATATTTTTTACGACAACTGTCTTGTCCACGGTGTCTTTTATTCGTTCCACTGGGGTTTAGCAAGTGTGTTTATAAAGAGACGAAAATCTCTAGTGTTAGTGTCTCAACATGGCTACGCTCGTGAAAGCAAAACAACAACTCAAACGCGTCTTCGTTCAATGTTGTCAACTAATATCCGGATTAATTTTAGGCAAATGTTTCTCAATTCTCCGGAGAGATTTTCATAAAAATTTGAAAAACCCGGAATTCCGGGAAAACCCGGAGGACTTTCATCTCTGATGGATATACAGATGGAGTACGACATGTGGATGCTTATTTGGAGCTGAGAGAAAAAAAAAAAGTCTTCTTTCTCCATAAAAATGACAAGCTCTCGGAGCGCTATCGGTTTCCACTGTATCCTCAACTTTGCTAATTGGCTGCCAACATTCATCCGCTCGGTGCCAGGAGTTCCCTGGAAGCTTGTCGGAGTCGTCGCTCAGTATAGAGCACCAGCTGTCATTTTGACGGGAAGCACTGAGTGTTTCCTCAACCGCTCTGCCGCTCGGCGTCGGAGCTTGCGGTTGTTCACAGGATGCGCCCGAGGAGTTAGAAACTCGTCCCTGTTAATTATTCATCAGCCATGGAAACAATTATTTCAGAAAAATTATACCCTCAGCTCGGCTTGTTCCTTTGTGCTTTTTTTTCCCCACACACAAACCCCGACAACTTAACCCATTTGATCCTTGCGAAACGGAATTAGCCTAAAGGGCAGGTCACACGAAAGGCTGCTAAATAAATGAACAGGGATGAGTCTCCGCTGGGGATCTTCGGACCCACTCTCATCCACCAAAGTGCACTCAAGTGACGAGGAGGATGCGTGGGGATCAAGTATCCCCGATGGTGCTCGAATCACACGAGCAGTAAAACTATACAGCTGCTATTTTCCGGTCAAAGACGTCCGTGACCCGACAAAGGCAGCGTGACACACATCAAGGTTAGTTTTTCGCTGCTGAATAGTGAGTGAGCCAGCGTGTCTCGAAGGCAAATTAAAAGCGAATGGCAGATCAGACGATAAATATGTTGTGTCAATAGACTATTTCTTGAAGAGAACACATAGCTTGAGGGTACCTGCAGGAGGACAGCGTGCCAATTTCGGAAGCATGGGAGGTGGCGACAAAAAACCTTTGGCATACCTTGATTGCACAACAGGCCACCCCAGTTATTCTTGCATCTGCACTGCCAGGGCATGTCGCAAGTGCCGTGGACGCAGCCGGGGAACAGGGTGCACTCATTGCAGAACTGACCCTTCCAGCCGTAGTTACACCTTGCCGCACACACACGGAAAATAAGAATGTCACAACATTCGTCCGACTCCAATAAAGTTGACATTTTAATACCACAACTTGAAAATATGATTTTCACAATGATTTAAAGAAGAAATGATATTCCAACATTTCCTGAACATTTAACAATTAAATCCTTGTACACACACACACACACACACAAAAAAAAAGAAATCACACCCCGCATCCTGTTGAAATGTGCGAGTCAACCAGAACAAAAATGAACCCTGGCGTAAAATATTTGTGTTGAGAAATACGAACATGTCAGTGCTTGAAAGCAGCCTTGTGACAGTCAGATGAAAATGTGGATTCTATAAGCTACCCCAAGTTGTGGGAGATGCCGACACATGATGCTTCCACTTCACCTGTCTGGGCAAAATTGCTCCATTATTTGGAACAAGCATTGAGCACAATATTCACTTCCCGTTTATTGTGCAGCCAATGTAGGGAGTAAACTAGTTGGGAGCGAATCCAACCGGTCCTCTGCTGGTTGCTACCAAGACATCCATCCATTCCTCTGTGGTTAGGGACCCGGCAAATTACCACAAATAATGGACCACCCCACTAAAACAGATGATAGTTTCCTCAATTCATACCATTAAAAAAGATCCCAAAAGACCAGCATTTGAAACACTTGTAAACGTTATTGTATCATGTTTTGGGTCAACCCATCCTAACCCTACTGACTAATCTTCGAGGTAGGTGACATTCCGGGGCAGGAGGGGTTAAGAATACATTCAGCAGGCTCCTGTTTGGACTCGGCTGGGGGCAGCGCGGGGCGGGGGGGGATCTGTAGGCCTAAGATGACGGTGTGCGGCGGCTTCTGAGAGCGTCTGGAGACGGCCGTGTGTTTACAGAGGCTGTGCACGCGCCTGCCGCTTCATGACAACACCCGGGCTATTCCGAGGCTGTGGTGTCGTCGAGCCAGCTGTCTTGTCAATTGGCTTCTATTTTGAGCCGGTGCTCCTGCAGACGGCACCGCTGCCAATGTGAGAAACAAGGTCTTTGAACGTCTCTTAGTTGGGGGGGAGGGGGGTGTCTAAGAATACTTGGCATGCTTTGCTCCACTCTATTTTAACGGCTCGGTGGGGTCTGACAGCAACGTGTCAATAACTTCGCCGAGGAGATGCGGTCAGACCTGTCTTCCAACCTCCTTTTGCCCCAATTTATGAGTTTTTGAAGTTACAAGCAGTTGAATTGTTGGGTTTTGTCTTGCAAGCGAGCTTCAGACACGCTGCCTCTCCCGTAAAGTGCCACAGCGCCGTTGTACTTTCACAGTCTTTTATCGAAAGGGCCAAACAGACAAATGTAAAACGCTACAGTAGGCCAAAACGTATGCCTCGATGTTCAACTACTGATGTCAGTAACTCTGCTACGCCTCTAAAAGGCGCACACACAACGTTTGTCCTGACATTACACTTGATATTTTCTTTCTATTCTCTTCAATTACGATTTGCGTTTTATAACTCACGAGGCTATTTTTTATCATTCAGGCGCTACAAGGGATTAAGGGCCTGATTCCAATTGGGAATAGTGAAATAAAATACGAGCAGATTGAGTGTAGAACAAATTAATCTCCTAAATTAAGGTCCCACTGTCATGCGATACGAGATCTGGTGCGCTGTCTAAATACTTCCCGGACAGCAACGATTGTTTTCAACATAACGGCGGGGAATTTAGTCGGGGTTTTACGGCTTTGGTATTTCCTCCGGAGGTGGAACGTTGCAAACTTGACTTTGTCCGCCATCCCATACCGGAGCGACACTGAAATAAAGGCAGAACTAGGCCAGCTTTTTTACAGGCAGTGTCAAAGTGGCTTCTGGTTGTGGGTCTCGACAGGCTTCTCGGGATCAAATCTAGGCGGTGTTCGCGCCATTACTCATCTGCAAGTAGGCGTGGGTCGGATTCCACACTCACGGCTATGCCACGTGTTAAAAGAAGCCAGAGTCGTGAAATACAGGCAACACCATTTCACCATTTATCCTTGGGGCACGCCAAGCCTTTGCCGAATCCGTCAGAACAAGCTCATTTGTTATAAAGATCCGATATATCGCAGTCCCCTATGGAGCACCAACCAAAGCCCTCATGCAAAAAAAAAAAAAAAAAAAAAAAAGCAACTGGGGAAAGCCTCTGAAATGGATGAAATAAAAAGAATAAAAGGGAGATCACAAGGGATTTATTGCATGCTTTCTGTGACCCGAGGCTTCATTAAATTCATGCCAGAGCAGGAAGAATCTTTACTGCGGCTCCTCCACTCATATCACTTTTCCTGTCTGCTGGGACCTGACATTTCAGGAGGAGAAGATGCCTCGCTCCTTTTCTTCGCCCGCTAACTGGAGTGAGGAGACAGTCAGGTCAAGCCTCCTCTTAATAATCGTTTCATCTAAGAATAACACAAAGCAGGTGTTGATTTATTAGGACGACGTGAGGGGCACCAAGTTCCAAATACACACGGTCGTATTATGCCGTGTATGTCAACGTCGCGTTCTACAACTTTTCAATTTGTATTTTTAGGTCTGACCTTTGCCCTTAAAAAGAGAAGCGCATTGCAGATGAAGAGAGAATGTGGCGATTCCCGGCACGTTTACAGTGCTCACACTGACAACCCCCGTCTTGGGCTCGAGTGGTGAAGTGAAGAAAAAAAAAAAAAAACACGATGAGATGCTTGGTATTCTGTGTGGGATTTGGGCAGCCTAAAAATATAACGCGTCAGGCAAGGCATTGCCTGAGCTAAACTGAGATGGAGACGCCTGAAAGGAAGAAAAGGAACAAGAAAGGAAGGCATGGCTGAGGGTGACTGTTCAGAATGATCCCTTCGGGATTAGTTTGGCGTCACCTCAGCAAGTGCAGGTTGCTGTTTTGGTGTTCACGTTTGTTTTGGTGATGACAACGCAACTTTCGGTAGAGCGAAAGGAGGAATCAAGAATACTGATGCTGCTCAAGAGCGGGACTGTTTGGTACAAGTTGGATGGTAGACCTCCTAACAGTGATGTCGTCTTCAAGACAATGCGTAAGATTTCAGTGACCACAAAACATACTCTGACATAATAAAATCCGAAGACTAGCAGGAGAATAAGTGAATCCTCTCGTCTTACCTGCATTCCCCTGGAACGGTGCAACCACCACGATCCGGATCACAACCTAGCTTGCAGATTGCTAAAGAGAGGGAGGAAAAAAAGAGATGAATGTTTTATTCAGAAAAGTGAATTTACAGCAAAGAGTACAGAAAGGGAATCATATCGAAGGGCAAGTGGGTGGAAAGAGGCTTGTTGGTCTGAAGCGAGTGCAACAGGACATGATTAATGTTTCCTTGGGCAGGGTTAGAGGTTAAGGGGGGCAAAATTTTATAGCCTGCCTGTACAACAACAACAACAACTCGGCTGAAAAAACAAATGAAGCCATCGACATTCACACCAGTAGGGGCATTGTGAGTTTCAAGGCGGTACTGTCAATTATTTCCAAAGTATGTAAAATCCTTTATGAATTCCATACTATTTAATTGAAGAAGAGCGAGCAAAGAAGGCCCCCTACTAAGCAGATCGAATATACGGCTGTGAATAACGGAGCGCTTTATGCCTATCCTACAAATTATTAACGTGGCAAAAAACAAACAAAAAAAAATGTTTTGTAGCAAAACACTGTGTGCAGTATGCATGATATAATTTTCGTTGTGGCATCTCCAATTCAGACAGCAAACCAAACTCCTGCACAGCAAATCTTCCGCGGTAAAATGGCTGCTGCGCGTCGGGCTGCCGCGATTGAATAATTTTGTATTTGAAGAGCCTACTGAAAATTCGATCGAAACAATCGAGTATTCTGATAAAAATCATACATAGTAGCTCGTGCGTCCCTCTTTAAGCCGAAATAAACAGTCGCTCAAAGCAGCCAAAATGCGCTTCTTTTGGTCTGGAGTAACCAAGTTGCGTGCGTGGATGTGAATTCCGCCGAAATACATTCGCTTTACCAATCCAAGTCCAACAGATTAGTAGCTGTCAAGCATGCAGCAGAAGCATACTTTAACGCCAATTTCAGTTTTGTCTCACGATAGCTTTGCCAAACCTGGATTAAACATCTAATCAACACGAACGGAATCTGTAACAACAGGTCTGGGGAACATCGCTAAAGTTGCGCTACAAGGTACAGGTTTTTTCCCCGTCACTGCGGGCCAGACAATCGGCAAACGAGTCTACAAAGAGATCACGAGGCATTCGCGATGATCAGTGCGCGAGAAGAGGCCTTCATTTGTCATGCTCGCCGGATGGTAGCTCACCTGTCTTACAGTTGGGACCCATCCAGCCATCCAGGCAAACCTGAGTGCCTGCCTCATCACAGCTATAGTGGCCAAAGTAGTCGTCGCGAGGGTTGCACAGTTTATTGCACTTGTAGCCGTAGTAGTTGTCGTCGCAGCGCACCCGGGTGCGGTAGGTGATGCGAGCCACGGGTCCGTCGTATCGGACGGTCTCCCAGGGGTCGCCGGGGTTGGCCACGCCCCTGTGAGAGCTGCGCTCGATCAAGTGCTCCTCATCATCTGAAATGAAGGTTGAAAAAATAAAAAATGCAGCCCATAAAAATAAGGGTTAACTAGTTTAGCTTCGTCAAGTGCAAAAAAAAAAACAAGAGGAAGTTATGCTTTTGCGACATATGTACAGATATATTTGATACCACCAGTGCACCGATTTTCAAAACTTTGCGCAATTATAATATTCTATCAGGCATGATTGCTTCACCTTTACACACTCGTCGCCCCCCCCCCCC
>NW_017805278.1:64673-65392 GCF_001891065.2 Hippocampus comes
AGAAGATGCTACCAGTTAACCGTGTTCAAGTTAGTCTCACGGTGGGTCTCATGATAGCGCACGGTCGCCACAAGAAAATAATTCATCAGAGTGTGATTGCGGTTGGTCAACAATCTCCGTGGAAGTGGAGGGCCTGTGATTTCCTTTCCTGCATAGCTCTGGGTTGGACTGCACTTGAGTCATTTTTGAAGTGAGCAAGCACGCACACACACACACACACACACACACACACACACTTTCCTCCGCCGGGGTCTGACACAATGTCAGACAGAATTAAGCAACAATAACAAATAGAACACCCGGCAGTTGCCAGATAGAGAACAATGGGCCCCGGGCCCAAGCGGGCTCAGCTACCTCGGTGTCTAAACACCCAGCCCGGCCGCCCAGTCCGCTCCACTTCCTGCTCGATAAACACAAGGAAAACAGCCGACTGCCTTTCCTGAGGACGCAGGAGGTGTGTGAGGGGGGAGGAGGCGGGGGGGAGGGGGGCCTTTGGGAAGAGAGGCAAGCGGGAGGGAGGATGTGATGCTGGAAGAGTGGAATCTCACTGACATACTGGCGGGCCCTTACGTAGGACAAGACAGGAGGCGGATGCTGACTCAGGCCAGGATTCTCCTCCGATGTCTCACGAATGGAGAATATGTCCATGCTTGCATGATCGAGAACGACTTTCAGATCATTCAACTAAAATGGCCACACGGGGGACATTTCTTGGAAAA
>NW_017805278.1:65476-69036 GCF_001891065.2 Hippocampus comes
GGAAGGGATTCATCACGAGGACTGAGAATGGAGTTGGAGCGAAATATGTCAAAAAAAATGTTCAATTGGAGAGTCATTCAAAACCGAGCGTGTGGCCGAGAGGTTTACATTAATATGGGGAGTGTGGATTGATATGGATTTATCCAAACGGTAGTTTTCACAAAAGTTGTGAGATAGCCTCCTCATCATCATTATTATTATGAATGTAAATTTGACAATTTGACCTCCATTTGAAAAGCTACAAGAACATGTTTTGGTGATTTGTTGATACCACAAGCAGAACCCCTTTAAAAATACATCAAGAAGGAATATGCGGTCCTAGATCTCAACTTCTTAACCCATGACACGAGCATTCCAGTCAGCTGACATGCGTGACGCAAGGCCACACACACCACGGCGCAAGCTAAGCAACAAAGCTCGGTTATATCATTTCGCATGGCAAGACTGAGGATGGGAAGGGATTCATCACGAGGACTGAGAATGGAGTTGGAGCGAAATATGTCAAAAAAAATGTTCAATTGGAGAGACATTCAAAACCGAGCGTACGGCCGAGAGGTTTACCTTAATATGGGGAGTGTGGATTGATCCAAACGGTAGTTTTCACAGAAGTTGTGACATGGCCTCCTCATCATCATTATTATTATTATGAATGTGAATTTGACAATTTGACCTCCATTTCAAAAGCTACAAGAACATGTTTTGGTGATTTGTTGATACCACAAGCAGAACCCCTTTAAAAATACATCAAGAAGGAATATGCGGTCCTAGATCTCAACTTCTTAACCCATGACACGAGCATTCCAGTCAGCTGACATGCGTGACGCAAGGCCACACACACCACGGCGCAAGCTAAGCAACAAAGCTCGGTTATATCATTTCGCATGGCAAGACTGAGGATCGCATCTTTGAGGAAATGTAAAGGAATGGTTTGGGAGGGAATGTTTGGAATGGTTTGTAAGCGTCCGCAAAAATGACTGAAAAGCTCCCTGACAAAAAAAAATGTCTATTCAAAGCACTGACGTGACAGGACTTCGAATACCCCCGGAAATCTCATTTATGTAAATGTTTTCATGCTCCCATTTGCAATGACTGCGCAATACGCGAACGTTCAAAATAATACCGTATTGAATATTTTATTTCAAAACATCGTCGCTTAAACGGCCCCAGAATCGCTGCCGATGAACGCATTTCCTGGTGACCTCCTCTTAAGAAACCGGAGACGACGTAAGGAAAGCGGCTAATCAGAGCGATGATGTCAACTTCTATTTCTTCTCCATTGTCTGCATTCGCAAGTGCGTTTGATGTCACGGACTAAACAGGATGCGATGGCCTTTTACCAATAAGGCAGACGAAAGAGGACAGTGCGGTATGGAAATGCATCCATACACACACACACACAGATTTCCATGCACAAAGATATTTGAGACTCGTGAAAAAAATGCCAAAGGATCAAGGGTGCGCGCAACATTTATAGTCCTCAGAAGATTCCTCCCTGACCAGGCTACTGCTCGGACGGGAAAAAGGGGATGTACAGGAGTCGAGCCACAACGGACATTTCCGAAAGAAAACAGGATACAGCTGCTCAAGCACTGACGGCAGACATAGTTGCTTGTATTGTATAGAGGGTGTCTTCGGAGACCAATATATCCCATTTTCTACACAAAAATGTCGCAAAGGCAATAAGGAATAATAAAAATAAAATAAAAGTCTATGTTATCTTGCCAAAACACCTTCCGACCTCTTGTCCAAACCATGTCAACTCATCATGGAGGCATTCGCACCGTGATATCAGTTCACTTACAGTTGCGGGTGGTGTTGTCCCAATCCCAGGCCTCAACGATCAAGGTATACGCTCGCTGAAGAAAGAAGACAAAAAGACAGCATTAGAGTTTGTTGATATATATATATTATATGTTGTTATATAACAGAGCAATGTGCAAAAAATATACTTTGGAGTTACAGAAATAGTCATTTTCCAAAACGGGTCACGTTATTGTAAGCATTAATTGAATTTTATGACTCACATCCGCTCACAATCTTGAAAAGATTTTGCAACAATACATATGGCAGTCATGACGACATACAAGACAGCATATCCCGTGTCTTCTATTGTGTACAGAGGAAGCTTTTTTTTTTTTTTTTGCCCCCAGAAAAGCTCAGCTTACCAATAACCATACAATGTATTGCCAGTAGGGAAAGACGGACATTGGCGTATATTTCCATGACTGGCAAAAAAAATAAAATAATAAAAATAATACATAAATAAATAAAGTCAACTCCCCTTGCACAGTGAAAACAAGAGTCAAAAACCCGAGTATCTGTTTAATGCCTACAGTGACCGGAAATTTGAATGGTGACTCTTTAAAGTGAGCAGCCAAACAGAATTTCCATTTATCCGTTCCGTTGACTTTCATTCCCCATCGAGGCTATCAAAAAGCAATGCCGCCATCTCGAAAGGTTTAATGCAACGGGGTTGAAAAGACCCGAAGCGCCCGTGCTTCAAGGGGAAACTTACTCTCACCAAATACGAGGTCCAATAAGAAGGTCACTTTGCCAATATTAGCGACAGTATGAGCGCCAAATTCATACCGGCTTTGTCCTTGCTCGTCAGACACGGAGGTCCAGTAAATAACCAGCTAATGGGATTATCTGGTTTCAGTTATGCTTTGCTCTTAACACATCATGCAATGGATTTAATATAAACACTCCCGGTGTGTTTGGAATGTCACGTAAGATGCACTGAATGAGAGGAAGGCGAGTGCGCCCAATGAGGTCACGCGAGTGTAAAAAATGGTTTCTTCAGCACAAGTTTGACAAATTTGTTTGTCTTAATATAATGGAGGGGGGGGGGAAAAAAGCGATTGTCTTATTCCCGTTTTTTTTTTTTTTGGATTAAATGGGGTTTTTTAATCCTATTTAACAGACATGAATTACCAATTTTTAATGCCTTCAAGCAGATCATCTGCATAGTCGAGTAAACAAATCAACTGGATCAAAACAGATTTTTGTGCTGCGATGAAGAAGACATGCTAACGTAGTCAAACAGAAAACATGGGGGGGGGGTGTCATGTACCTCAGCATAAAGTGTCAGTTGTCTAATTAAACATTTAGCAGGCGGGTATTCACCTCGGCTAGCAAGTTTGTTGCCTATTTTCTTACTCTCGGGACTATGTTGACATGAGGTAAAGTTACTGGGCAACTATGAAGTTTGCAGTGACGGAGCAAAATGCAGAAAATTCGACCCGCTGTCAATGGTGCGTGCTCGCGTGGGCACATGCACACTCCATAAGCGTAATCTAGCCGGTGTGCTGCAGGGCACACTGCTAGGCAACCAGATGACCTAAATAGCATTTGTTACGTCACCATTGGAGACAGTTGTAGTAGCCACAATGTGACCTCTACTGTAATGTCACTGATGGGACATTAGACCCAAGAAGAGTTTGGAGGGGGCCTTTTGGGGGGGCAGCAGTGATGCAGCTCACATACTTTGTTAGCCATCTAATTAACATCCACTGTATGAAAAAAAAAAAAAAAGGTTAAATGCAGTATCAAAAAAGAGG
>NW_017805278.1:69100-93336 GCF_001891065.2 Hippocampus comes
GTGGGGTGGGGGCCCCAACAAGCTGGTAGGCTGGTTGCTGCTGGGCTGCAGGATTAAGTTGGCTTGTCTGGCAATGGGCGCTGGCGGGAGGAAGGGGAGGGAGTGTTATTGTGGAGACGCTAGAAAAGAGGATGGAAGAGAATATGGCAGTTGAAGGTGGAGAGGGCTTGTTTGGAGGCGCCTTGATTTTTGATCCTGCTTCAGGTGGATTGAAGCTTTGCCAGATTTGAGCATTGAAGAGGCGTCGGGGGTTTCGGTGTACCGTATGTGTACGAACACGAGTGCAGAATCGACGCGAGCGCAGACGCACAACAGATGCGGGCCTCAACGATGGATTATTTGACATGAACGTGGATCATCCCACGACATGTAGCTCGGCTTCTGACCTTTCCACCTACTCCCCTGCCGGCCCCCCTCCCCCAACCTCAATAGAGTGGGCTAGTCTGAGCACGCGGGCGGGTGTGCGCGTATGCCAATGCATAGAAGAGGCACCGCGAGCGGCCAATTGTGCGATTCGTGACTCGTTGGGTGGGAAATCCCTTCAATCAATGACTGACGAGCAGGTGTCCCATCTGCACCTACGCACCTTCTGCGACACTTCTTTACATGCCCGCCTCATGTTGTAAATGCCTGGATAAACACTCAGCACGGTCCGTGTGTGTCGGGCTTGCGCAAAGCCAGCGACTTGTCTGGTTTCCCACAGACCATCCCAGTCTGTGATTAGCTGGATTAAGTGACAGCTGCCCAAATGCTCGGAACAAGATAGATGATGGGCAGATAAAGGGGGGGGCGGAGTGGGGGAGGAGAGGCGTTGCTGAACAAAGACCCTTGTTCCAATACCGTAACTCACCCCCATCCCAATCTCAACCATTGTCCATGCGGAGACACGGTCAGCTCGAGGACAATTAGCAATCAGCATTTGCACCAGCGAGCCGGGCAAGATTAGTTGGATGGAGTCAAAAAGACAGCAATTACTTGCACCTACACTAATCCTCTGCCCAACAGATTGCAAACTGACGTTATACACGTCCAAGGACCGTTTTTCGCTGTTCGAATCTTCAAGCGGCTGCGTAAAATACTTAGTCTGGGAGAACCGAGAAGATTCTGTGAGTCCAATCTCCCAAAAACCCTCGCCCGCCCTACTCCTAATGGATTAGAGGATTTACAAGGAGAAATCCTAATTTTCAAGTGAAGAAGGGGAGCATTTGAAGGGGGGGAGATAGGTGTTTCTGTGTCCCGTATGAAATAAAACTGCTTGCAAGGCCTTGCGCTTACATTCTATGCAATAAAAGCGAACAATCGGCCTTGTTTTCCTATTCATTTGGTTTTCCTAAATGGTCTTCGATGTCACATGTCGACAGGGAGCCGCAGGTGTAAATTTCCTTCGCCAGATGACTCGCGGATGGGTCGGTGGGTGGGAGCCTTCACTGCTGCCGCTGCAGAGTCGTTTTACGCTTTGAATAAAAAGGTGCCGGGAAACGGAGGCAGGCAACAGTGGGAAGTGGAAGCCGGGGCAGGTTGGGGTCACTAAGCATGGGGGTCTGCACACTCCTTTTTCTAAAGAGGGGTCAGCGCTCTGCATGTGGGGCGATGTGCGTGTTTGCATTCGAAGAATACTAAGAATGTGAGATCCAGGCCTGGTGTTTAATCCCATGCAAAATCCCAGTCGGCCAACAGTCCGTTGTCAGTGGGAGCGCGTCTGCGATGAGGATCAGCCGAGTGATTGACTCGTTTGTGGCTCCCGGGTAAATTTTGCATTTGGGATTTTGCTTTTAGGATCACAGGATGTCAGTACCCGACTTACATGTCCTTATTCGGTGATCAAAAAACAGCAAAGAATCTGAACCTGTCATACTTCGTTTCAAGGTAACGCCAACAGGCAACGTTCCAGCTCGCCCATGCGGTGTCACTGACATCTCCTGATTTATTGCCTTCTGATGGGACATGAGGTCATCACTATTCATCCCATGGCCAGTAATCGCTGCGTGTAATCTTCATTAATCTGTGATGTCAATCCCAGCTTTTAGTTTTACTAGGGCTGAGTCTACACTATCCCAGCGAGGGCAAGGCGCCATCCCATCTCTCCTGGATCCAAAGACCAGCGGGTTTCTTTTTGCGGTACCCCTTGGCCACTTCTCTGTGGCTCACTCAAAATGAAGAGAAAACACCGCAGTTCTTTTGGCATAATTGAAACAGTGATGTCTAAAAAAAAAAAAAATGGGGGGAAATCAGTCTTGTGAAGTTATGGTCATGGGCTGCGGTGCATCTTTATTTTAGAATTAGCCATTAAGATTAACTGATGGCAACTACATTTAGTAATACAAATGGATATTTAATATTTGGGCTCTTTTTACCACTCGCTAATGATAACATTGGTGCGGAAACGGCCTTCACTCAACCGGTCTCATTTTGGGGATCGACGTTGCAAATGAGTGGCCTTAATTACCCATTTCCATGTAACTTCAGCATAAGCGAGCACGCTTTATATCAGACAATAAGGTGGTGAAAAGCCACGAAAGAAAACCCAAAATGGGAGAGGCATGACTGAAGAATTCCCTTCCTTTACATAATGGTAGAAAATGAATGGCATTTGCGGTCACAGGTTGCTTGCAAGAGTGCCAAGAGAGGTTAGAGCGAAGGCAAGGCATTTGGCTGGCGAGCGTACACCGGCTGTGCGCGCGCACGCGCACACATGCACGCACGCTAATACGCGAGGACGCACGGCCCAT
Source organism: Hippocampus comes (assembly GCF_001891065.2). Classification (NCBI taxonomy): domain Eukaryota; kingdom Metazoa; phylum Chordata; class Actinopteri; order Syngnathiformes; family Syngnathidae; genus Hippocampus; species Hippocampus comes. Next base: position 71,830 of record NW_017805278.1, read on the forward strand.
TGAGCAGGCTGCTATGATGCCAACAGGGTCATTAGCCATGCACTTCCAATTCAACACACTCTGGCGCTAATTAGCCAGCGGGATCAAGGACGATGCAACATGAAGAACAAACGGCACACGACGAACGCTTATAAATGACTTACCGTCAGACGGACGTAGCTGACATTCTGTATTTTATTTACTATTTTTTTAACAAGAAATTTTCCCCAAAAGTAAAATAGAACTAAAAACCGTACCTTTTCAATGTGTTTACTCGACGCTGACCGTTTTAATTAAGATTGCATGATTCTGGAGTAGCACATGGGAGTCGTAAATAAAATATGGTCACATTAGCTTTGTGCGTGCGTTCTTGGCTATTGGACCATGACTCGCTCGTAGGTGGCTCATTTGCCTGAAGGCATTGAAGAGTTGCCACAGCGATGGGCATGCTCCGCAAACATTACCAAGCTAATTCATGAGGCATAGTAAGGGGGGGGAGGGGGGGGTTGGCTTGAGCGCAATGCCGCACCACTTCCATTCAAGAGCCATTAGCATTTCAAACGGGTTCAGCAGTACGGCGACGAGTTAACTGCCCATGTAATGACACGCATTCATTACCTCCACAAGGAGCCCGTGGCACCTGTACACCAGTTACCAAGTGGCCACCGGGGTCACGCTAACGCATTGAGAATGTGTAAACAAATTCGTCACGGTGACAACGAAATGTAGGGAAAACGATTTACAGGCGGCGGGTTGGTGCAACGTTGACATGCAGAGAAGAAGAAGAAGAAAAAGAAGAAGCCGGAGCTCACATAGCAGCGTGCAGAACGTCGCATGTCACAACCCTTGGAGCGCCGCCACAATGCTGCTTTAATAGCTCCATAAAGGCAGCCAGCGGCCTCACAAAAAGCATACTGTAGACTTGCCCTGGCCGGTAAGCCCCACCCACCCAGCTTAGGAAGTTTATTTCTGTTGTACAAGTTTCCATGACAGCTCATAACCACTTTGAATGGTGGTTTACACATTCAAAACAAAGGCAACCCGAGTGGCGGTCGGGCAGCGACCTGGGCAGGTTGGATTTCCATACGACGATGCTTCTGGATAGTTAACAACCATTTTATTTTGGAATAGCTGCTCGAGAGCACGCAGACGCAGGGTGGGGGGCACTTCCATGAATTGATGTATAATTAGATGCTGACATTTAATGAAAAGCCTCAACTGGTGATGGATGCATTGGCCACAATTGATATGAATACGCACAACAGTCGCTGAACTCAAAGGCCAAATTCATGTTCCAAGCCTACACTATCACACTTTTCTTTGAACGCGGGAAGACGATTTGAATGCGCTCCAAATAAAAATGTGACCTGCATTTAGTGCACAATGAGAGAGAAGGAAGAGTAGCAGAGGCAATTTTGGTGGCCCAAGGAAGTAACAATGATTAGTTTCGGAGAAGTGCGAAATGAGACACTAAAAGGGATGAAGAATGGCCACGTAGTTGGTCATGATGGCATAGCCGTGGAGGCATCTCGGAAAGGGTGGCTGTGGAGTTTTTGACCAGGGTGTTTACTAGAATTTTGAGGGTAAGAAGATGCCCGAGGAATGGCGCAAACTGTGCAGAGTTGTCATGACTGTCGAGGAGCAAAGTGGAGTTGAGGGAAAGAGTAGAGATGCTAGACTCGGGACAGGAGTGAGAATTTGTGAGCCGAGGTAATGTTTTATGCCTCAGAAGAGTGGAAGAATCAAACGTCAGAGGTACGACAATGTGCGTGAGTGAGACACGTGGAGGAGGAAGAATGCTACAGGGAAAAGAGAGATGCAAAGTGTGGAGGACTTGAAAGACTTGGCCACTCCAGAGCAATGGAGCGTAGCAAGGACGTGACGAAACTGATCGAAGCATTGCAGAGGATAAAGAATATGCCAATATGTATTGTCTAATATCTGTCTACATATGTCGTTCCACCGTTTGTGATCAAATTTCCATTGATTAAAAGGTTCCAAAAACCGCCACCGTCAACACTAAGATCCGTTTTTATTAGCATTAAGCTAAGCGGTGTTTCCTTTCGTGAAGCTATGTGGTTGTTTTAAAATGCATACAAGCATGTAATTCTCTTTGTTTGATGTTTGGTTTGACTTTTAACTTCAACTGGGAGTGGCATTATACACTCTTGGAGCGTGTTTTTTGATTAATTGTTCAATAACTACTGCTTATTGTGAAGGGAGTTGAATTCACTTCCATCCGACAGTGCTCGTATCAAATCAAAGATAAACTTAAATAAAAGGTGAGTGCCTTTGCACACAATAGCCCTTGGACCAAAAACGAGGATGGGGGGTGAGGCAGGCACCACAGCGAGCAAAGATAATTGTTTACCGGCAGGCCTATGTAGCCGTCTCCTAGCAACAGCTTTTGACAAGCGCTGCGTCAGGTGTGGTTGAACCACGGCCGCCTCCGCGCCGCCTCCGTCAGCGTGTTCATCTATGCGCTTAACAGGCCAGCACGGAAAAAAGCGAAGGTGACTTTCAGTACAAGTCCCGACTCAGAGTGTTCAATTGAAAGCACTACTGCGGCTTTTGTCCAACTCCTGCGCAATGTTAAACGCGGTGTGGTGCATAATGCTATGCTTGTGAGAGGAAGCTTTCCATCTCACAAAAGTGAGGAATACAACAACACAGCGTGTTGTAAAAAAAAAAATCGAAAACGCCCAACAATTGGACCCACCATTTCATGGTGGCTGCAGATTTGTTCAGGTGACAGGCCGGAAGATACTTTGTGTGAATCATAGAAAACAGTTAAGAGGAGTCTAACGTTGACAGCCGAATTTCAGCAAGTAGTCAAAAGTTTACTCTGTGTTTTCCACAGATCCCACTTTAAAAACCACACGCACGGCTGGCTGCACTTGACTGCATCTGCTTGAAAGTGCACGCCGCATGCATTTGACGGACACGTGGCTCGAGGAGGGAGCCAAACCCATTCAAATAGTTTGGGTTGACTCCAGTAAAGGCAGTCTCACACAGGTCTGTGCAGATTAGCACATGGTTTTAATACACGTCGGGCGAAGGCTTCCTCTTTTGACACGGTCACGTTCGTGAATCAAAAGTTTTCATCCAGGTTAAAAAAATGCAAGATGAAAAGTAAGCTCCACATCCAGAAGGTTCTTTAAAGTGAGGATGCAGACAGCCCAAATGCGGCCTGAACATCCTGTTGGCCGACCGACCGGCTGCTTGATTGACAATCTACACAGAGGTGCAAAATCCATACCATGTCTAAAAGCTTTCATGTAGTTCCTTTTGTTACCACTTTCCAATGGCATGTTACTTAATAAAATGAGTGAATTTTATCATGTGTATTTTATTTTAATAATCACATAAAACAGGTTTTGCACATGTCCCTATAATTGCTGTCCACCCTGTCATCATGGGGTAACTGCCCTTTTAAAAAACCCTCTGATGTTGTCAGTGACAATATTTCATGCCAGCATTGTCTTTTTTTGTTGTGGAGGGGAAAAAAAAGAAGATTTATCTGCACTGAATAAAGTTGCTAAGCGAAAGTCCAATATGTTGTTCATGAAATGCTGACATCCGCCAAAAAAAATCCACCCTGCCATTGTCAGCCCTATAACGCAAGATCAATACAGGCAGCCGCCGAGAAAGAAAAAACATTTTGAAAGATTTACCAACCTGAATTCCTCCACTTAGTACAACGAATTTGACGTTCAAAGGAAAATCTCAACTTCTGGGGGAGAGATGGCGAAACAACAAAGGCATCCTAGGGTGAAATTGACTTCAAACAAGCATGAAGGAACACACAAGCAAAGGCTCCATATATCTCACTTGCAACCAGAACATGTGCAAGTGTTATGGAAAATGGATGGAATCCATTTTAGCAGGATGGCACACCAAACATTTGGCGGACCACTTGTTGCTAGGCAGAATTCAGACGGTTCAATCACGCATGGCCCAAAGGATCATTAATATAAGCCACGCCCATTGTGCTGATTGAACAGCGACTAAGGGGCAGAAGACACCAAGTTAAAAACAAATGATAAAATTAGCGCTATGATTATAAAACAACGGAAACAAATTTCACAACTTAACCTCTGCTCTCTAGTAAATATAAAAACACATTTGAAACAAATGGCTTTTCCCTAATAAATTCCAAACCACAAGCTTCGAGGGCCTTCATCACATGTCTTTTTACTGGCAATAAAAAAAGGAAGAACTGGAGAACAACCGGAGGCATTCCAAAACATGACGTAATCTGAGTCCAATCGGATATTAGCGAAAGCGTCACGATGGTCACTACAGCGAAACAAAGCGATGGTACCTCATCACGGAACAAGAAGCTCTTCACAGAAATGCAAGATGAGATGCACTACTGCAGGCTGACGTTAGCAGATATTTGTCACGTCCAGACCCTGTAAGGTGGGCTACTTAATTATATTGACAGCTTTAAAGAGCAACATAGTGAAAATTAAATTACATAGAATTGCGCATACAAATGGTTGAGTAACTACTTGTGAAAATGTGACTGTGAGAAAGCAGTTCTGAATTTTGCTGAATTGCAAAGTCGTAATTCATCTAACTTGCATAATAACCACCCGCACACCTAAGGCCCTCCAATGTATCAATTCTACTCCGCAAATGGTTTGCAGTGCCATCGGCGCATATTAAATTGTAAATATGGTAAAGTATTGCCGTAAAACACAATATATGTGTACTGTATACTGTATTTTTATGTCTTGGCGGCGGCGAGCTGTCTCCTGCTGTCTTAAACCCGGAAACGGATTCTTGTCTGTGTGAAAGCTTCTGTGCATTTGACAGTCTGTAATTTGCCACTTCACCACATCATGCAGCGCGCCGCAAAACCGGAGACCAGACTCGCCACTCGTGAAATCTTACGGCAGAACCCCGCATACTGTGAGCGCAGTGGAAACTGCACAGTTCAGTTGACCCAAGCCCAATCCCACCCAATTTGATTGGTGCCTGTTTGTAATGGAGAAGCAAACAGAGGCCAGGCCAGGCCAGGCCAAGCAAGGCCGAGACGGTGCAAGGCCAGGCAGTTTTGGAACCTGTAATGGAAATGTTTTTTTTTTTACGGCCATAACTTGGCAGCTAGTTGTGGCACTTTAAAGCATCAGCCAGCCGACAATGTCTGAAATGCTGTCATGTCATAGCCAAAGGGTAAGCAAAGCTGCATTGAGTTTTGTTGGCTGAGAAGATTGGCACGAGTTAACTTATATATAGCACATAGTCGATTGCTTAGTGAGGTGGTCGACGCAGTGGGAGCAGGAGGGGGTGTTTTGTTGAGTGTGGCGAGGTGTTGACTGGATGAGTGCCAGATAGCAGAATCCACACACTCATAGAAGTTTATGAAGTGCTGCCTCCACAAGTGAAAATGCTTGTATTATCTCTAGGGGTGTTCGCTTCTTGTTTTCCCCCACATATGGGGCTTTACTTCCACAGCTGAAGCCACGTGCATCATTCAAAATCAGAGTAAAGTGCATCTGTTCCTGGTTGTCATGGTACCAAAAGACAAGCAGTATGCCATTGGTTGGCAGAATCGCGAGAATAAAACGCATTTCTAAATAAGTGCATCTGTAAGATGGCATCATTTGAATTAAAAAAAAAAAAAGTGTTATCTTGCTTCTAAAGCCTGATTATGTCACAAGGGGAAGCCGGGCGCCCAATGTGTGAAATGGGCTGTTAGCCAGATGACACGGCCGATGGTACACTGCATCTTTGTTTCCACGGTGTGCAAAGTGACAACGCCACATCGCATGAATGACCCTCCCGAGCTTGTTGTGACATCTGCCAGTGGAATAGTGCAGCGCTATCAGCCAGGACCACTTCACAGATCATACCAAGAATAAACCTCGTCCCCTCTGACTTGAGGTGTCAGGCGCTGCCCCAAATCAAAACAACCTTTGGAGTTTTATGGTTTGTTCACTGTAAAATATATCCACTTGGCACCAGAGTATGTTTAAACAGGTTTTGTTGCCATTTTCGGTTTGGGAACTGCAATCAAAATCAATCAACCTGTCAATATTCTGCCAGTAATTGTGTGAACTAATTGATTGATTAATCTTCACGAAAAACTCTCGACAGACTGACACCGTCCCAAGTCCAAAATATGAATAATAAATGCATTTCCAAGGAACCAAATGTGCCAGTAGGTTGTACTTTCCAACCAAAGCAGATTTATGAACACAAAAGACATCAAAACATCAAGTCCTAACAGCGACCCGTGTAGCTTCATAGATGTGCGCATCGTCCCCTGATAGCCACAAAAAGTGGGGAAGTCAGACTGGGATAATTAAAGCACGCACACCTCATTCGCCTGCCCAAATCATCATCGACCAACCTTCAATAGTGGGACACGCTTAATTGCCTCGGAGGGGCCACCTGGCACCCACAGCAGGGGGGGAAGCGGTGGGATGCACGAGGGGGAAACTCCAAACCAAAGCCCCACTCACAGCATATTATCATCTCGAGGCACATGAAAGCACTGAGGACAGAAGACCGCACCAGACTCCAGCAGGAAGTTGCTCAAGACGCAGACTAGAAAGGCACCGTGTGAGACAACCACAATGTAGGACACCGGCTATTCTCCAATTGTTTGCGAAATGGTATGCTGTGCGCAGAGGAATCATAAAAGCGGTTCAACTAAAACCCAAATCAAGCCAGCTCAAAAGGAAAGGGTAAAAAATATCAGCGCAGCCATTCGCCGCACCAGCAGCGTCTTCTTCAGGGTCTGCACATTAAAGCATACACCCGCCGTCCAATTAGCCCGGGTTGGCCTTGGCAGGTGCTTAGTGGCGTACTGGAATCAAGCCAAACCTCAGACAGTATATCAGGGCCACTCTCCAAGCGACAGCCCAGGTGACATTACCGAGCATCGTGACTGCAACAGAATTCTTGGAAGGCATTTAGCAAAAGTAATTGTGCATGCGACAAGAGCGCTTTTGATGGTCGCCCCAAAAAAACAAAACAGTCATCTAAAGTGGTTGACACACATATCAATACAGCTGCCCCTGAATTGAACATGTTTAGCCCCTTCCAATCAAAGACATCACATGCTCGGTTACTTCATGTCGCGAGAATTGGCAACTGCAATATTGCTGGCAGATCAGATAACAGCTAACTTAGCTACTACTATTTCTTCTTCCGCGATTAATACGACAACTACTGCTATTCCTACTACTACATTGTTCAGGTTTTATTTTTCCGCAGTTTGGATAACTCGTGGCACAAAGCTGCCCCTCACAGGTGATTTTTTTTTTCTTCTTCCCACTCATCATGTGTGGGGTCGCTGATATTTTTAAAAAACTCGTAGCCGGCTTTATGGGCAAATGTGGCGTCGATATGCCAGACTGCCGAAAGAATTTGAATCCCGTCGATGAGAAAAATACATTCATTTGCTCTGAGCATGAAGCTTGCCACTGCAAAGCCAGTTTTCTTCAATGACACATTAACTATTAACTTTCATCTTCATAATTGCCGCTGTAGCGGTGTGCAAGAATGCTGGCGCATTGACAGTACGAATTCAAGGACACGAACTTGAAGCATTCCATATCGTGAATCATCTTTGCAGACAGGAAGTAGACATGTTAACCTGCAGGCTAAACTGGAGCTAAATCGATGACTTACCGTCCATGCGAATTGGAACGGGAAGACAATCTTGCCAGCGTCGTCGATTTTGTTCGTTCCACGTTCAAAGTTCAACATATTTCCACCGAGAACTTGCGTAGATCTAGCTCCAAAGGTGCAGCCCCCCCGGGTGATTTCCAACTGATACTCCTTGAAGCACACCTTGAGGTAAGTGTCACACTCATCCTCCACACAGCGCAGATACTTTTGGGAGCTCCTGGAGCCGTCGCAGCACTCCCCGCTCGCCAACTCGCCATTCACATTCTCGACTGAGATCAGCTGCAGCTCGAAATAGCCTGGTGACTGGGACTCCTGGAAACAACGTTTCAGAAATGCCCACAATTACATGAGAGCTAACACTCAAAAAGGCAGACGATAATGCTGCCTTTGAATTGACACAGCCGAGTGAGCAATTGGTTTATTGTGTTTGAAGTTTGCAGTGATGCAGAAGTGCACACTAAAATCACGCTTCTAGTATTTTGACTGCTTGAAGCTAGCTTTACACTGCAGAGATCAAATGACACAATTCCGCACATAAATGAAAAAAAAAAACCATCTATCTTTAAATTGTATTCAAGCATGAGGGTGTGGCTCGTTTGATTTACAGAATATATATATATATTTTTAAAAATCTGAAATCAGAATTAAATCGGAATGGGGCATTTGGGCCTGCAACGTGAATGCAGCGTTGATGAGTTACATCACAGTGAAAATATGTTAAAAAAAAAATCGCGCTCCTCAGTTTGGTGGAGTGCACTTCCAAAACACCGCAAATTCCAACCACAAAATAGACACGAACGGCCGTCACGCGCCTACTTGTAATCGTCGACGTGGGGGGATTGTAGTACGGCGGACGTCACACTACGAAAGTTAATCGGCGATGGGGGCTGGCGGACATCAGGCGGTTCGACCGGCCAGTAAAATCAACACATCATTTTCCCCGCAATTCCCGATTGCCCTGCATCTATACATAGACATCGTCAAAATGAAACGTGCAATTACAATGCATAACCGAATGATTTTTTTTTTTTTGCAACCAAATTGCAAATATTTAACTGTAAATGCGCCCAGCTGCAACATCATGACCACCGATCATTGTCATGATATTGTGCAAGTGGTCATCAGTCACGCGTGTGGTGGCTGGCTCGTGCATCCTCCATGATGAGGCATGGCAAAAAAAATCAAAAGTGGGGCATGCGCGCTTTGGGGTTTCTGGTGCAAGTTGGTTTGCTGCAGCAGCCAATTGGTGCGTGCGCGTTTTGGGGTTCCCGGTGCAAATTCGTTTGCTGCAGCGGCTAATTGGTGCAATTTACAAGTCCGCTTGTGCCCCAGACACCAAAACCAACCGCTGGCGTTGATTGATGGCAATAAAAGGTCGGCGAGCGGTCAACGCTAACAAGTCTTTATTAATCCCTGGCCCTGCACGCCAGTAACGTAGAGGCGGCAGATTTTGAGGCGCCACTAATAACGTCTACTTAATTGAATTATCGATTAAACGTGATGCAAAGAAGCTCCAAATCCGAGCACGTCCACCAACTTTTGAACAAGGGTGATTAAATTGCAAATATTTAACTGTAAATGCGGCCAGCAGCAATATCATGACCACCGATCATTGTCATGATATTGTGCAAGTGGTCATGAGTCACGCGTGTGATGGCTTGTGCATCCTCCATGATGAGGCATGGCAAAAAAAATCAAAAAGTGGGCCGTGCGCGTTTTTGGGGTTCTTGGTGCAAATTGGTTTGCTGCAGCGGCCAATTGGTGCAATTTACAAGTCGCTTGGGCCCCAAACATCAACAAAACCAACCGCGGGCGTTGATTAATGGCAATAAAAGGTCGGCGAGGGGTCAAGGCTAACAAGTCTTTAATCCCTGAGACGCGAGTCACGTAAAGGCGGCGTGATTTTGAGGCGCCGCTAATAACGTCTACGTTATTGAATTATCGATTAAACGTGATGCAAAGAAGCTCCAAATCCGACCGCGTCCACTAACTTTTGAACAAGGGTGATTAAAAGCGTTGATTTGACGTGTGCGTCGGTGTGCGTGCGTCGATGCTAAAAGGATATTTTATTGTTCCAAACGAAGAAGAGAAGCGTCTTACCTTGGCCCATATCGTCAACAGCAGGCACACTATTAGGAAGCGATTTCTAATCCTGGTCCAAGTCCACATGCCTCCGATTAATTAGAGTCCCATAGGAGGAGGGAGGGGGCTCGGTGAGCGCAGACAAACAGCCGCAGAGCCGGGGACCAGCAGCTCCGACCCTCCTGACATGCAATAAAAAAAAAAAAAAAAAAAAAAAAATCTGTCAACTAAGAGCAGCCTAAAAAAAAATAAAAATAAAAAAAATATCCCCTCGCTCAAAAAAGAAAAAAAAAACACAGGCGTGACTCGGTCACACCGCGCCGGGCGGAACACGCGTGCGCACGGGGCGAGCAGGCTGCAGTGCTCTGGTGATGGTCCACGCACAACGTTCACACGAGTGGGCTCCGTTCCCCTCCGTCTGAGCCGTCTCCACAAGGCGAACTGACTGAGACGTCCGTCAGAGCCACAAACCCGAGGAGAGGACGTCGGCTTTGAGTGACAGCTGCGTCAACCTCTCAGCGCTTGGCCACGGGGTAGCCTGACAGCCAACCGGATTAGTGGGCGGACATTAGTGGGGAATAACCGCGCCCCCAGACCCCCACCTATCGCCCCCACCATACCAACCGCCCACCAATCCTACTCTTCCTCCCCCTAAAAACTTGAATTTTTAAGAGCTTCCCATTAAGCCTCCTGAGCACAAAAATAAGTGTTTCATCTCGAGTATTTATTGTTGGATCTAAGTAGTGTTTGAGAGGCGCATGGTGTCATGTATAACCTAAAAAAAAATAATAAAAAAAAGGAATAATTTAACCATTTCATACTGTCAGTGCACACATAGTTTGTTATATACACTAATAAAGAGATGTCTTTTTCTTTTTCTTTTTTTTTTTAGATGGTGGCTATAGCATCTGGATGCTCTGGTCTGCCTCTGAGGAGTTTGCATGTTCTCCCCGTGCCTTTGTGGATCTTTCTCAGAGACCTCTGATTTCCTCCTAAATTCCAAAAACATGCATATTAGGTTCAATGTAAGACCAAAATTTGTCCTTAGGTGCAAGTGTGAATGTTTTTTTTTTTTTTTTGTCTCTATCAGGGATGTGCAACAGGCAGCCTGCTACCACACTCTGAAGGGCAGGCCCTTTGATAAATTTTCCCCAAAAACAAATGGGGGGCAGAACGTTTGAATTGCTAAAAAAAAATTACAATGTGTGGTTCTTTTGTTGTTTGCTTCAAAGTTTATATTCTTGGATTATTTGATTATGGATCTTTTATACAGTACATGCATTGAGAAAGTATCATGAGAAATAAAATCTATGAAGAGCACACATTTTGCATGTATTTTGACCATATCTAAAGTGGCATTTTTAACAGACGTCTATTAGGGAGTGCGGCATAGAATGACATTTTTGAACATTTTTCATATTTGTGTATTTTTTGTCATTTTAGAAAAAGGCAGTGGACATGGGTCTATATACAAACTGTGTCCCAAAAATTGACCAGGGGCCAATTGCAGTTTGCTGCACATTGGACTGCACTAAAGCATTGCCATTAAAAGCATGACATGAAAAAGTAAAAATGTTGAATGTTAGTCAAAAAAAGTAACAAAATTGCAATGTTACAAGATATCCCAGTTTTATGAAAAAAAATGTTTTGTGTTGAATGATATCGCACAATTTTTAATTGAAAAAAAGATCCCTCTATATTTTTTAAGATTGCTTTTCTGTTTGAATTATTTTTTAAAGTCTTGAAGAGTTAGCTTGGAGAGCTGCTGAATTCCATTTGAGAGAGCCGCTAAAGTGCCATTCATTGATTATTGTTGTTTGACAATAAATTATTTTCTTTGATATGACATAACAGCAGACACGTTGCTATGGCTATGTTCGTTTGTTGTCGTTTTTTTTCCATTATAAATTTCCAGAATGACCATCTCACCACCAACCAAAATACAGCTTTGGGATAATGCCTAAAATATCTATGAAAAAAGTATTCGAACTATCTTTATGAATGCCTGGTTATTATTATTATTATTATTATTATTATTAAGATGGGAAATAATTACAAACGTGTTGTTTGGCTCGTTGTTTTTGTTATTTAAGACTTGCTATCAAAAGTGAAGCAGCCCCAATTTACGGAGGTCCTCCCCTCAAACCAAGCCTCGATTGCATCAGTTTTAGAGCGCCCTCTTCTGTTTGCACTAAACCGCATTCAAGCCTCAGAATGTGACCTGAAGGAGCAACACACATTTAACTCACATCCCCCAATGACAACGTTTATATCTGTCACGATGCAATTTGCAGCACATTAAAATCAACCTCTTGTTTTATAGTATCCATACTTTTATCCATTTTTTTTTTAGGACATTTGCATTGCCTTGACAGCAAGGCCAGGTGAGGCGACCCATGAAGTGATGACAGATGGCGAATGGTGATTTGAGAAGGGGCATAACTCAAGGGATTTTGCATGGGATTGCGCTCGCATATAGACTCCTAAATAAAAGATCTATGCGGGTACCTTTGAGTTTTCAGTTTCCGTGTAGGAGCCTCCAAAGTAGTATGGTAACAATATTAATATCGTGTTTTGTGGAATACCAATTATGCAGAAAAATGCACCTGTTTTAAGCCATCTCAGGAATCGGCCACTTTGCCACTTGCTGTCAAACTGAAAATGACATCGCAGCTGCTCAGGGCTCAGGTAACTGTTCTATTTGTCACTCCCAGTTTACTGAAAAACTGACACGGTACGTAGGTGATGTGAGACCCCCCCACCCCCTCCCCGCACCCTCCCTGCCCCAAAGCACCACATTTGTGTCTCATCCCCACTGGCTGGCTGCCAGACGGTCCGATAGGCCTTTGAAGGAGGCAGCCGATAGACTGACCTGCTGCGGCCGCTTTGACTGGAACGTTTCACACACAGCCACAAGTGCATTGGAGTGCCTTAAGTTGTGTCACACCTGGCTTTGAGTGTTGAAGGAACAATGTGGGTGTGCCTTTCATGGCTCCCACTGAAATATGTCATGGACAGATCGCTTTTCATTCATTTGCTATACGGCCATTCATCCGGTTTTGAAAGGCCCGTTTTGAAACATGCATTGAGGGATTGTTTTAGTGCACTCAAGGGAGTCCGTTCAATGCCGTGGTGGCAACACGTAAACTAATGCTAACGCAACCTGAAAGGTAGCCTGGCTGGTCCATCGATATCTCACACATAGAGCGGAATATGACAGCCACACTATTCTAATTACAATACCGATTCTATGGCAAAGTGACCATAAGTCGGAGCGTGCCAAAATGCATAGTTATAGTAGTAAATATTTGTATAAAAACACTTTTACACCATGAAAAGAAAAAAAAAATTCAATGAAAAGAAAAAAACAATTCTGTGGTAAGTGAGCGTGCCTTCTTTTGCCACATGATGACATATTCTCATGCCACTGCGTAAACTAGTTCGCTGCATACTGTTCGTAACCTCAAAACGGCGTGTGCCAGGACCGCCTGAAATATCTTTGAGCCAGCATTCCAACGCAGCAATATGGAGAAATCCATTTTCACAGCAGTCATTTTGACACCAGAGCAATGCGCAGCGAGCAGCAAACATCGAAAGACAAAAACGCTGATTTCCATTTAGCTTTGTAGAGTGATGGCGCACGGGCCAATGAAGCCACGTATGTTGGGGTGGATTTCAATCAATGTCCACAAACAGGATTTTTTGTGTGCGTGTGTGTGTGTGTGTGTGTTTTGTTTTTTTACCGGATGAGTCACTTTAGCATTTAAGCCACCCCTGCAAAAGCCCAATGGCACGTCCCATCTTTCCAACATTGTCTATGAACCAGGAAGTAGCCTGCAAACAAACGAGGAGTCAAGCAAATACAGAAACACAGCACAAGAATGACATTCACTTTTGCCAAGTTTGCTATTATAAGTGGACAGTCCGGCCATTACACAAGTGGCAATACTGTAAACAAACAAACAAAAAAAAAGACTGGTAAAAATTGAAGTACTGTACATACTTAGCTCTTTCGTTGAAGTACAACGAGACTGTGGCTTTTTTGGAGCAGTTACTTGTGCAGGTGCAAACTCTCGCTCCTCAAATGCGGCTTGTACGGCAATTGCTTTTCCCAATAAAAAAATCAAATTTGCAGTGATGCATTCAAGACAAATACAGCTTGTGGTAAACTGCTACCCCAGGCAGGTTTGTCATAACCGTCCATTAGCAGCGAGGTAGCTGCGCTTAGAGCTCACAGTTCAAACGCGACCACAAACAATCCCAACAGACACATACATAGTCAACAGCATTTAAAGGGTTCAGCTATGAAGCAAGCTATGTGATCACAAAAGCAATTTCAGCAAGAAAAAAAAAAAATCTGTAAGCTTGTATAACTGTTTTTTCACGAAGGACTAAACGGTGCACGTGCAAGGTGAAACGGGTGATTCCTAAAAGCGTGCGTACCTTTGACTGAATTTCTATTTGTTGAGCGATGGAGCTGCTATCTCACAACACAGTAAAATAATGTTTGTTTGGGTTTTTTTTTAACACATTACAACCCAAGTGTGAATGCTTGTTTCACAGCATTCACCAAAAAACACGTTCAATTCAAACATACAAAAGAAAATTCGGAACTGTAATTCTATAGCAGTAAGATCTATCAAAGTGTGCTCTGCACCTACAGTTTTTCCTGTGTGTGTGCGTGTGTGTGTGTGTGTGTGTGTGTGTGTGGTGGGGAGGCGGGGGGTGGGGTTGCCAGCCACCACTGGGGAGGTGAAGTGGATTTCTTCTCTCATCCATTTTTCATGGCTTTCCTCTTTTCAGATCTCAGTGCGTGTACGTATACGAGAGATGGAGCCCATTCTCTTTTATCTATCTTTTGGGGACTCGCTTAGCTGTGTGTGTGCGTGTGTGTGTGCGCGTGTCTTGGTGGAGTGATTTGGTCGCAACATGGCTTCTTTGTTGATCATTTGGTGTTGGATTAGTTTTAGTGGAGAATACCAGTCATCTGAAAGACAAAAAACAAAAAAAAGCGTGATGACTTGAATCCGAAAGGAGCTTATTCTCCCCGTGGGTGAATTCAACTTTGAATAATAAATGGCCTTGAGTGGTGACCTCAGGGTTGTAGGTTTCAGCATCATTGATATATGTTTCCTGGCCAACACCACCCTTCCCCTCTTTAGTACAATAGCGTGGACGGCAAAACGGTGGTGTGAAAGAATGAAATAATAGAGTGGCTTTGTTTTGTAATTTGATGTTTTTTTTCCCCCTCCTTTCCTTCCGCTTCGGTGTATTGTTATATTGTTTCTTCTGTACTTTTTATTTTGTGAGGAGATTAACGCTTGACAATAAGGGGACTCTTACGAAGGGGTTTAAAACGTATGATCTGTCGATAGGTCAACGGTGGCATTCAAAGCGCTTCAAAGTCAGTGTAACCGTACAATAAACAGATCTATCGTCTTTCAATATGGCTCTTGACTTTTTCTCTTCATCTTTGCATCAAATTAACTAAAAAAAATGTTTCGTGGATATGGATAGCTGCCTCATCTGTATACAGGCTTTAACAGAACATTTCTTCGAATGGTAGCGCCTTGAGTGAACGGAGAAGACATGATAGTACCTTATTTTGACAGTTTCACAACAGCTCGACATGCCAACCTTCCAATGTCTCTCTTCTTACACCGAGGCGGTACACTAACAGAAAAGTCAGCTGATTCATTTATTTTGATTTTTAAATTATCTAAAAAAATAATAAAATGTCAATGCAGAGGGATCTCTGCCTGACTATAAATTTTGACAGAACTGTCCTCGACTATGTACATAATGCTAATAAAGGCAACTAAATAAAGTGAACCTGATGTATACGGTTGTCATTTATATTTGGTATCCCGCAAGTGTGAGCTCCAGGTACCCCACACTTCATTGATTCAAATGTTCCTTTTTTTTTTTAAATCATATTTGCTCATCCGCCCACTTTGATCTGACCTAGCCTTTATTGCTAATGTATTCGTTGCAATGTTGTCGCAAATGAAGAACCTGGTGTGTCACTGACTTGAGTTGACTGCCCTTTTCTTTTGGTTCCCATGGTTGACTGAGCTATCAAGTGTGTGGAAATGGCACTTCCGCTGAGATAAGAGGAGACATGCAGTCATTGACACACAACGGTATCTTATTCATACCCTCATGTTCTGCTCCGCTGGTGGTACTGTATGCATTTGTTTGCCGTCATGCAGAAAGCTCAGATTTCATTCAGCGTCTACCAGCCAGACAGTCAGCCAGCAAGCCTGTGTGAAATGTCGCTGTTCAAAGAGGAAGACTTTCTCAAACAAACGGGAAATGCATATTTGCATGCTATTAACTTTGCAGCCCTACCCATAGACAAACATGTTAGCCAGTTAAGCAAGTAGATGACAATAATGCCATTCAAAATATCTCGCATGATACACTGGAACGGATTTCTCACACGAGATGGAGGATGACAGCAGGCACCCTTCTTGCGAGCCTTATAAACTGATCGGACGTTTGGAACATGTGCAATAAATTACATTCACCGAATGGCGATATGTGTGATATGGTGTTAGATGTCCAAATATTAGAGACGGCACATAGCGATGTCTTGAATTTGTCCTGATTTTTGAGCCTCAACGATGAGATAAGATGTCAGCCATTTTGAGCGCGGATGATGTGGATAATGAGGAAGTGCAGGACTTTGCCGAACTTTCCCCGACAGCCTGAACATCACTGATAAGACCATCGGCTTCCACATGTGGAGGCATGTAAACAGACGGCCCTTCAGCCCGTGCCATCAGCCCCTTCAGGTAAGGGCTCAGGGCACTCGTAAATAACCCGATAAGCCACAGCAGACGCTGAGTGCAACTTGCTTACAGAAACTGAAGCCAAACCTCAAACGGCGGGTCAGCTTTGGTCGTTTTCAAAGCAGAAACAAGTTGTCGGCGTTCACCTCCGTCCTTATCTATGACTGGACCAGTCCCCTTACCCGCCGCTCTTCCTCAAAGCAAGATGCTAATCCATGAGGTCGCGACCCCTCTGCAAGAGAGAAAAACAGCGTTTCTGCGATTAGGTGCGAAGAGATGAAAATGTCGATTACAATGCATAAATGGATTGTATTTAATGAGGGGAAAAAAAATGTATATGTGCTGCCAAAGCGTACCCGGAAATTGAAAGCTGAAAATGTTACCGTGAGCTTGTTTGGAATTCACAGATGTTCTTCTTCCAACCGTTGGATAATAAAATTCTTGTCAAGAGGGTGAGTGCACAGGAGATATTAACAATCTCCTGCCCAACTATAACCTCTTCCACAGGGTTTGTTTTAGCCCAGGTGTGGCCAAACTCTCGTCCTCGCGGGATACGCCTGAATTGACCAAGGTTACAGAGCTTTTTAATGCACAACATAATTCACATGACCGTACTAGTCAAACAGAGAGGAACACACAGACTTCCATTGAGGCCAAATATTCTTAATTTGTATAAAATTCCATGCACAGTATATAATTTTAAGTATAAATGTACAGAAAGGCAAAGCATCGATATTCCGCCCACCCATCAATTTTCTGTTCTTGTCCGCATATTGGTCACGGGTGACTTGGGGCCTATCCTAGCTGTCTTTGGACTGTAGGCGGGGTCCACCCCGGACTGGTCTCCAATAGTTGCAGGCCACATATAAACAAACAATCATCCGTATAGTCTATAATTAACCACACACGCAGGGTTTTGGAATGTGAGGAAGCCAGAATATGCAAGCACGTGGACAATATGCCAACTCCGCACAGAAAGGCAAGATTTGAACACGCGCGCACACACACACATACATACATATATATATGTGTCATAATTTTATGACAAAGTTCAGTTCCCACGCGGGGGTGGTTAATTCCTTTCACCCAAATTCAGCTGGGATAAACAATCATCCGTATAGTCTATAATTAACCACACACGCAGGGTTTTGGAATGTGAGGAAGCCAGAATATGCAAGCACGTGGACAATATGCCAACTCCGCACAGAAAGGCAAGATTTGAACACGCGCGCACACACACACATACATACATATATATATATATATATGTGTCATAATTTTATGACAAAGTTCAGTTCCCACGCGGGGGTGTCATCGGCCTTTCACCCAAATTCAGCTGGGATTGCCTCCAGCTTTCGGCAGCTACGGACGGGCCAGGTGGTTTCCATGCAAGGCATGAAGTTCAAATATTGCAATCATGATGATGTACGATTACAACACGCCTGCGTGGCCCGAATACGTCTTTGCTGCATGTCCTTGATGAAGATGATATTTCCAGGGGGAAAAAAGTTTTTGCTCAGAAGCGCATGTTTGTGACGGCCAACAAAAGAGTGAAAAACACACCTTCTCACCCCCCTACAAGGCCTCCTTAGCATACAGATGGGGACTGCGATGGAATTGTTAGCTTTTAACTGTGGAGGTGGATCTCATCTTGCTCTTAATTCCCACCCGTGAATGGGTCACGTTGACAAGGGTAATCCATCTGCTGGGCCGACGCACATGCAGATGGTCTCTGGAGGGCAGAGCCATCCCTTGTGTCCTGTTACAACATCAAAGCATTTGTGCAGCCAGCCCGTTCAGGTAATTGCTGAATTGTCGGTTTGGCGAGGCAATTGTCAGGTGGCACGATCATGACAGGGATTGAGTTCATACATTTATTATTGTTAATTCTTGACTTTTTTTTTTTTTTTTTTTTTTTTTTTTTTGGGCCGGCAAATTGGGCGCAAAACCAGAAGATGTGCGGCATTCCGTGCCGCCATTCTGTTTTGGAAGTGACAGGGCGGATTGCTAGGACAGATATCAAGCGCCGTAGAAAGTCATTTTTCATAAGGCGACGCGGATGAATAGCAATTGCATCGCCGTTGAGCAGAATGACTGACTGTGGAATGTTGCTATCGCAACAGTCTCACCGATGAGCGTCAAAGGAATTTGCCAACTTCTCTCTCTCTCCAGAGAGATTTCTTTCTCTTTCGGTTCTGATGCCGGTATAACGAAAACACACAGTCACTCAAGCGACTTCAATAGGTACACCTGCCATACGGGTTTCTGCACCGTATGACCCGCTGAAAACTACAGCCACAGTAAAGGAGATGTTGTTACATTCGCCTCGATGATGATGTGATCCACATCGACTTTGCGCTGACGCACGCAAGACGTCGTAAATGGTCAAGTAGCTGAACGCAAAGCGCTGCGGATAGTTCATTCCCATCAAAACCTTTGACATTTCTCGTCGATCAAATCAAAGACTGGCTTGCTTGCATCAAACGCAACCGTCAGTCACATCCATCCCGCGTGAACTCCTTCCACCGTCCGCTCGTGTGCGCCGAAGTCACTCGAGCGTGAGCGGCACCCTGCAATCTGACTTCTGACACCAATCGGAGACCTTGAGTTGCGCAAGGAAATGGCAAGAGGGCACTTCATCTTGCTTGAGGAAGAGAATCTTTATTTGAGTAAGCCAAAGGCCAAGACTAACTCGCAGATGAATGGCACACACGTGGGAAACGGACAAGAGGCCACTCAACAGAACGCTAACTTCACTCTCAAATCTGAACGTCATGACGCCACCACGTCACGGGTTTGTAAAAGGCAAAATGACGGTGACTATTGATGAAATGACGCTTAACGTCACAGCTGTTGTTGTTGTTCAGAAATGTAAAGAAATGACAATTTCTCAACATTATTTTGGGGCATCCAACCCATTTTTATTTCAACTTAATGCAGTTGAATCCATCACAGTAAGTGCACATGCAAAATATCATATTTAAATCAACACAAGTTTGTTGGTACCAAGAATCATGTTTTAAAAGTATCATATATTAACATTTAGGTAATTAAGCGAACAGATTTGGAACATGACAGAAAAACGACATCCACAAAGACCAAACACTCTTGATAAAGTGTAAAATATGTCTGCATGTCTTTGAGAAAATACTTATTTAATTTAAAATTAAAAAAAGAGCTCAATCTGCAACACCAGAAAAGAAACACACAAAAACATCTTTTTGTTCAATGTCGAACTTGTGGTTTGAAAGAAGAAAAAAAACTTTGCATTTCTTGTCATGAGTCTGCAGGATGAAACGTTTTCTAGCGGATTATCATCCCGTCGTATGCGTAAATCCAGCTACGAGTCTGCTCCCCCTCAAAAAAGAAAAATAGCTGCGCTGTCGAATGAAAAAGTGAGAAAAATTACTTTACAGTTGCTGCTCAGACTTAGCGAATGAACTGCAGCACCCACGTATCAACTCCCAATTTAGCAGTACGCCACCTGTCTCACTTCACGAACACTACACGTAGCACCTACTTCAAAAAAAAAAAAAAAAGTAAAATAAAAATGCTAAGCCAAAAATAAATCCGTAAAAGTTTAAGAAGCGACTACAGCGTGGCCACGGGGGACATCAAACACGGGAATCTGGTCTGATCGAATGTGATAAATTTGGAAACGTCTGCCGTGAGGCTGAAAGGTCGGATATGTCCGGCGCCTAGTCGACAGCAAACAGGCACAAGATAGTCGCGTTCCATGCCTGAGTGACGGAGGTAGAAGTGCCTTAAAACGTGGAGCTCATGGTCCTAGTCGCCATACGCAACAACCAATTACATAACCATCGACCTCAATTAGCATGTGCCTTTAAGAGGCGGAGCTTATGGCTTTCAGAGGGAAAATGTCACGATCGCGCGTCAACGATGGCTGGTTGAAGACAAAAGCACGTGGTGCGAATGCTCACGGGTTTTAATGGATGAAATATGAAAAATGCGTGCGATACGAACTGTTGTTGCAGTGCTTAGCGAGCGGCGGATTTTTTTTTTGCACACGGCGGGATCGCATTCCTCCCTCGGGGGTCCTAAAACTAAAGCTGAATGTTCAACCCTGCGTCAAGGTATGGCTCAGAGGAGAGTATCGAAAAATATTGTTGGCGCAGGTCAGAACGATGCGGTCGGACCTCAAGCGCTATCAAATCATTGCACGAGGACACCTGAAACAATACTATTGCTTACTGTTCGAGGAATGTTTTTCAAAGCATTTTAATACGGTAAATGACCTCCTAGCTTAAATGTCGATTGTCATCAGTTCGCTTTTGCACTAAAAAAAAAGGAGATCTGTCACAGTTGTGTTCTTTTTCACAATGTCCGAAAAAAATCATTCTCACTTTTACAGCCACGTGGTATCGACTGTGCCGCTTCGATCTTTTCCACCTTTTTCACAGATTTTGAGAAGATTGAAACTTTGCTGCCAGTAAGTCTGAAATGTGATGCTAAATGCTGGCCCATCATCACAGAGAATCGGACCGAGCATTTGAACATTTGGACCTGAGCTTTTAGCAAACCGCTGCTTCGATTCTCGAAGAATAATATTGCTCATGCATATACGTGCCAAATCTAATTCATGACTTTACACTAAAAGATAGTTTGACAGTTGACATCCGCCCCAAACATCAACTTTAAGGATTGCAACGCAAGCCAAAAGAGATTTGACGACCAATAAAAATGTTTTGTTTTTGTTTTTTCTCAACGATAAAACCAAAAGTGGTTGAGGGCTTGTCGTTTGAGCCGTTATGGTCTGCAAGTGTCTTCCGGGCTCTCGGGCAGGCATATAAAATCAGTGATATGCAGCCATTTTGGATAAGTGGTGCCGTACATTGGAAAACGAAAAACACTGGTCAGTAACATGAGAAAAGTGCAAGAGAGCACCGCCGAGGCAGTTTGCTTTGAGGAAATGTTTGGACATCACATACGGGTCTGAGAGGGCAAAATACACGATGGCAGATGGGGGGGGGGGGGGGTAGGCTGG
>NW_017805278.1:94126-101105 GCF_001891065.2 Hippocampus comes
GGTGTGGAGGGGGAAAAAACCCGGTGGGAGGGGGGGGGGGGGGGGCGATGGCGTGTGGAAGTGAGTGGCTGCGCTGGGCCGGCGATTGACATAAAAGTTAACGCTAGTTACACGTTGGTGGAGATCTTGTACTTGGGAGACATATTGTTATGGAACCATATGAAGCTAAAGATGACGCCCATGGTTTTGGGAATGCGCTCGTTGTAGGCAAAGGTCATGGCTTCGTGCAACGGAACTTTGACCACCTCAATGAGCTCGCCCTCCCGAGGCTCACCTCCGCCCGCGCTCACGCAATTGTCGTCGGATACCTCGGCATAAAACATGGTCTGCTTGGACCCCGTGACTCCCACGCCGGACCTGGAGACAAAAGAGGGCGCGATAAACACGTGCTGCTACTTTACAAATAAGCGGTACACAATTCTAAAAATAATTTCATTCACAAGTTAATATGAAAAAAAAAAACAATGACGACTACGCTGTTTGTTTGTTTTCGATGGTCATGAGTGGACCGATCGAAACCGATGATGCGATGCACCCTGCTGTGCTGTTTAGATATCACATGAGTGCAATTTCGTTTTGGAGAACCGATAAGTGCAGGAGCCATATGAAGAAATCAAATATTAGATGGAACACATTTGCTGAAACTGCTCGTGTGTATGCCGCGAGAAATTGCGATTTTGATGGATTGTCTCTCGAGCAATATGTACACACATTTAGAATTGCAAGCATCGAGGGAAACAATTGACCTTGATGCAGGTACCAACCTTCAAGAAAAAAAAAACGCCAGGGTATTGTGAAAAGGACAGATTAGAGATCAATGTCGTTATCTGATGAATCAGATATCGTGTAACATTTGCTTACCCCAAATAACATCCTGTGCAGCGTGAGACCTGTCATTTTCACTCTTTCCTTATTTAGAAAGCTCGACAAAGCCCGTTTAGCCGCCAAGCGGAATCATCGCAGCGGGCTGCGACCTGAGCATTCAGCTTCGCCGCGCAGCGCACTTCTGTCAAAAGCACCCTCATCTGGGTCATGAGGGTTAAGGCGATACCCATCTATTAAACGCGAGAGGCCCACACGTAATATCGACCATAGACGACACCAACAAAGCTGGAGGAGGCACCTGAGTCATATCAAAAGAAGAGTTATGAGAGCCGCCAGTCCACGGGCTGCGCAGGTGCGGCTGGCTAATGTGGGATTGTTTTTCTCCCGCTTTTCTACCGCCGTGGTCTGGCTGCAGCCCTCTAATCATGTTTAAAAAGACGGACGGCTCCCCTGATGCGTCCTTCCACCTCGCTTGCATGACCCGAAGAAAATCGGTCGTCGGCGGTGAACGAAAAGCGACGTTTCGTTTGACAGAGGCGCTTTATTCTGAAGGGCACGTCAATGCACTTGCTGCACTCTCGCCTCGGGTTTCCTCCCACATTCTAAAAACATTGATGTTCGGGTATTTGAAGAGCAAATTGTCCATAGGCGTCAATGACAGCGTGAATAATTATCTTAAGTATGAAAGGTGCTACACGCTCGAAGCTTTGATTGAAATCAATGACTGACTGCCAAAGATAAAAGGCACACATAAGTATGCATATAGAATGGGTGTGTAGAAATAGAATGCACGCGCCGCCGGTGCTTGTCGGTCGACATAACACAGTTACCGTACGCTCACCTGTAAGAAGTAATCCGCTTGAGCTTGGAAGCCGGTACGTCATAGCCGCATTCTTCCAACACTTCCTGTCTGGCGATCTCTTCCAAGGAGAGGTCGGGTTTGTCCACCAGCCCGGCGCACAGCTCGTACGTGATGCCCGTGGCCGCCGGAGGCCACGCGGACGAGCTCCCCCCCTCTGCGTCAGCCCGATCTTCCCGACTCTCCGAGCCCGAGGCGACCGCTTCGCTGGCCCCCTCCTCCGTTTTTTCGGCGGCCTCACATGGCTGCGTTTTGGTCCGTTCCCACTCGCACATGTATACAGCTGGAGGGCCGACACTCATATTAGTCTGCAAGTTTCATTCGGCCGTATTGATCAAATCGAGCAATGTAAACATTATTCTTGTGGGGGCAGTTGACAAGGTGGTACATAAATCATGAAGCCCCCGGGTTGAAACAAATGTGAGGTCAAGATTCAGATTAAGGCTACGTCGTCGTTATTATTCTCGGAGCGGAAAAACATATCAATACCCAGACTTCCTTGCATTTAAAAGTGCAGTGCGAAACGGCCTCTGGCATTGTGTCACAAAGGAGGTGGGCCTCTTGCGCTGCATTTGAGCATTGTGGCTCCAAGCCACATCAATAAACAGGATTTGTAAGTGTACTACACTTTTAGTGAAAGTGCTTAACAATCAAAATCTCACACGGTGAAAGGTGGAACAAAAATAAGCCACACCCCAGGGTACCAGCAGACAATGTTTTGTGTGCTTTGAAGCCGGTGGGCGGATGAAACATACCTGGACGGAACTGCTTGACAAGAACAAAACAGTGGGAGGTGGTGTTGAATATCAGCACGGACACGCTGAGGATAAAAAGGGGGAAATACAAAGTTCTTAGGCAAATGTATAAAAGAAAGCAAGAAGTATGTGACAAATAGTCCATACGACGACAGTTGTCAAGAGTAACAGATTTAAAAGTCCCCGGCGGTTAATGCAAATCAACAATGATGAACGTAGGTTAGCAGATGCGTTGAGCATTCACGTCCTGCAATTAAAATTGCCAAACTCGCTCAGCACAGGTTATCACCAGAGACGCTTATTGAGGATCGCCGTGGCAACGGCAGACACTTTTCCCTCTAATACGAAGCAGTGCAGAATGATGAGGATATTTTATGAGGGGAAAATAATGCGACGCTGATTTGCCGAGCCATGCATGCGGATGATCGCCGCTTTTCACTAAATGGCTCAGCGTGCACATTTAATCATTAATTCATGTTGCACAATATGCAAGCTAAACCAACATGCAGTACATTTGTTGTGTTCCAAGAAGCATGCTTGTCGTCCCTTTTACTTTGCTTTATTTGCAACGAGCGCGTAGTCGTAAGGCGGCATTCAACAACTCTCCTTTTCCATCGGCTTTGTTCTTCTTCGGATTCTCTCTCGAGTACCTAAGATTCTCCTCTCCTTAGTGCCCCCTAGTGGTGGAACTGATACAACACAATAGTATGGTACATTTAAGTGGAATTCTCAGCATATTTAGAAATACATTTTGACTTGGTCAATTTATAAGTAGCTTGCCTGCTAAAAAAAAGTCTGGGCACACCTGCTCACAAAAAAAAAAAATTATAATAATAACTTAAACACTACTGAGCTAGTGTCGCATGAACTCGAGAGAAGAGTAAAAAAAAAAACAAAGAGACCGACAAGTGCCGCATGTTTATGGGAACTTCTGCAAGAGTTGAGAAAGGGGAGGAAAAAAAAAAGGGTTGCTTCAAAATATAATGGCAGCAGAGCAAGGGGAATAGGTACAATTATGCAGCAACAGATTGGAGGCGAGAAAGTGGGGCATGCATATGCAGGCCTGAGGCAGGGAAGCTGTCCCTTGAGGGCAGGCGGCCTTTTAGAAGTGTTCCACACCATTTACAACTCTTCTGCAGCTTCCCACAGACAAAACGCTTCTACCGAGACGCTCGGGGCTTTGCATGCATCGTTAAACGAGCGAGCGTCTCAAAGGGGCTCGAAAGCAGACAGTAGGATATGAGGGGGACGTGAAGAGCAGGTCGAAGGTGAAAACCGCTGATGGTGGCAAGTACCAAAACAGCCGCCGCAATGTCGTTTCCTATGACGCAAAATAAGAGAAGCGTTTAAAGTTGACAGCGTGACTGGCGCAATGTTATTCAACGAGGTTGCGGTTACGCGCGACGGATGTGTTATAACCCTGCATTTTTTTATTTATTTATTTTTCTGTTTTCAAATCTGGTTTCTTGGAAAGCGCCAGTCTGCCACCGCTAACACAAAGGTGTCAAAATAACAACACAATGGGACTTCTACCCACCAAGCGCGCACATGTTTTTGTGGCGCTGGCGGATGATTATCATGGCGTCCCTCAGAACATTCTGTGGTCATTGCAGTCCTGGTAATTAAGGTGGGTGTTTTTTTTTTTCCTTTTCCCCAAAATGGTCTCAAAACAGAAGCTCGAGCGTTAAGACTCACGTAGACATAACTGTTGAGGGGAAACTGCTAAGGCCACTTGAACAGAAATTCAAAACAAATTTTGGCCCATTCATGACACGTCAAAACGGGAAATCGTGTTTTGGCAGCGTTTGCACCTCGAGACAAGTCGCCTATTTCTTCTTGGAAATATAGGTTTGAGGTTGTGTTCGTCTCAGCGGTACTATTTCTCACGTGGACCTCGGTTCGGGGTCAGGAGAAGAGGAAAAGAGGCTTAAATGACCCGAGACGCAGCGCTCGGCAGTCGTGTAACGCAGGCAAAACGCGGCAGGAACCAGGGTTTTCGCTGACAGGGCACCCTGTGACGCTTTCGACATTTATAACCATTGACGAGACCCCTGAGCCGAGCACAAGCGCACACATCAACACTTCTACCAACTGTATCACTCGAGTGGTGAACGTGCGCACGTGCGGAATTGGTGTAAAGGGTTTGCAAGATTTACCTGTCGTGGGTTCGCATGAAGTCCCAGGACTTTTTTGTGCCATTCTGTGAAGAAATCAGATGGAAGCAGACAGCGTGAGCAAATGCAATCACAGTAAGCCGATTGACATGTTTCAACGCCGGGGTTAGCGGAAGGTGACGCGCATCCGTAATGATCCCTTTGATGCACGGGCCCTTGAAGTCAAGGATGTCAAATCATCTTTGATTTATTGAGTCTGGCTTGCCGCTAAAGCAATCAGATTCTTTGAACCCGATGCCGACTTGTAAAACGACGCATGCCCGACATGCATCTTGAACCCCGGCTATTTGCGGCCCCTCGGATCAAATATCCCGGGAAACGAATCGGACTCTCGCTATGAAAAGGGACGATAAACGGACAGACAATAGATGGAACTTGAAAAGACGAGTGAAAGGTTGCGGCGATGTGTTGTATTGTACGATGGTCAACTGGATTTGACAGAAGACGTGCTCTAAAAATAAAGTGGGAGATGATCGGAGGCTTGATCAAATACATCTCGTGGTCGGAGATGATTCCGATCGAACGAGGCACTCGAAGGAGACGTTGGACAAAGTCTTCGGCGGCACCGACAACCAACCGCACGCAGATGTCAGAAGGTCACGATCAACTGATACAAGCGTGATGGGGGGGGGGGGGGGGGGGGGGGGGGCACAGGACTTTCAAACATTGTCTCCCAAAAGAAAAGATGGGCGTTGACGCGGCGGATTAGGTTTCAGGGAGGGAATCCTGATGAGTCAATGTTCAAACATGTCCCATTGTCGTCGGGCTTGCATGGCGGAGGGTGGAAATAGCTGTTTATGTGCCCGGCGGTCATGTTGTCACATCAACAGGATGTGCGGCATGACACGCCATCAGATGTGCAATTAAAGAGCGGCAGAAAAGAGAGCAAGCGTTCACAGTGTGGGAAGCGGCTGACGGCGTCTCGCGTGTTTCGCGTCGCCGAAAAGAGTCAAGGAATGTGCTTTGCGTTCTGATGAAGTGAGCGTGTTTTGTCTCAGGCTGGCGAGGAGGCTGACATGAGACATACCCGTGGCTTATTTTAGCACGTGGGATTAGTACCGCGGTCGGCGGGGCGGTTTTGCAGCCCAAGCGGCAGTCGCGCCGAGGGACAGAAGTTGCGTTTGTGTGACCTGCATACGACATCACTCGGAGACACGGTTTCATCAAGGCGCTCATCATAAGTACGCTGCGGCTCTAAACACACGACGCCGCCGATACTTTTATGACACGCGCGGGGTCTTGTTTGGTACTGACTTTAACCAAAGAAAACAGCTGAACAGAATTGGCAGTGGAAAGACAGGTAAATGTTCTCATCGTTTGAAGACGCTGAGAGCGTTTTGTCGTCACGTTTGACCTTATCAGTCCAAATCTACTCATGTGCGAACAATTGTCTTACATACTATAACTCTCTGGTTGAGGACAAGCTAGCCGCACCCCACGCAGTTGCAAAACAAGCAGAGATTTGTGAAGCCTGTTGAGTCCTGCCAGTTTGCCACCCACACAGAAACACCGACATTTTTTAACCTGCCAGCCACAAAGTCTTTCTCGCTGTCCACAGTCAAATGAAAGGAAGGCTCTGACGTGTCGCCAACCACGGAGAACTTATTCGACGAAACTCAACGTGCATCAAAAGTGAGAACGTGGACGAGTCATGCAATGAATTTGATTATCTCAGGAGTCTAGAAAAGTCCACGTGGGTCCTCTTCTTTCATCACAGGATAGGATGAACCAGCTTTCACTTTTCCATAGCCATACAGAAACAAACCAAAAGTGTACAACTTTCGACAACTGAGGGGTCACTTTTTAATGGAAGGTACCAGAAGCGATCGGACAGACAGAAGGGGGGGGGGACAGAAAGGCCAGCACAATCATACCAGAAGATCGATTTGACCACAATTGGGATCCGAAAAGGATGATCATCAATTGCGGCCATTCTCTTTCGAGGATCCTGTCGCCACTCCCAGATGGTGGGCTTTACCTCATTACTGGGCCCTCTTGCTGAGAGGAAGGGCTGGGGGGTAGGGGGGGCAGGTGCAGAATCATGTTCGACGTGGAATTGTGGATTACTACACGGTGATTAGCCGACGGGCATCAAACAAGATAGGCTCCTGTTTGAATGGCCAATGGAGAGCGTGGCGCGTAGCGTCTTGATCTTTGAGGTGCTTAACGTGCGATGACCAGCACAGGCACCTCCTGCGCTCACGCCACTCAACACTACAAAGCTGGCAGCTGCTGCAGAAAAGTGAGGGGGCAAAAAAAAAAAAAAAAAAAAATTCAACTCGTCCTCCATTTCAATAGCACTCTTTGATTCCTAACATATGCTCTCCCGTTTTTATTTGTTTTTTTTTTTTGGGGGGGGGGGGGGG
>NW_017805278.1:101118-102864 GCF_001891065.2 Hippocampus comes
GGGGGGGGGTTTCACCTCAGTTGAGATCTTTACAGCAAGCCTCTCATGCACATTTTACAGCTGCCCCACTAATGATCGGCGGTAGAAAAAGGAACAAAAGCGCACGTTGTGATAAACAGCGTGTGATGAGTATTCACAGGATCGACGAAACAATCAGTAGATGATCCATGAGGATTTAAAAAAAAAAAAAAAAAAAAAGCGGCATGCACTTTTTTTTTTCCAAATCAGACGCAATCACGCCTGCATATTAAATTCAGAGAAAAAACAAGCAGCGAGATCCATGAAAAATTGATCAATAGAAACAGTAGAAAGCAATTAAAAGTGTGCATTCTATGTGGTTCGCGGTTGGCCATCGATACTTCACATAACTTCGGAGGAGAGGAATCAGACTTTCAAATTCATTCTGCAAAATGAAAGATAAGCTCACTGAGTCTTTACGTGCTATGTTTGTAGGCTCTGCAATAAAATATACAGTGTATGTAATTTCTTTTTTCAAACATACTAATAAAGCCAGTTCATTCTGTTGCGTGTCTATTGTGGTCTCTTGTGAAAAAAAAAATGTGATCACAGAACTGGAAAGGGAACAAAGCGTCACAGTACATCACAGTTAAGCGTAAGTAAACAACTCTTTTTATTGATCTATTCAAGATTTATGATACAGCAGTTGACTTTTTTTTATAGACTTCCTTAAAACGCTATCTCTCAGTCACACATCTCAGCGCGAGATGTGTTTCACTTGACTTTTATATTCAGTTAACAGATGTACAGTGTGCAGTGCTCCAGGCTGCTCCTATTGGTCACGTTTTGCCCTTAAAAGATGAAACAATGCAAGTACATTTTTCATCCGCTTGCACCAGCGAACCCTGTAATGGGCCAAAAGGTCAAGATGGATTCATACTCATGCAAGGCATGATTATTTCATATTTTGCAACCTTTACTCTTTTTTTTTTCCTTGGATCCCCTTGTTTTTTTTTTAAGATATCCCAGTAGATGGAAAATACTTGTGCTGTTTAGGTTGAATATGATCAATAAAAATTCAAGTGAAACAATGTGTTTTTCGATTAGAATGGGTGCATTCAGTGAAGGACGAAGGGCGGGGGGGCACAGGCTGTAAGCTACCGACGATGAATAATTCAAATCATTATCATGAATAAATGAAGGTAATTAGCCTGCATGAAGTAGCAACTTGTGATTCAACACTCACATGAGGCAACAATGGCGAGTGTGTCCTCCCCCCTTCCCAGAGTCAACAGGGACGGTTACCTACTTTGATAGGAAACCAAACATCACCAACAAAAAATAACAATCAAGAGAACCACTTATTAGGGCTCCGACGATTAGTGTCTTTGAGCGTGTGGATATATACGATTGGGAGGTTGCGGGTTTTGGGGAAGATGTGTGACTGAAAAGCTTTTGTGGGGACTCCCTGAACAGCCTATCCTGATCTGGCCAAGAGCTGCGCAGGATAAAAGAGAGGCAAGAACAGTCACCATCATCATCATCATCTCTTTTGTTGCCCATCTGCCGTATTAGCTGTTCCACCATTCTCTTGATAAGCTTAAACCCCCCCCCCCCCCCCCCCCCCTCCCACGGGGGGAACCCCAAACGTGCCCGCTTTCCCATTCAATTAGAAATGCTCTGCTCCCGAGACGCGACTGTGTCTACTTTCCCGCTTTCAAAACACACACACACACACACACACACACACACACACACACACACACACACACACACACACACACGCAC
>NW_017805278.1:103001-144652 GCF_001891065.2 Hippocampus comes
CACAGGTGTGAACCCCAAATGGTGAAAAGAAACGTGCCTAACCATAAGCACCATGGTAACCGAGCTTGAGGGCACGTTTCCCAAGAGCTGCTTCAAGTGATATGGGAACAGGTCATAGTTTTGATGACTTCAGAACATAAACTGCGACAAAGAATTATAGAAAGTGAATACATCGCTGTTAAAATATCAGAATTTGTATTTTTAAAAACATTCACAAACAGGAAATTATTTATTTAAAAAAAATAATGCGAATTAAAACATGGAACCGCTAACCTGAGAATTTTTTTAGTGTTAGAGGGTTAAACAAACAAAATTAGGCTTTACATTCATTTTAGTCTCTATGATTAATTAACAAAAAAAAGTGTACACCCCTTGTATGTATTCCAACTGAATATCCAACAGGATCTATTCCAAGATGCTGCTCAACATTGATACAAAATACACAAATTGTGAATGATCAAATGGAACTATGAAACACAAAATGTGAAAAGTCCCGTGCAGGGTCGTTACCAACTAACCCATCCCATTTAAATGAAAGATTATTTTGGGGTATTTTGTAGACTATAAAAAAAAACGCAGGATTGATGTGTAGGAAGACCCAAAAAAAATAAAATTGAGGGATCTTTCAACGTTGCTTCCTTAAGTCTAAGTTAAATTGATTGACATGTTAAAGACAAACAAACATTTGAATGTAACTACCTTTACTCATCTTTCAAGTCGATATCATGTGATGTTGCAGAGGATTTTTTTTTACAACGAAACAGAACACTTGAGCTTTCTGTGATGCTCTTGCTCTGAACAAGTCTCAGCTGAGTTGTTATTCGCAGGATCATGACATCAAGCAATGCAAATTGTGCTCATAGGCATGCATACGATCATGCATTTAAACCACATGCTCGAACAGCACTTGTAACATCTGCAGCAGGCTAACGTTAGCATGCAAGGCTAGAGCTGTACATTCGCTGCTAGGTTTGACAACAAAAAACAAATCAATGTAGAATCTGACTCGACTGTAAGATTAAGGACACAACAGACTCGTGTCTTAGTCCATCGAGTAAGACGTGACTATGAACGATTGCTGTCAGTGACTGTTTGAGGTCAGCGTAGTCTTCATGTTGTGCTAGCTTCCCAAAGTGAATCGAAGGGGGGGTTGGGCTTAACCCGCAGCATCCAGCCTTGACAACCGCGTAGAGACAGCTTACCTGGTTGTAGTGCACCCTGAACGGCTTCAGGTAATCGGACTCTGTGCAAGGAACGACTTCAATGTTGTTGATCTCGTCCATAGTTGGGCGCGCGGCGATGCTGGTCTGTCACCGCAAACACACGGACAGTGAAGGAATCCTACGGAAGCCTGGAGAGGGCAACACACCCACACACAACTGTCATCCGGGGACAACAGGAATCCATTCAGGGCGAAGACTACAATATTAGAAATGAATCTGTAAAAAATAATAATAATCTGGGGTTGAAATAAAGCATGATAGTGATTAAAATGCATTTGTGTTTACATGTTCAATCGTACAATCAATCAATATCAACATTTTAATTAAAATAAGAGGCCAATGAAGCCCTTTTCTGACCCCGACCCTACATCTGTGTGTGGGTTAGGATGATGTCATCCCCACGTATTAATAAAAGTTGTATAATGGAAAGCTATCTGTAGACACCCAATCTCAATTGAATGAACTTCCTTCGTCAAATGAGCCTCCCAACGCACAAGGGCAGGACGTAACACATTTGTGAGCTGATTTACATCAAAATAAATATAGGCCAAGACGAAACAATGAGTGCACCCGTAAGAGGAACACGGCGTCTCTCCTCTGGGCAAGTCCAATTTATACTGCCTGATCCGGCCAAGCTGCTGGGCACGATAAGAAGGGAAGGCCTGTTGAGTGAAGGTATTGTACTACTAAACTCATGTTGCAGTGGCACACTCAGAAAAGTGGCATAAATAAAACATATACTAGTGATGTGAATGAATACCAAACTGGTTCTTTGACAAATGGACAGGACTCCAAATGTATAGGCTCTCCATCACTGAATTCCTGAAGAAGAAGAAAAAGAAGAAGAGGTGGAAGAAGAAGAAGAGGAGGAAGAAGAAGAACAAGAAGTAGAAGAAGAAGAAGCGTCGTCGTCTATCCTCTTCTGGGCCTGAATGGAACGTCGCCCACAAAAAGAAAGTATTCCAAAAATGCTATCAGCTACTCCTGGGGCACCCGCAATGTGTTAATCCCATCCTTCCATGAACATGTGGGTGCCAGGCCCTGGAAGTCATGAGCAATTACAACTTGCAGGCACCTGACAGAGGCCAGGCTGCATCGGGCTTAAGACAAAGAAAAACCTGGAGCCTTCTCAAGCCCCCAAACTCTCTCTTTGTGTCTGTCTGTGTCTCCTCTTCCAATGTTTATTTTTAAAGTCTTGTGCAGTCATTGAATTGCTTTGTTTTTTCATAGGTCATGATACTACTTATGTCAATATACATGGAAAACATACTAAAATATTTTGGTTAATTCAGTCTGTAACTCAATAGACATAACAATGATTCTTATGAGGTAAACATTTTATCAGGTGAGTGATAATCATTAAAACTGCACAATAAGCAGGATGAAAAACAATGTGAGTATAAATAGTGCCCTGTCTGAATATGTGCACATGACAGCAGCTCATCTTCACAACAACAACCTAGATAAGGTGTTAACATGCGGGGGTACTACAGGTATCGCATCCAGCATTCCCGCAATACAAATAATGGCTAATCAGGATACGTTTTCAACGCAGCTTGGTCGCGTGCATGCAAAGACTATCGGAAAAGCTTTGTCATATATAACATGAGACGTACACAGACAGACATTTGTGACTGTGGGAACTTTGGACTGCTTCTTATTTTAAAGGAAATCTCTCCACCGGGCTATCCATAGCATAGTTTATCAGTAAGGGTCAAGCAGGGATTTGGGTCGGAGCCTCGGGGAATGCACTTAGTCAAGGTGGCTGTTGTTCCCCTGTTAGCAAGCTCGGGGTGTGGGTCACACAATAACCACAAGTCTGGATGTTTTGCCGCCGCTCACCTTCTCCGGCAGACCCTTCAAGACACTCAGCGGGCAAGCGTTTCAAAAAGAGAGTGTTAAAAGCGCATGTGATGAACATGACATATGCTGGATGATATGAGTGAAGATTGACAGGAACATGTTTATCAAAGAGTGATCAAGCACATCCACATACACGCACTGGAAGCAGTACAGCCAAGAGAAGATTTGAATTTAGATTGTAAATGTTGGTCAGGGCTTCTGATAGTGTTCGGGCCAATAGAAAAGGCTTTATTGGCCCAAAACACACACCACTGCCCTCTACACCAAACCGCTCAGGCTTTCACAAATCAAGACAAATTTGCAACATTTCCAGTTGAAAAATTTGTTGATTTGGCCATATGTCATAACCAAAGTCCCAAAACTGTTACGCGACGGTCATTGAGCCCTCAGGGACCACGAAGGCTTGATGCAAGTGGGCAGCTGCTGTGGCTCCACTATTCCCCTGCTGAGAAGGAGCCTATTTTAACAAGGCAGACCTATTGTCTTTTCCTAAGAATGACCAGAGAATGTGGTAACTTCCGCGCGTATGTGTGTGTGTGCGTGTGAATTGACTGCGAGAGGAAGAGAAGGGTGAGGGGGGACCAGGCTGTATTCCTTCCATTCACATCCCTCTGGGAACACATGCCACCAGAACTAATTACCTGCCTGCAAGGACCAATTAAGTCGGCCCCCTAATGCCACATAACGAGATAACTTCAGCTGTCCGGGAGGCGTACACGAGTGCGTCGGTAGGGGGTAGGGGTCTCTGATACCGATGACTGCAGGACACGAGAACACAGCGTTGATATTTGGAGTCAACTTTGAAGAACTGTGCTATGCTGTATATAAAAAAGGACAATGAACTATGGTAAAAGAGAATGTAAAGCAATAAACAGGTTTTATAATGAATAAGACTTACTGAAGTAGATGTGTAGTTTTTCAATGCAGGCACATATTCCAGTACTTTCACCATTTAACACACCGACTAGCCACTTTACCAGCCAGGTACACCAACACAATCCACAAGAGTGACATGCATTCATTCTCATCGAGAACGAAAAAATGGATGCACCCGAATTGCCCATCACATGTAAGAAAATAATACAAGTTCTTGGACCTAGGCTGGGAGAGGGTCCCAACAACACATCAAGTCCCTTTAGTGGCTTTCGATCTTCCGGAACCAATTTCTGCACAATACCTTACAATTGTTGATGGGACACTGATGAGGTTAGTACAGTGAAATGGTGCTTCTAGGTGTGAGGATAAAAAGATTTAAAGCGGTTGCCTGCAGCTAAATGATCCATCTAATAGAATTAGTACCCACTATTGACATTATAGGACCGTATAAATACCTATCAGGATAAAACTGTTACCTGGGAACGAAAACGTTGTCATTCATATTTATGACGTGGTTTATAAAAAGAGACATTGCAGTGTTTTTGTGTGGGCAAACAGTTTTGTGAAGGTTGACAGCTGCGTTGCCTGATCCAGAGAGGAGCCTTGGTTTCATAGACCATCGAAACATTAATTGTACACCACTGGGGTCAGCACTCTTTTATAATGTATTTTTATTTTTAGAGACATGATAATGGTCTTCTTCACCCGTGACTCAATATTTTGTCGAATAGAATCCTCAGAATCATATCAAATATCGCATTCTCATTTGGTGTTCCATACAGAACATGTGCTGAATAGTACCACAATTTGGTTTCTGTGTGTATACAAGCCCAAAAAGAAAAACATATTTGGGTACTTGGTGCCTCCACGAGCCTAAAGACAGTATCCTGAGTAATAGGGTGAATAGTATAAGAATGAAGTACCATTTTCAGCCATCCAAGGACGCTGGCGTTTTATGTAGCATCGCCCCCTGCTGTCGAGTGAAACCGACATCATCACCAAATGACGATTTGAGACAAACTTAACATATCCCGGGTCTGCTCGACATGGTTTAACAGAAGCCGTGGTTCCCTTTAAGGACAGGAGGAGGGAATAAATTGTCTCCTTTGATGGTTTACTCAAAGGTGACGGTTTGGAAAGCCAGCCAC
Source organism: Hippocampus comes (assembly GCF_001891065.2). Taxonomy (NCBI): domain Eukaryota; kingdom Metazoa; phylum Chordata; class Actinopteri; order Syngnathiformes; family Syngnathidae; genus Hippocampus; species Hippocampus comes. The sequence goes on from NW_017805278.1 coordinate 108,112, forward strand.
CTTTGACCTTGGATGTCAGGGCATCAGACAGAAATGCACACCATCCCACCCTCTCAGTGGCTTGTCTCTGTTCATTTGACCTTTCAAATAACCTCAGCATCGTGTCCGTGTCAGTCTTGAGTCACCCATCAGACAGTGGAACAAAGCAATGTCACTCAAATGCACATACTGTATTTTGCACACTTGACCTTACTTTTGTCGAGCAGCTGCGATGGAACACCTCCCTGGTCTGAAGAAATATTAAGAAAATTGTTTCATGACATTTATTTTACCAAGGATATTACATGCAAAAGGGTCTTTAACTAAAAGAGTTACATAATAAAGACATACTGAGTGCAGTAATTCGAGAATTCCACGCGTTCTTATGAAATCACCAACTTCAATACAGGTACAAAACTACGGTAAGTGGAAAAAGATCGCCATCTACGGGTGCAAGTGGAAACTGTAAAGTGACTCATTGCAGACAAAAAAAAAAAAACCCACAGGCACTTGTAAAAGTGCACACTGTACATATTTCAACCAAGTAGATCACAATTAATCTTTTTGACAATTTTTGTCAAGAGCTTCTTGGCTGGAGTGAATGATTCCACAATCCGCTCAATCTGCTTGGCCCTGCGCACACAAACAAGAGCAGGAACATTTTCATGAAATTTAGAGGGCTTTTTCTCAGGGGTGTCCAAAATTTGCCACTGATTAGGAGGAATAGCAATCAGCGTGACAAAATTAACCACACAGTTACAAAACACCGAATAGTCACGGGTGCCGAACACCGAGGTGCGTCTAAATGGTGGAATGGAAGGAAATGAGAGATGAAAACTAATTTTTTTTCTGCTCTTCCGTCTTGTCACCCAGTGGAAAAAGTAAACAGTACAATGCAACCAAACAACATCGGTCATGTCAATTATTTTATGAAACGCAACAGGCCTCTTAAAAAATGGATAGCGCCGTAAATAACCCAGGGACACAGTTTGGACACCCCTGCTTGAACATATTGTCTTAAACAGTCTGAAGAACCTTCGTCATACGTACGTTGTGTCTCCAATGACGTTGTTGAAGCCATGCACTTGAAGAACATACAGGTGGTTGGCTATGGTGACTGACAAGGTGACCTCAAACTTGCAACGCTTCCTCAGACTGCTGAAGACAAGATTTACTCTAGGAAAAAAAAAAAAAGACAACATTGGTATTTGAATGAAAAATGCAGCAATAAAAACCGACAACAATTGCAAACTATACAAGTCAACACTAACTTACCGAGTGTCCTCACAGCGAATATCCACGATATTCAGCCGTAAACCTCCCCACATTTTCAGCATTCGTAACTCCTCTCCCAAGAGGCGGCAGGTACTCACCACCGAGGACACGTCATGGAGCAACTGGACATAATAGAAAAAAAAAATAGATGAGAAACAACAGTATCTTGCCACAGCATCAACATGCAATTCAATTCGAAAACCAATATTAGAATGAGATCCCGCCACACAGACCTTTGGAATGCAGCTACTCGTTGGGTACCTCTCAACCCAGGCCGTTTCACCCTTGATGTGCTGAGAGAGCAGTTTGTGAACCAAGCACGCGTGGCTCTCTGAATCCTCATCTAGTTATAGAAATCAAGCATGAACAAAAAGGTCAAACAAATTTGAGAAGCACAAAATGTGTTCTAAATAAAAAATGTTAAAAAGTAATCTGGCATGACGTGTAAAATGATAGTTACAGGGTGGATGAGACTGCAAATGATCATACTGTGTCTCAAGCAAACTGTTTTCATGCATCCCCACAGTTCATCCCAACTTTTGCTTCCCTTACCATGAAGAAGAAATTGGAAATTCACTTGTGCAGTTTTATGCTCAGGTTCCTTTTCAGCGCTGTTTCCTACAAAACAAAGACGGCGCATTTACAGTTTCTCCAGCATTCCACTCACATTTTAAAAGCTCACCCGGCACCCTAACGATGATATAGGAAATGGAAAGGCGTTGGAGACTAGTAAAATACATGACTTCTCCTGACAAGGCAAAATAAAATAAATACCTGCGTGCACCAGCTGCAAATGCAATGTGTCGTAGAGGAAAGTGTACACGGTGTAGTTTTCCGTCTTTTCTCGAAACCTCCATTCAGTCAGCCTGAGAAAAGACATTTGCAAAAAAAAAAAAAAAAAAAAAACATGGATATCCTGGTGTCTAGGCAAACATCCGAGGAACAGTTGACATTTTAAGTCGCAGCGTCATGTGGCGTAAGAAGCCATGAAAAAAGAAACTGACGTATGAAGCGTGCCGATGAAGCTCTCAAGGTTTCTTGTCTCAGCTTTCAGACTGCTCAATTTCCCTGAAGCCTGCTTCTTTTGCACCTCCAGCTCATGTATTTGTCTGTTGTAAGGGGGAGAAAGTAAATACTGTACATGAAACAATTTTGATTGTTAACTGACAAAAACAACAGCGCATGTTGCAAAAGACATCGAAGAGTCTCGATCGGTTTACCGGTTTTTGTCATCCAAAGCCTCGTTGACGTTCTTCATTTCTGTAGAAGAAATCCCCATTCATTTCACTTCACAACTGGACTTCAAATGTATATAGTATATGGAAATGAACACATACAGTGTGGTAGCTTACCTTCCTGGAGTGACTTCAGACTTGACATGTTTTCAGTTCCTTTTTCCTCAACTGCTGCTAGCTCTGCGTGTCGGGGGATCAAAATATTACAGTAGTGCCCTTTCACCCTCTGCTACTGCCAGGGGTCACCAACATGATTTTGCATAAAATAATTTGAAGAAACTACAATGACTTTCCGAAGTGTGCATCAAGCTGCTAGTCTGTCATGTGAATGAGTACCGAAGAAGGCTCAAAAAGGTTGGTGACCCTTTTGCAATAGATAATGCCATAAAAAAACTAATACCTTAAATAACACAAATAAAATAAAATATCTAATTAGGTAAAATGAACACATTGAATAGAGTCGTGAATATTTTTTCAGGGACTGCATTACCTGCTTCCAAATCACCAATACAATTGTCCAGAATTTGGATCATCTCATTAGATTCAACTGCACTTTTGAATTTCTGTTGCTCGTCCTGAAAAGAATAAAACCTCAATGTCAGGTGATCTCAGCCTTGAGAGTACACATGTTTTTTTTTTTATTTTAAATGTGGGATTGTCGAATTACCGCAAGAGTCTGTACAAGAGACGAGTACAGGACGGCCTTCATTTCATGTGCGCGGACTTTGCTCATCTTTCTGAAGAAATTGTTTCTTTCTTTTAGCTTCACGCCCAAAGCTCTGATCTGTTGACTCAAACAAAAGCAGTCAATGCACGACTAAATTCACTGAATGCCCACATTGTGGGGGCTCAAGCGGTTGGCTTTCAATATGGGAAGGGCTGGTCCTGTGTTGGTAGATTTTGCAAGCCAAATGACAACAAAAGCAAAGAAAAAAAAGAAGAAAAAACAAAAGGCAATACCTCCTTTTCTGAAGATTTTTTCACATCTGCCCACAAATCATGATTGATCACCTTGAGAGGTTTGTTTAAGTCCAACATTCTGCAATTCAATCTGAGAAGACATAGGTGCAGTATGACCCGACTGGACTTATGACTATCACAAAAATAATAATAAATACTCTTACCCTTCCATCTTCTGAGAGACAATCTCGAAATCAGCCTCATAGGCAATTCGTTTAGGATAATTTATATGTTTGTTTTTTAATATATCCATTGCTGAGCAACCGGTGCCACGTGGAACCTGAGCACAATAAAAAACAAATTCATATTACTGCATGACAGTTTTGTTTTCATCTTTTTGGGTAGTGTAAACCTACCCTGCCGGGAAGGACGCTTTGCCGGGGTTTATGGATCACAAAGTCTATGTTGAAGAGTTTAAAGAACTCTAGCGCCGTGATGCTGCCATCTTTTAATTTCTGTAAGGTAAACGACAGGCACTCACAGGGATTTGGTGGACAAACAAGTAAGAAAAGCATAAATTGAGAGCTAGAAAAAAACAACCAAACAAACCTGCATATCCCGGTCTTCAAGGTGGGATTCCAACATGCTGTGTTTAAAAGCTGAAGGCAACAAAAGAAAGTGATGTCAAAAAAAGAAAAGACAAAAAAACTTGTGCAAGGAGAGAACTTACTGGAATTAAATGTAGCATCACTTCGGCTGCTGTTTGAGAGGCTACTGTTGGAGGAATCCATCGTCTGGTTTGATGATGGAACCGTGGTGGTGTTCCCACGATCGTATTCCGGAACATGAGCGGGTATTTCCTGGTGGGAAATCAAAAGTAGAAATGTTTTACCATCTGAAATATGTAGCGGTTGCATGCCAGGTTTTGGAGAGGGATTCACTGCATGTAAATTGACGTACCGTTGCAACAGCCTCCGGTAACATCACACTGGATGCCTTCATTTTCTTTTCGTCCCCTGTCTGGTTTTCGTCGGATGGCAAGCGTCTCTTTATCCCTTGGGCGCCGTTTGGGCTGTTTTCTTGAAAAACATTGTCCGGTAAGGTTTTATCGATGTTGAAGTCTTCAAAAGGGATTGCGTTTTCCGAGATTTTGGTGTCCGATGTGTCGGATAAATCTTCGCAGCTACCAAGCTCTTCATCATAAATGTCACTCACTTCGTCATCATTCCATTTGTTGAGTGTATTGGTCACGTCGGTTGCTGTCCTCCTTGTTGATTTTTCCTGAGAAATGCCAGAGGCGGAGTCTGCCTTCTTTGGTTCGTCAGCTCTGGTTCTTTGTGGCAGTTTTGGCTTAAAGCCTCTCATGGACAGTCTCAACATCAGCTCTGGAGTCTTCAACTTGAAAGGCGTTCCCACAGCGGTGTAGCCTTGTGGACCATATCGCATATCCTCATCCTCTGTGTCTCTTAAAGCCGGTCGAACATCCGGCACAAATTCAGACTCATTGTGCTCCTCTTTTGTGTTTTTGTCAGTGTCAGGCTCCAAATTAGCCTCAGAGGTCGCGCTTACCATCTGGCTCAAGCGCCTTACTTTTAACTGGAGATCAGCAATGCGGAATCGTGCAGACTGACTTGAATCTCTGCCATCGTCACCTGCACCGGGTGAATTTAACTTCTGTGACAAAGAACTGGTTTGATTCCTTGATTCGTCTTCTTTGCGACTTTGGGTTTCTTCGGAGTTGACAGCATCTGGACTTTCCTCTACATCTCGACCAAGCTCTTGACTGGTCTGCTGTGAAGTCATCTCTTGGGTGCCTCGAACATCAGCATATGGGCGTTGTGTTGATGAGTCTGTTTGAACATCTGTCGCGTTGATGCTTACATCTACTCTATGTAAAGTGCCGTCCGCGTTCTTTTGTGTACTTAAAAGGCTGTCATGGAGAGTAGTAACTCCTGGGACTTTGTATTTATCATCCACATCCAATGTTTTAAGTTGGGCTGGCATGAAGCAGTTTGTGTCAACAGCTTCTGCAAAGGATGGTTCTGCCGGAGGATCTGCTTTGGTGACCACGCGGTGAGGCCAAGAGAAATCTGTATTACAAAAGATATTTTGTCCTGGATTGAAACGGAGTACTGATAAAGATCTTTTTCTTTGCGTCACATCCATCGCCGCGTCACTTGCTGAAAACCTGATGGTTTTGTCTCCTCCAGTAGCTACGGAGTGATTTTTGTGTGCTTCTGGGTCCAAGGGAGTATCAGTCATTGCAGTGAGGCTTTGCGTCATATCCATGGCTGCGTCATTTGTTGAAAACCTGATGGTTTTTTCTCCTCCTTGAGGTACAGAGTTGACTTCTTTGTGCGCGCCTGTTTCAGACCGAGTATCAATTATTGTGGTGAGGTTTTGCGTCATATCCATGGCTGCGTCATTTGCTGAAAACCTGATGTTTTTTTCTCCCCCATTAGGTACAGAGTGGGCTTCTTTGTGCGCTCCTGTTTCGGACCGAGTGTCAATTATTGTGGTGAGATTTTGCGTCATATCCATGGCTGCGTCATTTGCTGAAAACCTGATGTTATTCTCTCCTCCAACATGTGTGAAGGGGACATTTGTGTGTGCTCCTGCTTTAAAGGGAGTATCAATCATCGCAGTCAGATTTTGCGTCATATCCATGGCTGCGTCATTTGCTGAAAACCTGATGGTTTTTTCTCCTCCTTGAGGTACAGAGTTGACTTCTTTGTGCGCGCCTGTTTCAGACCGAGTATCAATTATTGTGGTGAGGTTTTGCGTCATATCCATGGCTGCGTCATTTGCTGAAAACCTGATGGTATTCTCTCCTCTAGGATGCACAAAGGGGACACTTTTAGGTGCTCCTGCTTCAAAGGGAGTATCAATCATCGCAGTCAGACTTTGGGTCATATCCATGGCTGTGTCATTTGTTGAAAACCTGATGGTTTTTTCTCCTCCTTGAGGTACAGAGTTGACTTCTTTGTGCGCGCCTGTTTCAGACCGAGTATCAATTATTGTGGTGAGGTTTTGCGTCATATCCATGGCTGCGTCATTTGCTGAAAACCTGATGGTATTCTCTCCTCCAGGATGCACAAAGGGGATACGTTTAGGTGCTCCTGCTTCAAAGGGAGTATCAATCATCGCAGTCAGACTTTGCGTCATCTCCATGGCTGCATCATTTGCTGAAAACCTGATGGTTTTTTCTCCTCCATTAGGTACAGAGTGGACTTCTTTGTGCGCTCTTGTTTCGGGCTGAGTATCAATTATTGTGGTGAGGTTTTGCGTCATATCCATGGCTGCGTCATTTGCTGAAAACCTGATGGTATTCTCTCCTCCAGCATGCATAACGGGGACACTTTTGTGTGCTCCTGCTTCAAAGGGAGTATCAATCATTGCAGTCAGACTTTGCGTCATCTCCATGGCTGCATCATTTGCTGAAAACCTGATGGTATTCTCTCCTCCAGCATTTATCAAGGGGACACTTTTGTGTGCACCTGGTTCAAAAGGCAGGTCAATGTTTATGGTAAGACTTTGGGTCATATCCATTGCGGCGTCATTTGCTGTGAACCTGACGGTTCTCTCATAACTGCTAGGCAAACTGTCCAGAATTTTGTGCGACTGTATTGTGAAAGTACGAGGCGTATTGACAGAGCCACTTTGAGTCACATCCAAGTTGGAATTGTCAGATGTCAATCTCACTGCCCGCTCTCCGTCGTCCTCTTGTGTGGCAGAATGGATCTGAGAAAGACCGATATTTTAAGTTACATCATATTGACATTTATTCATCTAATTCATCCACTCCAAATTTTGTTTCAGTGGAGACTGTTGTACCATAGTAGCAACTTCCCCATCTTTTTGGAGCCAAGGCACATACACTGCATAAGAACCGCACAACACAACGCCAAAGAAGGTTCACAAAAGTGGATACACAATTTAATTAGGTACCTTCTGCCATCTAACGGACGACCATTAAATTGTTCAATCTGTCACTATACGTCATCGATACTGTCGATGAACAACAACACAGAATTGGCAGTAAATAAATCATTTTCAGACCAGGTAATTGACATGGATAATTTCCCACGGCACACTGGCTGTGAGTCACCTAGCTCCTAGCAGATGTCATGTTCCTCTTTAGACTGCAGAACCCAGTTAACACACTCAATTTTGTCAATATGCATTAAGAAGCGATTTTCATCCCTTGTTCTTCAGCGCAAAAAAAAACAAAAATTAGTTTAAAAGTTTACCTGAGTTTTCAAAGACCGCTTCAATGGGATTTCCTTTCCTAAATACACAGAAGAATTTTTTTTTTTTTTTTTAGCATTTCAGTTGTAAATATCACTGGAAATTATTTGAATAGTGATTTTGTTGTACAGTACCTGTGTTATAAGATGACCTCTGTTCATCAGAGAACAGCTGATGAAATGTGGCTTGTTGACCTTTAGGGTGTATTAATTGTGTAGGTAGGAGACATCGGAGAGGCTCATCAATCCGTGTAACATCGTCTCTATGAAATTTTGTCATATTCATGCTCAGGTCCTCTTTGGGACACATTGGATCTCCGTTGAAAGGTTGCTCATTTGCCCTAACCAGAGGGTTAACCTGAGTCATTCTGGCATGTCTAGGATTGACTCTGGGGCCATCTGTTTTAAAGATGTTTGCAAGGAATTTTTCAAATTTGGGGTCCAAACTTATTCCAGATGAAACAGGGTGCCCAGTAGTAGCTCTGTGTTTCTTTTCCATTGATGGCGCTAAAAGGGCTGTTTTTCCTTCACAAAGAAAATGGTTGAAATTTGGAGCAGGAGGAGGGGACAGCGCTCCTGTGATTTTAGCAGTACAACTCTGCGCCATGTCCAGACAGGCGTCATCTGCAGTGAAACCTGTTACTTTCTCTGTGGATTTTTCTTTAGAATTGTCCTAAAAAATAAAATTACATGTCATCACATAAACAGAAATGCACATATTTTCAAGTAATCTGGAAGCAGTTTGAAAATTAAAGTATGGTACGTAATGTTAAAAAAAAAAAATTGTGTGCACATTAAAAATGGGTTGAATCTTAGTACGATGTTAGAGTAGCGTTTTATGCAGCATTTTAAAACTTACCCGTTGCTCTTGAAGTGCATGAAAAGAATGGTTCTTTAAAGCGTTTTTATCTAAAAAGGTAAAACACAAGTTAATATAATGAGAATTAGATGACTCCAGCTGATCTGGCTAAACAATAAACAACCTACCAGCTATCTGAAGGGTCGCTTCTTCAGCATTTTCCTTCTCCAACCTTTTGGGAACCAAACACAATATTAGCTCCCAAACATAATTTTATAGACAACAAGATGTGAGGCACAACGATGACAAAAATTCTGACTGGCAGTTCTTGAGATATAATGAAGTAAAAATGACTGAGTGAAGTGAAAGTGTAATCAAACACACCTGTTTCCAAACGCTGCTGCCATAAAGAAAAAATAAAGTTATTAAACATGTTAAAAAGCTACTGAGAAAAGTGAAATGAAATTACTATGAGCGAGTCAGTTGGAAACGAAACGTGTTTTGTTTGGGGGGGTGGGGGGTACCTTTTGGATTGGATGATCCCAGTGTTATTCTGGTGTGTCTTGCTTGTGATGCAGCATCACATTGGGAATACATTTCTTGCCGGGGAAAAAGACACTGAAAAGGATCATCTGGGTCATCATTCAATCCTGCAACGTGGCCCGTGTGAGTAACTGTCACATCCATCTTGCCATCGTCAGAGAGTCCATTATTCTTGCCGTTATGAGGTGATTTCCCCGTTTCAGAATGAACCAAAATTGGAGCTTGATTTTCCTTGTCCACATCTACCATCTGGGTTTTAATCGGGGACATTTTAGTTTCGAATGTGGTTTCGCGTTGTCTCACACTTGATCCGTGTGACTTTGAATGGAGCAAGTTGTTGAAAGAAGGATCTAAAGTGAGCACTGATGACATAACACTAAAATCAGTGATTCGGCCAGTGCATGACATTTCTAACTCTCTTGCGATGTTCGCGTTGTGGCTGAGGCTCATATCCATGGATCCGCCATTTGCTGAGGACATTGTACTCTTCTTTCCACAAGAAAGCAAAGTGGGTCTACTTTTCTGTGTGCCGTCTACACGATAGTCGTCAGTATCAGCAATGTTGATAGTGTGACTCTGGGTCATTTCCATGAAGCCATCATCCTCATTATACATCACGGTTTTCTCTCCAAAGCCTTCCCCAAGTTCAAAGTTGGCCTGAAGATGAGTAAAGTGTGAATGAATGGACACCCAAAAGATTTGAAAAGCATCTTTGACGAACATTACAAGGGTTCACATTCAAAATGTAGCAATGGTATAGTAATAAAGATAATCTCACATTTCCTTTTGGTTCATAGGCATGAAGAGTTGCGCTTATCAGTGGTTCCATTCCTAGATTGATTTTGGACACACATATTTACAATGGACGCAAGAGCAAAAAGCAGTTGAACAGAATTTTAAAAAGACGAACCCATTATTTGTTGAACGATCCCCTCTTCACCAACTGACACCTGGACGCTACAACGTGGCAAATGAAAATGCTAAATACATGTTTTATTTTCGTGAAATAAGATCTTCCGAAATAGTCACTTTACCCATTTTGCGCTGGTATCGCTGCGAAGAAAAAAATTACAAGAAAACAATTACAACACTGCTGAATGTTCAGTATGAAATAACTTACTGCCGATATATTTATGAGACTTGACATACCTGTAGACATTAACTCTTGGAATGGACCGCGAACGGGGGAGGCATGTTTCGCATCCCTTTGGAAAGAAAGAAAGTATTAAAGTAGGTAGTTGTTTTAACACAAAGATGTGTGTTTTCAGTGTTTTACTTGGAATAAAGAAGGACATCATTGGCTGGTGCAAAGCTAACCCTTCTGGAATTTCTTTTTCCTACCGGTTTGGCACACTCAACCTGAATGAAGATAATACATAAGAAAAATGTAGTAATATTCGAGTAGAATTTTTAAGGCAACAAATCCATTTGCCTCATTTTCCTGTTGCTCTGCATCTGAGAATCTTGTTGATTTCCGTGGGTCTTTAAGGATCTGGAAAATTAAAATATAAATCAATTAGAAACCATATCATAATTGTTGTAATTGCACATTTTTTTCTCCATAAAGTATGTAAGAAAACAAACTGGAGTTTGTCGTCACCATTAGGTCAGTGGCATTACTCACAGAAGAAATGCGTCTCCTGGAGAAGTATCCACTGTTTTCACTTTAACACAAAACAAACAAGTCAAATCACAAAACTCGATCAGAAGGTGTAAGAACATCGTGTTGAGTGTATCAAACGTGTTTTGACTCACTCATTCTTGCCAGAGTCCAAGAGCTCCATTTTCAACTAAATTAGAGAAAGAGGACTGTATTCATTGAATGATGTACAGGCAACATTTCATTGGCAGTAACCCTTTAAATTATGCTTTTTAAAAAAAAAATCTCTTCAGAAATCTTAAAAGCAAAAGTTAATGTTCATGTTAATCCTTTTCTTGTCGGGGTGAACAGTTACAAATTTTCCCATAAATTAGGTGGGTCATTTCCTCCAAAAATTAGTTCTTATTTGGGATAAACTGTTGTGTAACAAATAATATATACGCTAACAAATGGCAAATAACTATGTTCATCGGGTTTGGTGTTCCTCAAAAAGACACCAAACGTTAGTAACTTTCACAAAATCAAATTCGTGTGCATTGGTATTTGGCTGCTAGCATAATAGCAACCATTAATAAAGCAAAAAATGCAAATAAATAATAAAGTCAGACATACCTCTCAGTGGTGACTTGTGAATTAGTAAATATTGTTAAGCGTTAACAAATAAGTGTAACCATAACTTCAAAGGCTGAAGATTTAAAGCGTAAAAAAATAAACTGTGTTCGATCAAACGTCAACGAGAAGTTAACGTCGTCTGGAGTTTTGAATTTAGCCGCCGCCGCGCATGCGCAGTTAAATCCTGCCGTTGGTTTTACCATAATTTATTTCGATTCTTTGTTCATTTGGTTTGATAATGAGAGATTGCAGAATTCTTTACAAATCCTAAAAAAAATTAAAATGACAAAATATTGAAAAATATGTCATTTTTAGTGTCTGAGAGAGGTATACCGGTAATGACGCAAATAACGGAAATACAATCCGGTACTTGCCTCTTTTTTAAAAAAATACTGAAGCTGACTCTTTGACGGCGCATTTTCATGTAGCATTCTCTACGGTAGGATATATTTTGAAAGTTATTGTGTGTTTGGAATATACAAAGTTATGTTGCATTATTTTACCCTTAATATAGTGTTGCACCAAAATGCTGCATTTGGCGTTGAAAAGTCGAACTGCGGTACAGTATTTCGCAAAATTTGTACTTGGGAGTTCTCGCGCGATTGACGGTAAAAATAACCACTTCCTTGGCTTGTTCATTCTACTTACAAGTCTATATATACAGTACATTTCCCTGAAAAAAGAAACAATTGAATTAGTTAAGTAATGAGATACCTTGTCGTGTATGTGCATTTTTCGCAATATTCTTTGCCTAAATGATGACTCAAATAACCTCCATCACCAAACCAATAATTTGTCATCACTTTTGCAGTTGCTGGCATTTTGGGTAGGACAATGTCAAAAATTCCCAGAGGTCAGCACAATTGGTCGCTTTCTTTACTTTTTTATGTAATTGATTTGAACAACATATATTTAATTTGGTATCATTTTTTTTCCCAGCAGGACAGCTCCATACAGAGCCAAAGAAATCCGCGCATAAAAACGAAATGAAGGACACAGCAACCGGATGTGCTTCAGCAAAGACTCACCAAAAAGATGGTGGCCTAAGACAAAAAGAACACATATCACGGTGAGAGAACTTGAAGAATGCTCCTGAAAATGGATAATCATTTATTGCCTACATGTAACGTGTTTTCCCCGATTCCCACTCTTTTTCTCCAGAGAAAATGTTGTGCCAAAAGTTTACAAAGGGTAAGTACATAAAATGATTTTGTGTTGAAGAATAGTGGCGATTTATCCTTATTCATATAAACAAGTGAATGATATTTGTCTTAGGGTTTCAACAAGATATGAACTGCAGGCAGAACTCAAGGAGCAAAACCAACAATTGTCAGCTGCCAAAGGGGAACTGGAGAAAAAACTTACGGAAACACAGGTATAGAAAGTTCACCAACTCTTTCGATTGGCATCATGCTTGGTGTGACTATAGTTTCACTGGTTTATGCCCATTTTTTTTGCTTTTAAAACACAGCAAAAAGTTTCTCATCTGGAGCAGCAGTGCAGTGACCTTGAAAAAGAGAATTCTGAGGTCCAGAAAAACCTCAAGGACTGTCAGATAATCCTAGTGGCTGCAAAAATAGACCCAAGTAAGTATGCTTCAAAGCACGCTGTTGTAATTATTATGTTTATAACATTATTGAAATTAAAATTAATTTGGATTGCTACTTAGTTTCAGGAGAACTAATTGGTGAAGCTGCACGCCAGAATGAAGAACAAAGAAAAGAAGTCATGGTACGCACATGTATTTACGGTTCCTTGCTCTACTTCATTTAATGTTCTGTAAAATTAATAATAATAGTATGAATACATGCAGAAGATTTCAAACCAAACCCAAATGATTATTACTACAACACTTGTATCCGATTGCAGGGTGTCTCCGCAGACCTGTTGAAAGAATTAAAGGTTTTTGGGAACATGGCAACTCAGCAGCATTCTCGTCTGCAGGTGATATTATTATTATTCGGTTGATAATTTTTATACTCGACCATAAATGGTTTCAAATATTTGCATGTTTTGACATCCATTCATTTTTCCATACACTTTTAGGGACTCCAGAAAACAATGAAAGACCTAACTGAAGCACGGGAACAAATGATGCAAGAGATACAGACCTTCGCTCGGGAGGCTGCTGACATGGAAAAAGCTCTGATGGAGGCAGAAGCTCTGTTATTGTAAATGTGTTGTGCCGCCTTGTCTAAATGTGCAAACGTGCCCGTTAATATGGAGTCTAATGTTCGTATTGTTCATGTATTTGTGTGAGTACATAATGGCATTTGATGTCATTGTTATTCAGTGTCAATAAATAAAGTTTCTCATGGTTCTCATTTTCTATTTCAAAACAATGCTTTTTTTTTAATCCATTCCCTCTCGCTCACTCAGGTCCTCATCCTCCCAGCAAGCTTTTGATTAATCCTTAGCTTTATATTTACCCCGAAAATTATTTCAAAGCATTACCGGGAAAATAACAAGGGCCGAAACAGTGTGGTAATATTGTACATTTGATTGTGATCTGTGGAGGGCAGTACTGCACTTTACTGAATGTGTTTTCCCGTAGTGTGTGAACGAAGAAGAGCATTGCGGAAGAAGCCAGCAGCAGTCACCCTTCAGATTTAGCAAGCATGAAATCGCGACATTGAACAGTGGTGGTCAAATGCTGCAAAAAAAAACAAACCCAAATTATTTTGGTGTTTTTATATGCTCAGCGAAGCCCGAAGCTACTAAAAGGCTGTTGAATACTCCTGTTTTTTTTTTCCTCCCTTCGATCGCGACTCGCAGCGCTCCACTCGGGTGTCATTAAATGTAAATATAAATAATCATGTTGTGATCGTTAACATACATGTTGAACATACTAAGTGTAGGAAGAAAAGCATATGTTGTTTGTCCCCAAAGAATTATTTGGGCTTTAAAAAGCGCCACAAATAAGTTGTTATTATTTGAGTCGTGTAATAAAAACAGTAACGTACGTAAATTTGAGAATCTTGGTAGAAGGCTTGTCCTTGTTTATTTAATTTTAATGGGGTGGTGCTCAAACGGCATGGTTCAATTAATTTTACGAAGTTAAGCGCGCTATTTCAGTGATGTTCTCTCGGCCTGTCTCAATTGGGAATAAAGTAAAGTACTGTATTGTTCATCTTTTGAGACTTTTTTTTTTATCATGCATGTGTGCTCTCTGTGTTCAGGTTATGGCTGCAGGCTGTGTGAGGCAAATGCTTTGTCATGGTGTCCAAATAATGTATGGGCGCAGTCCTGGCTCCTTTGCGCCTGCATTGAGGATTCTCATAAGTAACCAAAAGACCAGCGCCTTTACTTACCCTTGGAGATGGTCTCCCTTCTGCACAGAGGTGGATACCTTGAACCAGACTCCTGCAGTAAAGAAAAAGCGGGATCCTCGGGCTCGCACCACGATCACCAGCGTTGGCCGGAAAATCCCAGAGCGACAGATCCAAGTAATCAGCGAGACTGGAGACAACCTGGGTGTCCTGCACCGCGCAGATGCCCTCAGAATCATGGATGAGAGGGGCCTCAAACTGGTGCTGCTCAGTGAACGACAGGAGCCTCCAGTCTATCGTCTGATGAGTGGGAAACAAATTCATGAAGAACAGATGAAAATGTCGGAGAAACAGAAAACAAAAGCAGGTGTGTGGAGCCAGAATAAACTGACACTCGCCAATCTTTACAGTCGGTAAATATACTGTACTTGCGCACCGAGCCATAAAAAGATGCTAAGTTGCATCCCTAGGACATGTCACAAGCACACGAAATAGTTTAAAACACCTGTTTTTGCTGCTATCCTCTGTATAGTTCCCGTGCAGGTCAAAGAGCTTACGTTTTCATCCGGCATTGCTCCTCACGACCTGACCACCAAACTGAAGCAGGTGGAAAACTGGTTGGACAAGAAGCACCACGTTAGGATTACATTGCGCGCACCACGCAAAGAATCTGTCAACGACCTGGTGAGGAAGTCGCATGCCCAATTGACCACTGGTCCCAAATTGATCACATATTATGTTTTCATCTCCCACCTAACAAATCTTTTTTTTCACACAGGATCAAAATCTAGAGCAGATGGTGCAACAAATGGAGGTGATGGTGGGATTTGTCTCCAAGCCCAAGGTCACACGTGAGGGGCAAGCGGCCATGTGCGTACTTCGGCCACCTTCAGCTAAGGAACTGTCCAAAAGAGACAAAGATCGGACTTCGTTGTCACAGACTGCCAGCTCGCAGGCTGCCCAGGATCAAACATTACCTTCGGACCCACAAGACTCTTCAACAGTGTTAAACGAGAAATAAACTATATTTGGTCGTACAATCTGATATGCGGTAATATCTCAAGTCTTCACTTAACTGGCAGAAAAAAGATAATATTCATGTCACAAAAAAACGAGACGCTGTCACTTCAAGCAATAATAAACTTCAAGTGGAAGTGACCGTGGCGAATGACATTGTTTTGAGTGAACTCATCTCAGCACACGATGAGAAGATAACATCCACACCGCTATGTATCTTAACTTTATTCAAGAATTATATCGTTTTATGACAAAAATAAACATCTAATTTGGCTTACAGATACATTCACTTGTCACAAATTAGTTGCGTTTCACACTTAATCTGACACCTTTCTTGCACGTTCAGCATGAGACCCCTTCTTTGGGACATTCTCAAGAGTGGTGCTCTGCGCGTACTTTTTAACAGGTTGAAAACGGTACAAGTGGAAACCTAAGACGTCCAACTAATCTTGAGCTCTTCCTCACACTTGAAAATATAAACCTGACTAAACTGTAAAAATACAACTTCAACGCAGGATTAACTAACATGCAGGAACAACATTTGTCAATAAGCCTCGAGAACTTGGTAGGATGAGAAGGGTTTGACAAAGTGATAGTCCAGGTTGCCGCAGTGAGGGCACTGCTGCACGTTGCTGTATTCAGAGAAATACTGCATGCCCACACGAACATCCACCACCGGCTTCCCGCAGTGTTTACAGTTGAGACGAGCCTGGTGGCACACAGAGGGACACACATAAGTCATATCATGCTTAAAAACAAACAAACACACACACAATATACACCCAAAAAATGCTAATAGATCGCAACTATCATTTTATGATACTCAATTGTGATTTATGATATTTATCCCACCGGTTCTGAGAAAAAAAACGTGCCCTGTGGATTAAATTTGTAATACATTTTACAAGTGTCACCAAAATACTCCTTACTTAGCTTACTTTAATGCAAGGTTCGAATATATTTATGTCTTCCGCTAATTGTCTACCGAGCCTCTGTTTCCAGAAAAAAAAAAAGACCACAACCAGCAATGAGATCGCTGCAATCATAGCATGCATATACCGCACTGCATCCGTAGTCTACCTGACAACAAGGTGAAGCAGCCAGGATGTCGTAAGTGTACATGGTGCCCAACTGGTGCCAGCTCCCATCCCAGCGAGACTTGCATTTGATACATACGATCTTGTGGACACCTTCTAGACAATCCACACATATGGCATAGAGGTGCATTAACCTGCCTGTTAGAGATGAAGAAAGAGCATTAGTTGCCAAATAAAGGCGTCATGAAGGGAAAAAAAAAAAAAGACCGGCTCCCGAAGACACACATGTTTGTCAATGTCCAGATGAAATAAAATCATCCTCAAAGGTAGAAAGAATTTTTACCTTGCAGGTGGCAAGGAACGTCGTACTCGATTTCGTCGTGGCGTGACGGGCTGAGGAACATGGTGCCGTCCACCAGCGGGAACCGTTCAAACACCGGCAACGCTCGGTGACAGAGCGCGCAGTTGACCACGTTCCTCTGGCATGCACTGAGTGTGGAAAGGATGAACCTATAAAAGACGGGGAGTCCATTTCACAAGAGGTTCGACACTTGGATGAGATTTCCTTTTTGCGGTCACTCGAAACCGGCTGAGTTGTCGTTGAAAGAATGACAACTTCCTGTTTGCCGGTGGCGCCGCTCGCTTCTTCGCGCCGTGATTTGCCTCGGCTGAATGATACGGCATAGCTGATTGGGGCATTTTCTGGTCACGTTTTTTTTTTTGGCTACTCATCCCCTAAGAAAATATTCATTGTAGAATAAACTGGTTCTTAATAAATAAATACAATAAAAAGTCGAGTCACTTTGGCATTTATTATTGTCGTTGAAACTGTCGGTACGACCTGACAGTAGTACACTCCTGACTGGGGTGGAGATCTTGCAGTTGCTTATAAACATAGTTTGCGCGCGATGTTCTTCGCCATGTGGACTGCACGCCTCAGCTCTGCTGAATTTGAAGGAGACGGACGCCTAATTTCTACTTGCGCTCGTCTACGAAAATGCCAAAAGAAAGAAAACTCCAGCCGGGCGCACCGTTAGGCTGCACTTTACGCTACATTTGCACTGGGCACGGAAATACATCCCTCCGCGTTCAAGAATCTTCCTACCTGCGCAGTTCTTCTCCCTGGCCGGCCTGGGCGTCGTCCTCCATTCGAACATGGTAGGTGTTGAATTTATGGCGAGGAATGCTAGAGAGAAGCTCGGAGAAATCCAACCTCCTCAGGAACTGCACGGGCTGAGGAAGGGTGCCGTCGCCTAAGCCGCCCGAGGCGTGTCGGTGATGAAGTGGGAGCGTGAAGGCCATCGGCAAGGGTAGAACGGCTGCCGGGTCGAGGTGAGCGATGCAACCGGAGGCTCGGCTGAGGGCTCCCCCGACCAAAAGATGCTTCCGCTGCGCGTCCACCATGTGCACTGCGGATTTGAGGAATTCTCCTAATTGACGGGAACCCCGAAAACCTGGACCAACTCCGCCAGGTCCGTGGACAGAAGTTGGCGAAAAGGAGATACCAGTCGGAGGTGACTGTCCCGGGGAGTCACATGGAGACTTCAAAGGAGAGACTGCTCCTGCTGCTCCTGCTCCTCTCTCGACGGAGTTCTGGCGGTCCACTGACTGTCTTGGCGGCAGCTCCTGACTCGACGCTCTGTGCACTGTTTTACCGACGCCTCCCGCTGGCTTGCTTTTCTTGGGGTCCTCAAATACGCTGTCCCCGGACCCGGACGCCCCTCCACAGGACCCCGGCCTTCCAGTGCTCTTCTCAGACGCTTTCTTCTTTCGCTCGTCCTGCATGCGCTTCACTTGATACCAGTCCGTGTCTTTTTTCAGATGACCTTGGCCGCAGCGGCACGAGCAGAACCTAAAAGCGAGGTCGTATCCTTTCTTGGTCCACATGTTCTGGCGACACTGCTTCTCATTCCACGAGCGCGCGCGGCCGATGCAGTTGAACTGGACCAGAATGGAGCTCTCCCACTCGTAGAAACACTGCAGGTGCATCCAGTTTCCGTAGGAGCAGAGCTCGTTGTTGCACTGGATCCTCTGGTAGTCATCCTTCTCCAGGTCAATGGGCCGGCCCAAGCTGCAGCCCAGAGGGGTTGCGCACTGGGCCTCTGAAAGATGAAAGACAGAACGATATCAAATGGATTTCATACGTACAGTGAAATGTATTCTCTGCGTAATTGTGCCCAAATTGACATTGTTCACAGAGCGGCTTCTTACCATCGGATTATTAGAAGTGCTCCAAACTACCCAATTATACATCAAGCGCTTGTCCTAAACGTTATTACCAAGCCTAACATGCACATCTTGCCCCTTCAATCCCTAAAGAGCATCACTTTCAAGGCAACTCTAATTCACGGAATCCACCCTCATCAACCTGGCACATCAACTTACAAACACGGCTCGCACTTGCAAGGGATACTTAAAAATAGACGACCATTGACAGTCATTATAACAGCATCCATCCATCCATTAACCGAGCCGCTTATCCTCACAACAGTCGCGAGCGTGCTGGAGCCTATCCCAGTTGTCTTCGGGCAGTAGGTGTTGTACATTCTGAACTGGTTGTCAGCCAATCGCAGGGCACACCTCGTCATCCACCTATAGACGATTTGGTCTTCAATAAACCATGATGCATGTTTTTGTAATGTGGGGGGAGGATGTCGAGAATGCAAACTCCTGAAAGAACATTCATACCCACGACTGTGAGGCAGACAGTCCCCCGTGTAGCATATCAATATAATGCAGTATTGACATTTCATTTTGTTGTTTTCAAGGACATCTCTAGATTCATGAAACATAATGGGTGTGGAGGTCAATGACTTTCCTGCTACAGTGCGTGGGCAGTTTTGACACATGCAGTCTACACGTCACATTATATCTAAATGTACATGCAACAAAATGCATGGAAACCTTCAATCGACCACTGAACACATTTGGGGGGGGGGGAGTGTATATGTTTTGTTGTTGTTGTTGTGTGTTTCCCCTGCTAAATTGGACCATTTTGTATACTGTATTATTCGTTCCAAGGCGAATCACTTACTTCACGACCAACGTATTTAAAGAGACAACAGCAGATCTTGTTTTCGGCCAACATCAAGCAATAACTGCTTGAAGAAATGCTCCTTCTCTGCCACAATATTTGGAATGGAAAAAAAAAAGATTCAAAACGTAAGTAAATCGCTGGCAAATGATTAGACTTTCTGGGTCAGCTAAAGACGCACGATATACAAATCAACCCGTTTCACACGAGGCCCCCCATTTGTCATCGAGCGTACGTTTGCAGATCTGCGTGCAAAACCCTCGACATGCCATAATTGAGCACGGGAGTTTTGTACGACTGGGTTTCTTTACAACGAACCTAGCCATTGTGCAGGCATGTCACACGAGCCCACGTACGTCACAGCAGCCGCACAGGTAGCGCAGTAAGGTAGCATCCCCAAACTTGTTCACGTACGTCTGTGTCCCGTTCCCTCTCTTACCACCCGAATGCTCGCTCCCGGGTGCAGCAGCAGCAGCAACCGCGGCCGCGCCTCCTGTTGCGGCCGCGCAGGCTCCATTTTCCTGTTCATCTCCGCTACTGTTAGTGCGTTTGCTCTTCTTCCCCTTGTTGTTCTTCTGGTTGGGCATTTTTTTACACCACGCGATTCCTGAGTCAAGTGTTCTGTTCGATCGCTTTCATCAACGGCTCGTGTTAACGAAGTCTGTCATTTCTGTGGGCTCCATTTCTGCAGGGATACGCTCGATGTTTATTGAGTCATAGACGTGCTTTTGTCGGAGTAGTTGTAGTTGTTGGTATTGTTATTTAGCCTCTTCGTGCAGTTCCGACAGCAGCACTTAATAAGCTGCTATAACCTTTCAGAAAGAAGGCGTGCCTCTCGATTTCATTCCTGCTCTGTTGTCGTCTTCCACCCCGTGACGTCACTGGACCCCTGGCATTGGCCAACGGCAACATTTGCCGTGTTCATGTAACCTGGGAATCCCGACGACTTCTTGCTATTTCGATTCTTCGCCTCATTCATTCGTTCTCCGAACCGCTTCTAATATCCGCCCTGAACACCATTATTTTGCACATATTTTTACCAGAATACAAGCACATGCTCTTGCATGTAACATCTTAGCTGCCGTGAAACAAAACGTGATTAAGCAGAATGACGTGAAAAGGTTTTATTTACTGGAATGTAGACATAGGTTATTGCCAATACAAAAGACAATAAGACCAACACACTATACAGGAGTTATATATTAACTCACAGGCATGGATCACCATAGTATAAACAGCTTGAGGTATTGATGCTGTTCTGCAAGTACTCTCTCCTTTTCTTGCTACTATGTATGTTCACGTCATTGACGTTTTAATTGACCAGTGTGTCCAGACCTAACTCGAAAGACCTTTTTTCTCTTTACGCAGTGCTATTATCAAGGTTCTACAGTACAGTCCATTTTCACTGAAGTTCTAATTCATTTCACATAACATCTGATCTGAGGCTGATGCTGTTTGAATACCAATCAAAAGGCATGTTGTTTGAAAAAAATAACAATACAAATGAGCACCTGAAACAATAGATCCACCTGGTTGACGTGACAGCAGTAAGTTGTGAATGGAACACATTGAACTTGCAGCCCAGGCATCTGACTGTTTGCATCTCCCATAATTTTTTATTTTTTATTTTATTTAAATGCACACAGGCGCGCTTGTGCTTTAGCACAGCCGGCATGGTCAAAAACAAGCAGTTGATCGTTTACTTTTACACTAATAGTCATTCCTGTTTACATCAGGCTCATTTGGAAATAGTTCAAAAATGGGGGCTGTGCTTTTGTTTTGTTCTATTCTAAATGATCTAAAACTAAATCCTGATGTGATCAGCCCTGCGAGTGGCTGGCAACCGGTTCAGGGTTTCCCCCGCCTACTGCCCGAATATCAGCCCGAAGACAGCTGGGATAGGCTCCAGCATCCCCCGCGACCCTTGTGCGGATAAAAGCGTTTCAGAAAATGAATGGATGGATGGATATGATCGTGCCTGATCTGCAAGTGTCATTGGCCCCACAGTACAAAACAAATAGTGGTAAATTGGCAAAAACTATGACTTGTTCATTCGTTCTTTTATCAAGCACATTTGGTTGTTGATTTGGTCCTGAGGAAAAAGTACAAACTGATATTTTTGGTTGGCACCCTGTAGTAAGTATATGCTTACAAAATTGCACTACAGACACATGTCCAATGTAAACACTTTGTCCATTATATGGACAGATATTTGGGGGGAGTTTGCTTGGCAAGGAAAACAAAGACTCTGTACAAAAAAAAGTACAAATGTCTTACAGAAATACACTTGTCTTCAGAACTTTCTGGTCTTGAATTTATCATCTGTCCATGCAAAAGTTGAGAGGTAGCATAATGGACTCGTGGAATGCATGAAACCATCACTAGCCAACATATAAGTATGTTTTGTGTGAATAATCCAGATATTCAATTGTTGATATGCACACGGAGTGCTGAATCTAACCTTCTGCACCTGTAAAACGTGCTCACTAGGATCAATTTGTCAAGTACAGTGTGCTCTAATTACTAAAGTTAGCATGACATGCAATAAAGGTTGCTGAAAGACTTGATAATCGAAATGCATGTGAAGTGATACTATTTAGGGTTAGCCTGCAACTTTACAGAAAATGTCATAGCAGAGGCTTGGTAACCTGTAATCAAAAAGTCAGCGTAGCGCTTTAAATTTCTTTTTCCCAATACTGTATATTGCTGGAATTCACCCTGAGCATTTTGTTTAAAAAAAAATATGCACAAGCTTCAGCGGGAAAAGAGTTAGCAGTCTTGACAGCAGTTAAGCAAAAAGCCTTTCTTACAATCAAATCTGTGAGCAAACATAATCCTCGGCCCAATTACGTCAATACTGTTGTATTCCATCTTTTTAAATCTTCCACTTATGCTTCCTGATTTCTTACATTTTGTTGTAGAATATATCACCCGGGTAGAAAGATGGGTCCTTTGTGAATCTGTGTTACTTTTGTCATTACAATTCAGCTAAAATTTTCAAAGAGCCACATACAACTAATTACTCGCTAGACTGTAATGTAAAACTGTGCTTTGTTTGAGGAACCGCAGGTCATGAAAAATATCTTTGCTATTTGCGGCTGTTAATTAGCCCTTGAAACAAAACTGTTGTCAAACACGGGTTTTGGTTTTGTTTGGCACACTGAAATGAAACTAACTTAAAGTGAATAAAAATGATGCCATCGCAGTTTGCTGTTGTTTCCAATTTGTGTGGTCTCGGAATGGGAATTCAAACAGTGAGCTTTGTGCATGCTAGAAGAGAACCAAAAACAAAATAAACAATGCTCATTCATACAGCAGCTCAATGCTTGGAAAAGACACCAAAACACTTTCACCTGCAGTTACTGTGGGCAAGAGTGACCTCATTTTTGGAGAAGGATGATGTCAACATTATCGTGAACGCCCTGCAGAAGCAACTCGCCGTCGAAGGCGACAATTTTCTTCCTCTTGGCGGCCCTCAGGGTGCCCACCAAAGCCTCAAAGATGTTGGCACAGCGGTCGTCGTTGAACAGCACTCCAAATTTTACGCTTGTTTGACCCTCAGCATCTGTGATAAATTCAGAGAACTTATTTTTTTTCGGGCTTCTACGGAGCAGTACGAGGAAATTGTGTCCATAATCCAGTATTTCATCAGACAATATATTAGCTCCTGCCGAAACAATTAATAGTCCCGTTGAATAAATTAAAAAATGGACTGCTTTGACAAAAGAAAACGAATCCCATCATGCTACAATGCATAATAAGAGCCTGTACTCACTTTTGCTGCCAAGTCGTTGAATCTCCTCCACCAGTAAGTTTACTTCATGAGTGACATTCATTGTTGCTCTGGAAAGGGAACTGAATTAACAAGAGACATAAACATGTTAATGGAATTCTTAATTTCTTAGTAGGGGGATACTGGTTTTTAGTGTCAACCCAAGACAGATTTATTTCTATGTAGTGGTGCCTCTTGGTAAGTAGCAAATCTCAACCAGTACTTACAACCTACAGGACTAACAATGCGGTGATTGGGTGGGGGGCGGGGGGGTGTCTCATCAAGGGGGCAAGTAAAAGCAAGATGGGTTTAAAACCTACAGGACTAACAATGCGGTGATTGGGGTGGGGGGCTCATCAAGGGGGCAAGTAAAAGCAAGATGGGTTTAGACTTCCTCACATTCTAACTCAAGCGAAATGGGAGTCTGCACACACTTTGAAGATGTGTTTGGGAGATTTACTTTTTGTTGAATTCGATTAAATTCAATACAAATGCTTCATTGGGTAAATCATTCTGTATCATGACAATGCTCGTGTAATTTGCACAAGATGCATCCAAATACAATCATGAAAGAAGAAGCAGTGCAATGACCACATGCCAACAAGCTCCAACACGAACAGGGCGGATTGAATTCAATGCGGAAGTGGGTGATCGGCGTTGCCGGCAAGCCATCGCCAAACAAAGATTCCTGATTCTATTAATCTATTTCCACGAACGCGTTCTCGTTACATTGTAAACGTTAGAGAGCCAAAGCTCGACAACCTTTTGATGAGAAGACGGAAGGCTTGGCAGTAGTACTATCTATCTACTGTTACCGGTGATCTGCTTACATTCGGAGGGTGGAGTCCTGACTGTTAAAACGGATGTGAAGTGCGCTGCCTAAAATATTTTAAACATGTCAACTCATATATACGACAGGGCATGTGATGTTTTAAGAACAACTTTTAATTTTCTTACCGGTAATTACGTCAATCACTTCTCCACGATGCGATAACGGCTGCCCAGTATTAATACTACGCTACGTTGCGTTTAAGGTCATCGTATATTCTTTCAACCTTGAACAGCACAAGGGACATGGGCTGACTTGAAATTTGCACTGAAAGAGAAGCGAATACAAATTTAATATATGAAAAAATTAAAAAGTTTCCTAATTTTTTCAATGGCATTTCTTATTGTTTGTTTTCCCCATTAAACAGGCACGAATCTGCCATGTGTTGCCAAATTTCGCAAAGTCTCCAAACTCATCTGACGAACGCGTCACAGCTCGTGATGCATTCAATACACCGCTTACGTGTGGGACAGAAAAAGTCAATCTTCAAGAAGGGCAACGTGAGACGGGGAGGTGCAACAGACTTTGAAACCAATAAATTGGAATAGTGTGATATAATGCAGTGTAACAACCCTTGATATTAAAAATAATACACATTGATCTTCAGATATCTTGGATACAACAATCATATTCAAAAAGACCATTTTAAAGATGAAAAGTCCTGCAGTATTTGTTGCATTACTTTACCATTTTCCATATGTTTTAGATTCCTGTATCTCATTAAATGTGTCAATGCGTTGAATCTTCTTCCCTCACTCCAGAAGACCCCAAAATACAGTCCATCACCTCCTCCATCTAGGACCACGACCCCCAAAGGGCACCCCACACTTTTCCAGTTGAGGACTAGCGTCTCAGATTTGGAAATGCTGGATCTGATGCTAATGTAAACTAAAATAGATCTAAAATATAAGTAAACAAAGGAGGTCCATAATTTTAAAAATGGCATTTCCAGACTTGGTTTTATAGCTTTGCGCTGAGCTGCTCGTGATGAAAGCTCATGCATTAAAAAAAAAAACGCAGTCAACGTCGCTACGCGTTTTCTTTTGATGGATTCTCCCGGAAATCCGGATTGAACGGAGGAAATTGACAGCGTTAGTAGGAATGGCCGCTATGGTCACTAGAGGAAGGAACCCGAAGAGCCCGAAACTTTACTTCCAACGGGCCCGCTGAGGATTTGAACTCTGACGAAACGCACGAACCCCTTTCTTGCAGTGGACGAAAGACGGCGTCTTTTGACGTGATATACTTAGGATCGGCTCGCATGCTTGGCTCGCCGTTACAAGTGTCGCCGAGTTAGATTGAATGTAGCCGCTAGCCAGCTGTTGGCTCCCTTGCTTGGCTGGCCCAACAAGTTAACTAAGTGAATAACTGCATTAAAGCATTCGCCGATCACCGTTAAATGGTGATCGCCGATCGTAGCAACAACTAGTATTTGGCGACAGTAGAGAGAGAAGCGTCGCGGGGTACCAGATTGTCATTGCGATTTGAGAATATAATTAGTGCTAATCTTAACGCTAGCTCCAAAGCTAGCTAAGTTGTGATCCTGAAGTATCGCCCATTTTCGGATCCTGCCCCAGCTACTGGCTTGGGGTCTAATCGACAGCTCGTCAGTCTGCTTTTAAGGTGGCATCTGTAGTACGATGGAAAGTCTAACGTTGAGTGATGTCGAGCAGAAATATTACTCCGATTTGTTCGTTTACTGCGACACGGACAACACTAAAAAAGTGGCTTCTTACGGGAGAGTTCTTGACCTTTTCAGGGCGGCCCAGCTTCCCAGCGAAGTTGTCATACAGGTAAGCTAGCGGGTGTTAAAGTCCTCACTTTTTGATGCTTTTATTGTCCACCAGTAAATCGAGACGCAAAGCGATGATTTGGATGTTGATTAAATTTGAGCAGCTGTCAAGAGCTGAGCTGTCAGTAAAAGCTAAGGTTAGCCTTCATATGTAGCAGCGCTGCGCAGTGCGAGACACACCTTCTTCTGGCTAACGTTAGCTTCTCTGCTCAGCAGAGCTCCAAACATGTGTGGTGCACACTTGAAACGTTTCGGATTGTGATGGAGTGGCGCAAATGCGCATAATGCATCAAACTGACTCTTAACTAGTTCTCACTTTTTCTTCTCTAATTTTATCAACATTGATTTTCCCCTCGCCTCCTTCCTGTACCCATTCTTCCTCGTCCACAAACATAATCCAAAACCGTGTGAAAGAAAACCCACCTGCAATAAGTGAAAAATCCTCGAGTGAGATTGGTCATTAATATCTGACATCACAGTAGTCATGCTCGGCGCTGTTCTCTTGTGTGGTTGTGTGTTCAGATCACAGAGTTGTGTGGAGCCACTCGGCTGGGTCACTTTGGACGAAGCCAGTTCTACATCGCCCTAAAGCTGATTGCCATCGCCCAGTCAGGCCTGCCGCTCAGGGTAGAAAGCCTCAACTCAGGTGAGTCTTTCTTTTATGTTTGTACATCAACCGGAAATGGCAGTAAACAGCTTGAGGGAGGCATCTGGCCTCATTTTTATTTCATTTCAAAAAATGTAAGCAAGCAGTTGACTGGAAACGTTTCAACATGAACATCCTGGAATGATTTCATAATCTCCCGGTAATAAGGAAGCATCAACACTACTTCCCCACGTCAAAGCAATCGTAACGCTCCGCTGCGATGGATGTTGGAGGTTATTCAGAATGAATTACTGTGCTTGCAGTAAAGGACCTGCCACTGCCCAGGTTTGTGGTGGGGAAGAATGAGGCGGAGGCGAGACACGTGGCGCTTTACCAGGACCCGGACAGTCAGGGGTTGTACCCCGCCTCCGCAGCTGCGTTAATACCAAGACCTCCAGGCAGGGGTCACCCAAACAAGAAGGTCCCCCCCTCAGCTAGCGCCCATCCTCTCCACGAGGCAGTTCAGCCCACAGCACCGAGCGTAGAAACACAGGTGTGTACGTGGGGCGGCCATGCGTGCCTTCAATGAACAATAAAACACTTCGTCAAATTTGAGCAAGTTAGCAATTTTGGGATGTCCATTGAAAGGTCTGTTTTCAAATGGGTTTTATCTTTTAGCAGGCAGAACCGACATCCCCCGTGGTCTCCCCTCATCAGTCCCCACCCTCCTCCCCGCCTTCCTGGAGGAAACACAAACGGCAGCACAGTGGCGGAAACGCAGACAGACAACCGGTGGCGGCACCGACTGGAGTCGTGTGGACGCAATTCCGGGAGCAACAAACTGGTAATTCACCCATAAGAACATTGTGAGAAATATACGTCACCACCCAGGGAACATACCCCATGACTTGGAAACAATTGCATGGAACGATTTTGACAATTCCTTTGTGTCTGCATTAGCTCCTGTGTCAGGTGACGGATTGTGGTCATCGCACTCACCCCCTCTTCCGGGTCAAGAAAGTTGGGTCAGTTTCACAGCTGATACGCCGCCATCAAGCACAGTCCCCGGAGCGCACCCCTCGTCCGTACAGGTTGGAAAACTTTATGTTGGAAGAAAGCAAATTTAGTGTTGTTGCAAGCCACGTTTTCCCTGAAAAATCAACTCAGGCTTGGCATAAGTAGACATTTCCCGTCTTCCAAATTTAGTGTTCAGAATGAAATCTTTATTCCAGTGATCTTCACCTTCTCAGTCACAAATAGAAGCAGCTTTTTTTTCTTTTGTGATGTCACTCCCAAGACTTAAAGAGAGAAAAACAAAGAGGCCAGTCTGAGTAAAAACTGTCAGTCACATGATGCCTTCCCTAGGAAAGCACAACGATACGAACAACGATGGCCCCGGCAGCAGCAGCAGCAACTACTACTGAGGTCCAGCGACAGTCCAGTGGCTATGATGATCCCTGGAAGATCACTGACGAACAGAGACAGTATTATATAAACCAGTTCAAAACCATTCAGCCCGACCTGACTGGTTTCATACCAGGTAGCAAAACAGTAAACACAAAAAAAACAAACCCAACTTTACGGAAGAATCTGCTGACTGAGTGATTTCTTGTCTCTCTGTTTGTCCCAGGTTCAGCAGCAAAAGAGTTCTTCACCAAGTCCAAATTGCCCATTTTAGAGCTGTCGCATATTTGGTGAGTCGGCGCTTTTACCACAGCAAGTAGCCTAATTGGTGAGTGCTGAATGAACCAGGGGTATTTGTGTGTCTGCAGGGAGCTCTCCGACTTCGACAAAGACGGCGCGCTAACCCTGGATGAATTCTGTGCCGCATTTCACTTGGTAGTAGCCCGGAAGAATGGCTACGACCTCCCCGAGAAGCTGCCCGAGAGCTTAATGCCAAAGCTGATTGACCTCGATGACTCAGCAGGTTGGCGGCCTCACACCGTTTCGTTTGCTCCCCCGTTTTCGTCCCATTGACCTTGGACCGCACTCAACGTCAAAAGTTTACTTTGTGCTCTCCTTCACTGGTACACTTTTAACAGTACACGTTTTTATCACACGCAGAAGTGCCGGAGCCAACCGCTGACGTCGGGTTCTCGGCCTCCCCCGCGGAGGTGACGCCCAACAAGTCCCCCTCCATGCCCTCGCTCAACCAGGCTTGGCCGGAGATGAACCAGAGCAATGAGGTTCCAGCACACTCGCACAACGATTACGCTCACGCGTGCATTCTATACATTATATTTTCTAATTTGCCCGCATTGATGAGGTTCGTATTAACCACTTTGGCACGGAGTGTCAGTCGTCAGCAAATATGATCCGTGATGATTAAGCACGTGCCTGTTTAGTTTTCGGCGAGGCCCGTTTATTTTGCCACCGCATTCAGTTGGAGCTGACGATCTCCCTTCATCTTGGGATGACTGCCGACGGCACGCCATTGCCTCAGACCGATGATATGAATGTGTGATGTCACTGCACTGGCTGTCTTGCTGACTATTTTTTTTTCTCGTCTTCTCACTGTCCGTCTGTCTCCTTGCAGCAATGGGAGACGTTTAGCGAGCGCTCCTCCAGCTCACAAACTCTGACCCAATTTGACTCTAACATTGCACCAGCTGACCCTGTAAGTCGATCACTTAGCATGCATGGTTTCACCATTAATGGACAGACATTAACCCATCCTGAAATGAGCTGAATTGTCTCTCGGTCTCTCTCCCCCCCTCCCTCTGGCTGTGTCACTGTGTTTGGGCATGAGGTTCTTTCAAATGTGTCTGTGTTTTGATCGTAGCATGCATTTGGGTCTCCTCTTTTGCTCCTGTGACGAGTTTGATCTTTGCATATTTCGGGAGTGAAAGGAGTGCTTTTGTATAAGGCAAGAAATAGCAAAGGCCGGTTAATCTGGTGAACAATGCACTATTCTACGTACAGTGTACGGTTTTGACGGAAAAAAAGTGGGGAGTAAAAAAAAAAAAAATTGGGATTTGACAATAAATGTGTCTCTCTGTCTCCTCTCCTTCATAGGACACAGCCATCGTCCACCCTGTTCCCATCCGGATGACCCCCAGTAAGATCCACATGCAGGAGATGGAGCTCAAGAGGACTAGCAGCGGTGAGAGCCTCGTGGCCGAATGGCCTCCTCATAATACATCTAAAATAATGTCTTTAGAGTGCCTGTTACTTTTCATTTTTACAAGATTTGCCTTCGCGAGCGGTCTCCATTTAACTACTTGTGCATTTAAATGAGTTTGTAATGCAAAAGGGTGTCGCTAATGAATTCAGAAGATATACATTTGACTGAAGATCGTGTCTCTTGTACAATGATGTGTTTGCCTCCACATCTTCAGATCACAATCATCCGACCAGTCCAATACTGGCCAAACCACCAGAAGTGTCTGAAGAAGTCAAACTACCGGTACCTGCCACCATGAAGTTTGTACCAGCAAATGCCGTAGGTCAGTCATACAGCTGGCGGGTTAGTTTGACACTGTGCGACAGAATTCAAGTCATTCCCCATGTTAGAAATAATATATAATTAGAAGTGGGTTTTTTTTAGGGTTGGGGGGGTTGAGATTCTATTCCAATTTAAAAAAAACAAAAAAACTTTTTTTTTTGTCTCCATCCAGGTGATGGTTACAGCAGTTCTGATTCGTTCACCTCTGACCAGGAGCCAGTGGCAAGACAAAGGTGACTTATTACCCTCCAACAAGGCCTCGGTTTATCGACAGACACATCATGACGTATTGAATTCATCAAAATGTAAAATTTTGAAACGAGCAAAGATCAACAGTCAGTGGAACTTCACCACACACTTCACAAACGGAGGACCCCATGGATATGTTCATTGATTGATTTGGGAGTTGATGTTTTTGTTTCCTACGTGTTGTTGTTTCTGTGTCCAGGTCTCAGTCGGGCGCATCTCCAGAAGCTCTGAAAGTGGTGGCGCCGCCTCCACCTCCCCCCCGGCCTCACCCGTCCCACTCCCGCTCCTCGTCGTTGGACATGAACCGCAACTTCGCCGCAGCGTCAGCCGCCGGACAGCCGCAGCCCGCCGCCATCGCTTTCCCGCCCGCAGTGCCTCCTCGACCGCTTCCTACACAGGTGAGACGGAAAGCAACGTCTTGGCTTCACCGATTCGCCCAGAACTACAAACCCACGCTTGGCTTCTCTGCTCGCCAAAGTCATCGGTACCGCACGCGGGACAACGCGCCGAGGCTGAGGGTGCGACGGGAGCGGGGGCCCCGCTCACCACCACGTCCCCCCAGCAGATCCCGCAGCAACCCAATTTCGCAGACTTCAGTCATTTTCAGGCCTTTGCTGCATCTGAGCAACCTTCGAGCTTGCCGGAGGTCGACAAGCACAGCGATCCTGGACAGGTGTGTGTGTGTGGGTAGGCACTCCAGGGACTGTTTGTATGCAACCAATTGAAAAAGTCACCTTGTCCATAACATGTCTACTTTGAGTGACTAAGACACGCAGTACCTATTTATTTGCGGGTTATTGCAGGGGGACAAGTCATCAGACGGAGCCGGGCCCCTGAGAACAGTCAAGAGTGACGGCCAGGCCGATGAAAGAACGACCACCGCTGGTCACTCTGTAATGCCCCACCCACCATCTTTTGTCTCTTTTGATAGTCTACAATTACGTGAAACTAAACAAAACTTACCCTCATTGTTTGTAGCTCCAGACAAAGCCTCATGTTTTCCTTTTTTTTTGTTGTTGTTGTCCGTCCAGACCAAGGGTTCATCTGGCCCTTTAGCTCCTCCTCCCAAGCCTATTCGTCGCAGGTTGAAGTCTGAGGATGAGTTGCGGCCCGAGGACGAGCAGCACGGCCCACAGAAGTCCAACATCATAGCCGCCGCCATGGCTACTCAGCCCTCAATCCCCAGGTTGGCAAAGTTCCCCTCGGGTGTGTTAGTGGTGAGGCGCATCTCTGTCACCGGTCCTAACAAGAAGGTGTATTTGGGCGTGTTACGCTAACAGGTCAGTAGGTAAGGACAAAAAGGCAATACAAGCGTCGATCAGAAGAAACAAGGAAACAAACACGGTGTTGGCAAGACTAAATAGTGAACTGCAACAACAGTTGAAGGTACATCTCACACACACACCCACACGAGCCCACTTGCATTTTAAAAAAACTGCGACTCAGGCACAGTTTGAAACTTCCCATTGAGACGGACGTTTTTCCTGCATCCCCCCCCTTTTTAAAGTCAAATCCACGTTTCGTTTTTTTTCCCAGGACCTGCTTGAAGAGAGGATCTCTTTGGAAGTGCAGCTGGAGCAGCTCAGACCTTTTTCCCACCTTTAACCATCACCGATGAGGTGGTTGTAGTTTCTCCAAAGCAAGGCTGCACCCTTGGTGGGATGCCCCCCCCCCCCCCCCCCCCCCCCCCCACTCCTCCCCACCCACCAAACCATCCTTCCTTTCCCCTCCTTCTCATCCGCAGCGCGCACCTCCTTTAAGGCCACACTTGCTTATCAGGTGTACAGCGGAGCCAGCCGGGAGCGCCGCGTGGGCGTGAGAGCGCGAGAAGACGACGACAATGTGGCACTTTTTCAATTTGCTCCGAAGAGAGATGAATCCGTGGCCGACAGCTGAGTTGGGGGAGCGGTGTTGGACATTTGGCTGCAGCTACGAGTTCTGTCTGAAGAGATAACTGCTGGCGAATGAATGCGCGTGTGAATGGGGACATCTGTTTTTGTTCGGTGTCTGTCAACACACCGGTCGACAGTTGAAAGAGTTCTTGAGCCAAATCTCGGAAGGGAGTTCCGCATTCAACTCCTGTAAATAACCGTAACATCGGAAACTGGTATTCAATATTTTCAAACCGTCTATGATCGCAGTCTGTTAAAAATCACCGCCATTGAAAATGGAACATTTTCGGACTTGTCATGGCCTCTGGGAAACTCGTGTTGGTGCGCGCTTGTTGGAATGGATTCCAATTTATGCCAAATGACTGAATTACCACTGCTGTCTCCCTTTTATTTGGTCTTATTTTCATCCTTTTCCCTCCCCGTCATCTCTTTTTTTTAAATTTTTTTTTTTTAAGCCCCCCTTTGATTGCAGCTTTCTGTTCCAGTCTCCTTTAACGCAAAAGGAGCGTTGAAGTGAATTCCAGCTACATGAGAGGTGGCATTTATGAAGGACTCGCGATGAGAAGTTTTCCTGTCATTTCCCTTTCGGCACTGGTCCAAGAGTTGATATTTCCAGTCATCTTGCCCGATGACGTCAGCACTATGCAAGTTCAGGGGCGATACGCGGCCACAGCTGTTTGAGCGCAGAAATAGTAGCGACTGTGTCTTTGTATCTCGGATCTTCCAGAACACAATCTACTGTAAATGCTACAAGAGGGAAGCGAATCCACATCAGTGTTTCTGCACTTTCAGACTAAATCTGTATTAGGAAAAAAAAAATATATATATATATCTTAACAAGACTAGAGACCAGTTACCACAACGTGAATGATCCCACTGCACTTTCAAAACCTCCGTCTGGCTTTTACGAGTTACTTCTTTTTCATCTTTCTTTTAAACTGTCAGAAGTATTAAAAGGAGAAAAACAAAAGTCATCAATCTACTCTAAATTGTCACTGAGAAAAAGTACGGTTTGTGCCATCCCAAAATAGCCTCTTGTTTAGCTGATTGTTAATTTTTATGATCACTGTGTCTATGGCCTTAAGTCCCCCTGCCTGAAGTTCAGGTTTCCATGGTGACTGACTGACCACCTTGTTGCAACAAGGCTCGCCTTCTTTTTTTTTCTTTCTTTGGTTTGTATGAATGTGCGTGTGTGTGTTTGTGTGTGTGTTAGCGTGGCCACACCTGGAGCTGATAGCATTGAACCCCTTCTTTTAAAAAAACCCATCATGGGATGGATTAGCGCTTGTCAGATGAAAAGCACTCGTCGTCCCGAATGGCAATCCAGGCAGAAGCAATCTGTCGGAAACAAAAAACAAAATCTCCGGTGGGATTTTGAATGCTATTTGCTTCCAGATCTGTGTTGTACATTGTATCTGACACACACACCCCTTTTTTGGAACTTGTGTACATTTGCATTCATTGCTGACTAACAGCGAAATAATATTCTATTTAATTCCTTCTCTCTTTGGCTGTGGGATCCTAGATGTTCAAACTGCATGGATGTACTGTATCTCTGCAGAGTCGACTAGCAGCTGTGTGGTTTTTACACAAAAAATAAAAACGGCACAATATTTTAAAACGCCTGCTCGCCTCTCTTGACTGTCTGCAAATCAAAGACAATGCACAGTGTTAGTCAGAGCTGGCTTGCGTATTTGGCAATATAGGCAAATGCCAAGTGCGCTTCAGCTTTTTTCTGCTTACCAAAGAGAATCAAGAAAGAGAATAAACACAATGGCTTTGAGAAGGTTTTATTTTTCTCTTGGCATTGCTTTATTATCGCTACGATCTAGCTTAAAAGTGACTCGGAGCGATCCGCGACGGGACCGATGCAAAGTCAGACCATAACTATGAGTGAAGAGCGATGCGGACAACCTGACCTTAATAATTACTTTGAAATCTGTGACACGAGTTTTTATTGTAGTACGCGCGAAAGAGTCTGTTTCATCTGCTGGCGTTGAGAACAAAACCGCAAGATCAACTCTTGAAATCAAGTCAGGGCAGGTTTATGGTTGCTGTCAGCGCCAACACAGAAAGGGCCTTTCCGGAGACTGTCATCTACTAACTATATTCTCTTCCAGCAGGACAAGGAGATGTCAATACACCTGACGAGGGTTAAACGGTTGCTTTGCAGAAGCAGGACTTGAGAGGTGTTGCGGCGGAATCAGTGAGTCGCTGCAGGGGTGCTTCAGGCGTGTTTGGATCAAGCGGGATGTGCACAAATCCTCTATTTGGCAACGCTGAAAAAAACAAAACAAAAAGATGCAAATACATCGCTCACTAGGATAATAACTACACTAATGCTGCAAAACACACTCCCCCCCTTTCTTTTAATCTGTGTGGCCTGGTAAAAAAATCTCATGAGATGTTCCTTGAGGCGATACTCTGACATCATTCCTTTTTCAAGCACTCTTTCAGTTACAGAAAGCAAAGCTGACCAAAATTGCTTGGCTTTAACTACGCAATTTTTTGGAATGGGGGGGTTACAGCCAAAGCAGGCCACTCACACAGTGATATCCTTGTAGCGGTCCAACGCCTCCTGGGCCACCACCTCCGGGAACTTGGGGTCGTTCCATGGGATGTCGCCCGGGACGTTCAAGTTCATGGGCGGCGATTTGAAGAGTTTGACAGACACCTTGGTGTCTGGCTGCTCGGTGTCCTCACCGGGCCTCTCCACTGGATCCTTGGTGACCACCTGCAATCACAAACAAACTTACAGACTACCCACCGTCATGCCTCAAATGAACCGCCGTGCTGCGTTGACGCCCCGACAAATTGCGAGAAGTTCTCATCGGGAGAATAATCTCGTGTATGCACCGTCTCGACTTTGAAGAAGTCATCCTTGGAGTCGGTGTTGTTTGCCAGAGACGACACCCATCCAAACTGCCTGTTGAGCAGGTCCATGACGGCGGACGTGTTGAACATGTGCTCCTCGAAGCGCTTCAGGAGAGCATTGTAGTGCTGAGTGAAGCGCTCGGCGATGGCCAGAGCTCTCTCCAGTTCTTCCTTCAGGGGACCTTCCAGGGGTTTCTTCCCGGAACAATCTGCGAAGGTAACGGGCAGTCGACAGTCATTCTGACACCCCGCCAAGGTCAGTTTTCGTTATTTTGTACATTTTTGATCAGGGTTAAATAGTCGTCATTGCATGCTAGGACGGACTCACCGACGTGTTCAATCTCTTTGCACTTCTGACACTCGTCGCGGAATTTGAGGCAGCCGGCTGAGTTGCGGCGAATCTCCCTGCAGGTCATGCTGCCGTCTCCGTAAGGTTTGGTGATGACCACGTCCTCGTTCACGCTGCCGTCTGTGAGCACGCAAAAAAAAAAAAAGCAACATCACTTTCATGTTTTGGATTCCCCCATTTCCTGTTTCCACCAATGTGGCGCTTTACAACCCCGCCGGCGTCGTCGTTGGAGAGCGTACCCTCGTTAGTGGGGGCGTCCGTGTCAAAGTCCATCATGGAACCAAAGGAGCCGAAGGGGTTCCTCCTGCCGATGCCCATCATGTTGGAGAACAAACCCTGGAAGCTGGGGAAGGGCTCATGGAAGAGTGAGTGGATGCTTCGACGCCAGCGAGATGGGAAGAAATTGGGCAGGGCGAAGACCGGCGGGTTGTACTGCACGTGATCAGCCACCTGAAAAATATTCCCCAAAATAAATAAATAAATAAATGAATGAATGAATGAATAAATAAATATATATATATATATATATTTTTTTTTTTAATCAAACCTCAGATATTTTAAAAAATGTATTAATAAAAAAACAGAAAAAAGTAAAATTTCAAGAGATAAGTATACAGTACTTTGTTTTTTGTTTTTGTAATTGTACAACATACTATCATGACAGTCACACAGTGACTACTGAGCGAACTAAATTTCCCACAGCACTGATTGGACAGGCAATGTCATGTGATCATCTGCAGCCAGTGTTGGCCAAGCGGGCATGTCATAACTAATTAACATGTTGAGTCGCGTGTGTCTTACCCTCCATGGCAGAGGCTCCGTTGAACCCTTGAGACCGACTCACCGAACCCCTGAGGTTCGATCGAACCCAGGTTAAGAACCACTGGTCTAGAACAACGTAGCAGTTGGTGTCTGCAATGCTGCCTGTTCTTTACAACAGTATCATCAATATGAGCTGTAAATACATCAGATTTCGGTACATTGAGGCCAATATCAAAACAGTATTTGCAGCAATGTCTGTTTTGCCAATTGTAATCGGCCCAATTGACTGCACTCATATTGCGTTAAGGGCACCAAGGGATGACACGTTCTCTGACGCAAATCGAAAAAATGTACACACAATTAACATCCTGCTTTATGGCTGTGAGACCTGGCCTATGAAAGTGGCTGACCAGCGCAAGCTAGAAGTCTTCGACAATGATTGCC
>NW_017805278.1:146314-147630 GCF_001891065.2 Hippocampus comes
GGCCTGGTAAAAAAATCTCATGAGATGTTCCTTGAGGCGATACTCTGACATCATTCCTTTTTCAAGCACTCTTTCAGTTACAGAAAGCAAAGCTGACCAAAATTGCTTGGCTTTAACTACGCAATTTTTTGGAATGGGGGGGTTACAGCCAAAGCAGGCCACTCACACAGTGATATCCTTGTAGCGGTCCAACGCCTCCTGGGCCACCACCTCCGGGAACTTGGGGTCGTTCCATGGGATGTCGCCCGGGACGTTCAAGTTCATGGGCGGCGATTTGAAGAGTTTGACAGACACCTTGGTGTCTGGCTGCTCGGTGTCCTCACCGGGCCTCTCCACTGGATCCTTGGTGACCACCTGCAATCACAAACAAACTTACAGACTACCCACCGTCATGCCTCAAATGAACCGCCGTGCTGCGTTGACGCCCCGACAAATTGCGAGAAGTTCTCATCGGGAGAATAATCTCGTGTATGCACCGTCTCGACTTTGAAGAAGTCATCCTTGGAGTCGGTGTTGTTTGCCAGAGACGACACCCATCCAAACTGCCTGTTGAGCAGGTCCATGACGGCGGACGTGTTGAACATGTGCTCCTCGAAGCGCTTCAGGAGAGCATTGTAGTGCTGAGTGAAGCGCTCGGCGATGGCCAGAGCTCTCTCCAGTTCTTCCTTCAGGGGACCTTCCAGGGGTTTCTTCCCGGAACAATCTGCGAAGGTAACGGGCAGTCGACAGTCATTCTGACACCCCGCCAAGGTCAGTTTTCGTTATTTTGTACATTTTTGATCAGGGTTAAATAGTCGTCATTGCATGCTAGGACGGACTCACCGACGTGTTCAATCTCTTTGCACTTCTGACACTCGTCGCGGAATTTGAGGCAGCCGGCCGAGTTGCGGCGAATCTCCCTGCAGGTCATGCTGCCATCTCCGTAAGGTTTGGTGATGACCACGTCCTCGTTCACGCTGCCGTCTGTGAGCACGCACGCAACATCACTTTCATGGTTTGGATTCCCCAGCTCATCGCCGCATGAAAGGTTTCCACCAATGTGGCGCTTTACAACCCCGCCGGCGTCGTCGTTGGAGAGCGTACCCTCGTTAGTGGGGGCGTCCGTGTCAAAGTCCATCATGGAACCAAAGGAGCCGAAGGGGTTCCTCCTGCCGATGCCCATCATGTTGGAGAACAAACCCTGGAAGCTGGGGAAGGGATCGTGGAAGAGTGAGTGGATGCTTCGACGCCAGCGAGATGGGGAGAAAATGGGCAGGGCGAAGACCGGCGGGTTGTACTGCACGTGATCAGCCACCTGAAAAATATTCCCCAAAATA